>NC_090265.1:38009110-38364110 GCF_040414725.1 Anabrus simplex | reverse complement strand
TCTACTAATGTCATTGTACGCCATCTCTCCAATGACAGCTCGGAACATACCACTTAGTCGAGCAGGTTGTCTCCTGTGCTCCAAGTTGTCCCAGCCGAAACTGTGCAACATTTTTGTAACGCTACTCTTTTGTCGGAAATCACCCAGAACAAATCGAGCTGGTTTTCTTCTCATCTTCAACGCCAAGACAAAGCGTGGTTTTAGATGGTTTCCCATCTCCATACCGGGAAGAAATTGAGGCTTTACCTTAATTAATTGTACAGTCTCTTCCTTATCAATATTATCCCTGCGCTGTCCCATCATCACCATAAGAACCTTCCATTTCGATGTGATGTAAAACCAATACCATAAGAGAACTTGCACCCATTGTTTTCAACACCAGCAGGGTATTAACAAAACTCTTACTCAACACTTCCTATCCTTCGCACTAACCACCCTTCATCTCGTAATTTTCAGGTCTTATTTATTTATTTATTTATTTATTTATTTATTTATTTATTTATTTATTTATTTATTTATTCACGAAGCACAAGATACAGCTACACTGAGCAAATTTCACTTGCACTGTCAACAGACTATTTAACAAACGTAAATTTTCATAATAAAATATAACAAACATAACAAAATATAACAAGATCAGGTACACAGCCTACTAATAACAACTGTCCAAATCGAAAACCATGAGAATGTCCATGTTCATAGCCAAGTCGTTGTGGGTCAAAATGGAGGTATAATCCCTTCACATCAACTTATCTTTAAGAGACTATATACACACCTGTCGAATACACTTTTATTTGATGCTAAATCAAGCTCTTGTCTCCTATTAATTTTGTTAAAGAGTGTTGGGAGGCGGATTAGGAAAGATCGTTGAAGTATTGAGTGCTGAGTGTGGGGGATGTGGAGAAGGTCTTTGGTTCTAGTGGAGCGGGAAGGAACACGGGAAGAGAAGAGTGAGACAAGATGTTCCGAGTGGTAATGCCCATTTAAGATCCCGTGAAGGAAACTCAGGTCAGCTACCTGTCGCATGATGTGCAGCGGTGACATATTAATTGCCATTAATACCTGCTGCGTAGACAGATTTTTGAGCTTGGGGTTACTGTTCCTTACAATTGCAGCAAAGAAGGATACTGGTTAACAGTCAAAAACCCATCAGGGCTGTAGAACTAAAAGGTTTGGTTTGGTTTGATTTTTTACGTTCTCTCTCTCTCTCTCTCTCTCTCTCTCTCTCTCTCTCTCTCTCTATCTATCTATCTATCTATCTATCTATCTTATTGTTCACTCAATTCTGAGGATCGTGATGTCCGAGGAGCCTGTTGGTCAGTTTTCTCCAGCTCGTGTGGTCCTCGACGAGACGTGCTGCACCAAAGATGTTCAATCCAGTTATACCCTTGATAATGTTCTACCATCGACTGGGAACTCCTCCAAGACCTCTCTAGCCGGGAACATTTCCAAGAATTTCCAATTTCACGAATGATAAATTTTACGATGTTGTCATTACCACATCGCGGAATTTTATCCCGAAGGAGTTCTTTTACGTTCCAGTTAATCTACTGACACGAGGCAGGCGTATTTGAGCACCTTTTAATGCCAACGGACTGAGCCAGGTCGAACCTGCCAAGCTGGGGTCAGAGGCCAGCGCCTCGACCGTCTGAGCCGCTCACTCCGGCACCGTATTATTAAAACGATGCGTTCTTCATTTCACACCAACTACGTTATTAAATACATTGTTCGAACACGTCACAGTTCTTCTTACCTGGTATTGCCCGAACAGACTTACAATCCTACAAAAAAGTACGATATGGTTTACTTATACCCGCACATGTAACACTTTTGATTTCCGTCATACGGCAGTGGCAATACGTTTAATCTCGTAAGATTAACAGTAACTGTAAGACATCGTATCGGCAAGTAGGGTCCCTAAAGTGTATGGTTCGTGACAGTGAATCGAAATCAACAGTTAGAAAATAACTATAAATCACTACCTTCAGTATCAACAAGGGGGGGGGGGAGGGGAAAGTAAGGTTGTGTCCTTAGTGTAGGCCTACAAGTTTACATGGCTGTGACTATACAAGACTGCTGCGAAGGAGGATTGTGGTAGTGTTGGAGGGTCGAGTGTGTTGTGGCTGTTCCACCAGTCAGTGTTGGAGTTCGGTAGTCGGACTGAGGCGTCAGTAGTGTTGGTTGCCGTCAGTGTCCCACCGATGTCAGAGTACCTGGACGGAGTACAGTGTGTGGACTGCCTTGGAGTTCCGACTGGACTGCTGTACGTGTACCGTCGTGGAGCGAGCGATTGGAGCTTGATGGCAGAAGTGTTGGTTGTCGTCTGTGCCCCCTCAGAGTCGGAGTATCGTCGCATACTGAGCAGAGTACTGTATGTGTACTAACGTGGATGATGGACTGTTGTGGAGTTAGCTTGTGGAGCAGTTATCGTGAGTGGAACTGGAACAGTGATAATTGTCATTGTTGTGAGTAGTATTGTCCTGCTGTTTAACACTAGTGAGCTGCTGCTGTTTGGTTGCCAATATTAAGTAGTTCACTATGTTAGGCTGTGAATGAATGGACTTTCCCTGGAGTCGAGCCAAGGAACAGTCTCCTTCTGTGTGTGGTGGCCAGTAGCCCTGAGTTCAAACCTATCTGTCTGCACGCAGCTGCTTATAAGTGAAAGTAAGGCGAACCTGTCAATGAGGATTATATCTTCTTGCATGGTTGAATAGAAATGTGTGTGTAGGTCGGTGGAAGCAGAGTGGCCGCGGCTGGTCTGTGGTCCGACAGCTCTGCACTCCGACCGACCAGCCGAGCAGAGCAAGGGTGGACACTGCTCAACCGTGGCTCTACGCCTCCGTATTCCGGAGACGGCGAGGGGCAGGTCTCTACCTTTGGCTATCCTGAGATTGGTTTTCCGTGGTTTTACAAGCTCCTACACTTGGACGATTGCCGGGACAGTTCCTAGTATAGGTCATGGCCATCAACTCTCTCACCTTCTCCGAACTTCTTCTCCATTACAGATCTCATGGCGTGAAAGACGGCTTCACCATCTAAGAGGCCCGCCTCCCACTTCAGGGGAGGAAAGATAACTCTGTAGGGCACAATATGTGTGTGCACTTATTGGGTCATCCTGAAATAAATTATAGAGATAAAACACACTGTGTTTTATTCGTAACAATACCTAGCGAACCACTCGGCATGTTTGTGACATATCGACAGCGTGAAAGACATCCACATCGACAACGAGAGACATGCATATCGACAGTGAGAGAGAAATCGACATCCATAACGATAGCGCGAGCGATCCACTTGGCATGTCTTCACCGTTACGTGGAGCTATCTAACGGTGAAACAACAACCCGTATCTATAAAAACAATAGGATTCGTCGCACTGATCTCACGTAACTTCGTAATCTGCATGTCATCGGGCTAAGCAGCGGTCACTTTGTAGACCAAGGCCCGTCAGATGTCTGGAATCGGAGGGCTTGTTTAATATTCATTTTAAAATAAAATAAGACTTTATGTATGAATTAGGGGCTGCCTAGCCGAGGCGGTAAAGGCGTACTTGGTTCACCCGGAAGGACGTGGGTTCTATTCCCCATCAGGAAGTCGAAAAAATTAGAAACGACATTTTTGCTCCCGAAGGTGCACATAGCCCTGAGGTTCGCTCAGCCTACACCAAAAATGAGTACCAGGTTAATTTCTGGGAGCACCGGCAGCCGGGCGTAGAGCTAACCTCTCAACCCCATCAAGTGCTGAGGTTACGGATAGTGGAAGCCTTTACCTTCCCCCATTCCAGGGGCCTTCACCGCCTGTACCGCTATGACTTTGCTTTTTATTCTTTATAATGCATGAATTTGTTGTAGTCTAATAATTCAAGTTATAAGGCATGCAAGCTTCTACTTTACGCGATTGCTGATATTGTGGTTTAGATTTCACGTAAAATTATGATCACAACTTTAAGAGTCACGTAAAACTCCAGGCTTGATTGAATGGCTACTGATAGGTCATAGCTGCTCGCCATTCGACCCTGAACTGATTCCGGGAAAGATGACTCGCCACTCCATATCGAACTGTGTAGTATGGATTTATTTATGTAACTATCTGGGGACTGGGGAGATGAAAGACTTTCTGACGAACTGGAGAACTTGTGATGTAACAAGGCACTCTTAGCTAAGGCAGGGGACTGTTAACTCCTAGAAATAATTGCTAGCGTTTCAGTACTATGTCTAATAATAATAAAAATAATAATAACAATAACAACCTTTTTTTCTTTCTTAATCCATTTACACTCCAGGGTTGGATTTTCCCTCGGACTCAGCAAGGGATCCCACCTCTACCGCCTCTAGGGCAGTGTCCTGGAGCGTGAGACTTTCGGTTGGAGGATACAACGGAGATGGATGACCAGTACCTCGCCCAAGCGGCCTCACCTCCTATGTCTGAACTGGGACCTTATGTCAGAATGAGAAGGTTGGAAGGGATAGACAAGGAAGAGGGAAGGAAGTGACCATAACCTTAAGTTAGGTACCATCCCGATATTTGCCTGGAGGAAAAGCGGGAAACCACGGAAAACCACTTCCAGGATGGCTGAGATGGAATTCGAAACACCCCCACCCCCGAACCCCCCCGATGCTAAGTGAACCACGTTCCAGCCCTCGTACCACTTTTCAAATTTCGTGTCAGAGCCTGGAGGAGTGGCAACTAATCACACTAACCATTACACCACAGAGGCGGCAAGGTAATAATAATAATAATAATAATAATAATAATAATAATAATAATAATAATAATATAAACTAGAGGACCACTGCTGCTCCGCAGAATTCGTTATAAATAGGTCAGATAACTCGTCTTGATACGCCTGCCGTAGTCATATTGTTTTGCCTGCCCTTTTCGATAGTGTTAAGAACATTTAATGAGAAGCGCGTTATGGTATGCCGCAGTCCGTAGTCAGAATTCATCCATTCTGACGTAATCATGCCGTCTGTTCGGTAAAAATCTATCCATATATTCGCTTTCTTTTTTGCTAGCGGCTTTAGGTCGCACCGACACAGATATGTGTTATGGCGACGATGGGATAGGAAAGGGCTAGGAGTGGGAAGGCAGCGGCGTGACCTTATTTAAGGTACAGCCCTTGCATCTGCCTGGTGTGAAGATGAGAAACCACGGAAAACCATCTTCAGGGCTGCCGACAGTGGGATTCGAACCCACTATCTCCCGGATGAAAGCTCACAGCTGCACGCCCACAACCGCACGGCCAACTCCCCCGTTATTGGCTTTTTTTTTATCGTGCAGTTTTTGATGTAAAGCTTGGTAGGCATTGTGTCGTAGAAAGCAATGTTATTCTTAATTGCAGTTCTTCTAAATAGAATGGCTGTCTTATGAGCTCACATGTCAGTCTCAAAGGAGCGATTTTTGGCAGGCAGAGAACTTTTAAGACCCATGGCCTTCACTCTTTCTAGTGTAGCTATACTAGACTTAACTAATTTGGGCGTCTAACAGGTAAGGTTGGAGGGACGAGCATTGCACGTGCCATTTCAAGATGTTGCTCTGACCGGGCGAGTTGGCCGTGCGCGTAGAGGCGCGCGGCTGTGAGCTTGCATCCGGGAGATAGTAGGTTCGAATCCCACTATCGGCAGCCCTGAAGATGGTTTTCCGTGGTTTCCCATTTTCACACCAGGCAAATGCTGGGGCTGTACCTTAATTAAGGCCACGGCCGATTCCTTCCAACTCCTAGGCCTTTCCTATCCCATCGTCGCCATAAGACCTATCTGTGTCGGTGCGACGTAAAGCCCCTAGCAAAAAAAAAAAAAATACATGCTCTTACCCCTCGCTTCCGGCTCACTTGTTCCCTCCTTGATTCTGACCGCGCAGGCTGAGTGGCTCAGACGGTTGAGGCGCTGGCCTTCTGACCCCAACTTGGCAGGTTCGATTCTGGGTCAGTCCGGTGGTATTTGAAGGTGCTCAAATACGTCAGCCTCGTGTTGGTAGATTTACTGGCACGTAAAAGAACTCCTGAGGGTGTAAATTCCGGCACCTCGGTGTCTCCGAAGACCGAAAAAGTAGTTAGTGGGACGTAAAAGCAAATAGAATTATTATTATTCTGACCGCTGTGACATGAACTGGTCTTTCTTCACATTCTTGTTTTCCACTGTAATGGGAGTGATCGCAAATAGGACAAATTTAGCTGTGACTGTGACTGACTTGGTCTCATGTTGCGTTATTTTTAACAGGGAACGCCCTGATAAGCTCAGAGAGTAGAGCGCTGGTTTTCTATTCCCAACTTAGCAGGTTCGATCCTGGCTCAGTCCGATGGTATAAGTTATGTTTTGATAGGTGTTCCCAGATAATGTCTAAGACGTAGCCATGATGAGTCTGTTTGTATGCAGACTTTTCTCTCTTAGCAACATGTAATTACGAATGGTCTGCCATTTTATTCTAGCAACGGTTAGAGAAACAAAGAGTATCTAGCAGAGAATAGTGGTCTTCCGTGATCCGAGGAAGTGTACACTCTCTGGCTTGACAGATAATAATCTGTTTTTTTTTTTTTTTTTTTTTTTTTTTGCTAGCGGCTTTACGTCGCACTGACACAGATAGGTCTTATGGCGACGATGAGACAGGAAAGGGCTAGGAGTGGTAAGGAAGCGGCCGTGGCCTTAATTAAGGTACAGCCCCAGCATTTGCCTGGTGTGAAAATGGGAAACCACGGAAAATCATCTTCAGGGCTGCCGACAGTGGGGTTCGAACTTACTGTCTCCCGAACACTGGATACTCGCCGCGATTAAGCAACTGCAGCTATCGAGCTCGGTCAGATAATAATCAAACATGACATTACTAAGGATGAAAATCACAAATATCAGAATATTAATGAGAGTGTTAGTCGCTTAGCAACCTGCTAAGTACGGAATGCATTGCGGGTTAGGATAAGCCTTCGCCTGCAATTAGTGGAGTGATCGTTTAATGGTTTTATTTTATGATTATAAAATTGGGGTGAACTTAGAGACCTATCAAGGTCTCATGTTTCACCGTCAGCTAATTCCGGAGAGAATAAATTAAGCACTTAAGGTAATGGGTTTGATTCCAGGCTACAGTTACTGGATTTAAGTGTGTAAATGCGAGAATTCTATATAGATGGCTTCCAACATTCCAAGAAGTAATTCCTACAAAACAAAATTCCGACAACCCAGCTTTTCTTTAAAAAGGAAAATTGCAGTACAGGAGAATTAAACGTTTGTTATCTGCTTGACGGAAAGAGGTCGTACGGCGACGGGGGATACGACAAAGCAAGGAATAGGAAGGAAGCGGACGTGGCCTTTAGGTGCAGCCGTAGAATATGCCTCGTGTGAAAACAGGAAACCACGCAAAATCATCTTCAGGGCTGACGACGGAGTAAACAATTATTAATAATATTTTCTCCCCTCAGCTTTTCAGAAGTACACAATCAGGTGTAATCTGATATTATTACTGCCAAAAGACATTTGTTTTACGTACAACGGGAGCTACTCCTCCTGAGCTATCTCCTCGCAGGTTGGAGATCATCATGAAGTACTTTGCCCTATTTTGCGTTTCCCGCATCAAAGTTCCCGTATCCTTGATGTCAGAGTTCCCGCGCCAAGGATAACCTTCTGTGTGCACGGCCACGGCTTCAAAGGCAAGTCAATTCCCATTTCAGTATTCCCGAAAGCCTTGTCTGAAATGTGAAACCTTGGCGGTTGAATGGTATAGTATAGTGTGTCGAGACTGCGAACTGCAATGTCAGTGGCGTAGACAGGATCGGCCGGGGGGGGGGCGTTATAGTTACAAAGTGATGATAGAACACAATGAAGGTGTTTGTGCGTGTGCTGCGCGCGCATAAGGTCACTGATACAAGTGAATTATGTTGATATTCAGACTGCAGTATACTACAAAATCTTAGTACAATATGATCAAGATCAACAGCTTTATAGGGAATGCTATGTTCAGATTACAATCTAAAATCCAACAATCGAGGCTTCTTAGTAAATATATTGTTGGTTCTATATTTATGTCTTTGAATGTTTATTTAGTTTACTGTTTATTGCCAATTTCTGTTTATTTTCATGGGGGTGTAAACTCCAGTACCCCCCTCCCCTCCTTGGCTACGCCCCTGTAATGTACACATTACGCTCAACAGCGAGTATCACACCATGTAGTCAAATGATACTGTACCAAATAAACGGAAGCAAATGTACTTCGATTTGAAAAACAAAACAAACTCCGTTTAAATAAGTACTGGCTCCAGTGAAACACAAGGATTGTAAAAGAAGCAAGAAATGAAAATGAAAATCCACAGCCTGTTTCCAGTCATTCGACCGGGTCAGGAATGGAATGAATGAAGCCCCATCTAGCGGCGAGGATAGGAATTGTGCCGGCTGCCGAAGCCTGTCGCACTCCTCTGGGGCAATGATTAATGAATGACAGATGACATGAAATTATATTGGAGATTTTTTTTTGGAATGAAAGATGACAGGAAAAACCGGAGTGCCCGGAGAAAAACCTCTCCCGCCTCCGTTTTGTCCAGCACAAATCTCACGTGGAATGACCGGGATTCAAACCACGCAACCCAGCGATCAGAGGCTGGCGTGCTGCCGCCTGAGCCACAGAGGCTCTAAGAGAAGCAAGAGAAATACGAAAATATCTTCCTAATTTCAATAGAGATGCAGGTTGTATCATTAGCACAGCTTGGTTCCCGGTAATTTCTTAGCTTAGAGATCAACAATAGTCCCAAGCACAGAGAGCACATCTTGATGACCAGTGCTATTTCGTACTCAATCGTCCTGATGAAGACTGACATAGGTCAATCGAAACATCGAGGCCATTTTTTCATATGTTATATAATTTCTTCCAAATCGAAATGAGTATATAGTTCTTGCAAATTGTTTTGCGTCGCACCGACACAGATAGGTCTTATGGAGACGACGGGAGAGGAATGACCTAGGAGTGAGAAGGAAACGGCCGTGGCCTTAATTATGGTACAGCCCCTTCATTTGCCTGGTGTGAAAATGGGCAACCATGGAAAACTATCTTCAGGGCTGTCGACAGTGGGCCTCGAACCCACTACCTCCCGGTTTCAAGCTCACAGCTGCGCGCCCCTAACCGCACGGCCAACCGTAAAATTTTAAGTTATGAGATCAGTTATAAAAGAAAAAGGCATTGGACTTTAAAAGGAGGAAGCAAGTGCAATTATTGAGTAATGAGTCATCAATGACTATGGGTTCCTTATAACAAAATATTCGATCAATACCTCGGAGCTACGTCTGATTGTTTTCGGTAGAGTTCATGTCAACCCTGTGGACGTCCCAATAACACTGTTATACTGCAACAAAACCTGGTTCTTGTTTTTTAAGTAGTTAATGCAGAATTTGGTAGAGACATGAACTTCACCGTACCACAGCAACATCACAACAGCGACCTTTTTGTTTTGCTTGGAGCTCTGTGGTGTTGCAGCCTCTGCGCATTTGACAGTAAATATTCAACGTTTAGCCCATTATAAATATAATTTATGTACATATTTGATTACACAAACGAATCGATTATGGGAATAGCCAATGGTATCAATTGTTTCACACAAATCACTGTATTTAAATGTAATCGGGCGCTGTACTCGACAAGCCTACCAGAGGGTGGTAGTGATTATTGTTTAAGGGGAAGTACAACTAGATAACCATCCCTCATTAAATATAAGCACAAGTAAAAAAAAAGGAAGAGGTGGAATTAACGATTCGACAAAAGAAAACCACGAAGGGCATCAAAACAAAAGAGTTCGCAAAACTAATAGGGTAAGGTGGAGTAATTTCGTCCATGAGGTAGGCTACTTCCATCCACCTCCTTATTCACCCTGAAAATGTACATTTTTCGTACTCGTTGTAAGGGTGAAAACAGACGGTCGGAACTACACCACCTGACACTACTGTCAGGGTTAGAAGGAAACAACACATGACTAAGGGAAGTCACTTATGGAAATCAAAAGTGATAAATCTATCACAATAAACTAGAAACGATGTTAGATATATCTAAGGTTTCCGTGTTGACCAACTGCGTTCCTGGTGACACCATATCGAGTCACCCCCATTAGCCGGCTCTTACAACAGGCCGTAGATACTGTGGATGACTTACGGGAGGGGGCACATGACAGTGTATTTTAGGGAAATGAAATTTTACATTTTGAAACAGATATCATTCAAATAAGAGCCTCGTGGCTCAGGCGGCAGCGCGCCGGTCTCTCACCGCCGGGCTCCGTAGTTGAAATCCCGGTCACTACATGTGAGATTTGTGCTTAGCAATGCGGAGGTGAGACAGGTTTTTCTCCGGGCACTCCGATTTTCCCTGTCATATTTCATTCCAGCAACACTCTCCAATATAATTTCATTTCATCTGGCATTCATTAATCATTGCTCCAGAGGAGTGCGACAGGCTTCAGCAACCAGCGCAATTCCTATCCTCCCCGCTAGATGGGGGCTTGATTCATTCCATTCCTGACCCGGTCGAATGACTGGAAACACTCTGTGGATTTCTATTTCTATCTACTACCAAAATATTTTCATTCCGTACCCTGAAGGGGTGAGGCGGACCTCCTAGAGGTTTACGCCCTCTCTCAGTCCAGGAGATTTGATATGAGGACAAGGTGCTAGTGGTTTACCGTCGCACTAACACATTGAATGTTTTCGGCGACGCAAGCATGGGAAAGGGATAGGATTCGGAAGGAACTGGCTATGTTCACGATATCAGCACTCGCGGAAAGCTACAAGCTTGCTTTTTTATTCTCTTTTAAAGGTGGAACTCCTGGTCTATAAATTCAGTAACACGCGATCCAACGCAGGCTAAGAATGACACAATTAAAAACATAAATTTTTCAGTCCGACTCCAGTGTGAAGGAAAGCAATTTGCTGCTTTCATGTTGCTTCAATACATTTTTTGAATTTGATATGTACGTAGGTCGAGTCATAAGTCATGGCAACTATTTTTTTTCTCGCGAAGTGGTGACAACACGGAAAATCTAAGATACGCATTTGGAAACGTACGGTATGTACTTGCGTATGATGCCACTAGATGGTGTATGTAATCAACAGTGTGGGTCTAAGCATGCACTGTAACGGTTCAAATCCCGCTACAAGATGATATCTGTATTTTTATTATTTTATTATTTTATCTGTATTATTATTATTATTACTATTATTATTATTATGTCAGTATTATTATCTGTGATATTGTTACTATTATTGTAATTCTCAGTCTTATTCAATTCGATTTTGCAGTGCCTGTTGCTTGCAAGATTGTACTTAGATGTATGCATATATAGGTATGTGTAGAATAACACTCAATACCTGTACAGTGAGAATTGTTGTATATATCAGAGATTGGATGTGACGTTGGTACATTGTGCAAGATTGATGGCGATTCTGCCAAGTCATTGCTACGCCATAGCTACGTCATCGTATTTAGTTAGCACTGAGCTCACTTTCTTTGAGAAACCCAACGAGCCAGCGGCGGTTTCACAACTGTATGTAATATTTGCCGCGTTGTGGGAGTATGTCATTGTTATTTCTGGAGATTACGTAGCTGTGTCAACCAACGTCTATAAAGGGTGGATGCATATTGTAGCGTCAGTCATTAGTTAAACGGAAGCTGAACAGTGAAGTAGTCTACGGGAAGGAGAGGCCTCAGTCGGTCATAAGTCATTAGTTATACGGATGCAGTACAGTGAAGAAGTCTACGGGAAGGAGAGGCCTCAGTCGGTCATAAGTCATTATTTAAACGGAAGCAGTACGGTGAAGAAGTCTACTAGATGAAGAGACCTCAGTCGGTCAGTCAACGAGTGTGAACGAGAGATGGAGAAGACTCAGTGAGCCATTAATTATTGGTCATTGAGAGAGTGAGGCCAAAGTTGGTCCGTCACTTAGTGGAAGACATGGACGCAAGGGCTTACCATGGAGTCAGAGAGGGCAACCCTGGACCTGCCAAGAGGTAATACCATATTGACTTACAAAGAAGTCAGATGATATGGAGAAGAAGCAGTCACAAGGATGTATCTCCAAGTTAGGCGTGACACATCTATAGTAAACACCAGATCAAAGGAATACGTCGTAATTACACTAAAAGTGTTGAAGGTACAGTCAAGTGAATCAGTGAGGGAAATATTTCGTATAAATTGTTAAATGTCCGGTCAAGAAGAATT
Organism: Anabrus simplex; assembly: GCF_040414725.1. Taxonomy (NCBI): domain Eukaryota; kingdom Metazoa; phylum Arthropoda; class Insecta; order Orthoptera; family Tettigoniidae; genus Anabrus; species Anabrus simplex. Next base: position 38,351,932 of record NC_090265.1, on the reverse strand, counting down.
CAAATTCATGCCTAGTTTCTTTCAGTTGCAATGTCATAATTTCATATTCTCATCTGTTTTATCGCAACAAGACTTACTATTTTTTGATATATTATTTAAAGAATATATATTGTTCTATCAAACGAATTCATAGTTTTATTTCATTGACAGTAAAAGATCTTAACCTCAAAATTAATGGGGAAACCGAACGCCAATCTCCTTTTCCCAGAACATATATGGTATGTTGTCAAAAGTAAGCTTATTACCCCACACCCTAGAGATAGTCAAGAGTCTCATTCTATTATTGCTACACTGAGTGGTAGTTGGCGCCCTTCAAATAACGTATGTGTAAGTAAGCAGGTAACAAGTAAGTGTGAGTACAAGGTCCGACGGGTGTGTATTTTATTTAATGAATATTAATTTTCAGATTTTCCATTTTAAATGCAGATATTCAGATTTTTCAAGTTAAATGCAGATTTACATATGTTGTAAAGTTAGTCAGACAGTTAGGAAAATCACAGCACCAAAGTTCAGTGTGTGAGTGAGAGCGTCACAAAATGGAAGTCACAAGAAGGAGCAACGATCGTATATTAAAATAGCAGTTCTCCGCGGCAGAAATGCACGCCAATGCCATGCAGAGCATTAGGTGTGCATGCCATGCCCTATAGAACTATGGGGTGTTGGGTGGAGACGTTCAAACAAGGCTACAATAAAGTAACTGTGAAAAGTAACAGTTAAAAATAACTTCCAACCTTACTCTCCTTTTATTGGTCACAGCCTGGTCACGGCTTCAAGCTTGTCCTCCTTACAGCTGTGTTGCGAAGTCCCATTCATTCACTCGCACATGCGCGCACGTATCACTACACTGTTGAAAGTCGGTGCAGCAAAACACGCATTCCTATTTGCTATAAAGTTAACGAAAGGCAGACAAGGGATGAAATGAGATGACAACATAGCGTCTTTCCTGAAAACTCGAGGAGTGAGTTTGACAATGCCCCGATGAAGGATTGAAGGCAAGACAACGTGATGATCTGTCTGCCAAACCTCAACACAAACCGGTACAAGAGGATCGATTAAGTGAAATTAAGTAATGTTATGTTATCTATAATATCAATATGGAAAGTTAGCATACTAATTTATGGTACAAGAAAAATTATACGGGTGAAACTTACAATAATAATGTAATGTAGGTAGCCCTGCGCGATGTCTCAGTCAACGATTACCCCTGAGCAGCTGAATATATTTTAACAGTTTACACTTTAGTTACCGGATGACAGCAGCAATTTAAACAAATACACAATACAGTATATTATACACTACAGCGTATTTGACTTAAAGCAATATCCTACGAAAGCGCTCTCACTTGGAAGACATGCGTACTATCTGAACTCTGAAGGTCACATTCTGTGTCTGTAAGCTGCTATTAGTAACAGTTACCACTTCCCAGTTACTGTTTTCACTAGTGCGTTATTCTTTTGCCGTTACTCGGTAACCTGTTACTTTTGTCCTCGTTACATTTGTAACAGTGACTGGCATGGAGCTGTGACAAAGTAACTGCTATGTTACTCTTCAGCTATCTCTAATTTCGAAGGTCTGTAACCAGTGGAGACCTGTCCTTTGCACGTAGTCTTGTATATTTGCTGTCTATACCATAATAAAACAATGCTTACCAATGGCCTGCATCTGTCACTTTCCTACAAGAATCTCCTGAATTCAGAGTGTGTCTTCAGGCAGTATGCATACGTACATGCCTTATATTTCCAAATGCATATCTTAGATTCTCCGTATTGTCTCCTGTTCGCGATAAAAAATGTTGCCATGACTTCTGGCTCGAACCTCGTATGAATCTTCCGTATACCATATCGCATAACCTGATGAAGAACTTGACAGTTACATGCGTAACAATTCTCAGCAAGCATAATCATCGGAACAATCAGAAACTGGCTCGGAAACTGCCAACTTCATGTAGTGAAATAATTGTACAAAAAGTTAAAGTTTCTTCGTAAAATTTTGCTCCCCTTGAAAGTAGTTCTTTCAATTGCCTATTGTAATCTTAGTGAACAGTTTTCATACGGTGTGCCTCGAAATTGTTTGCCAATATTGCAAAAGGAAAAATAATTGTGAAAATTTGAACACACAAAAGCAGGTGTTATTAATTAACCTTAGAGAATTGAAAATATATAATAGAAACTGTAAAATTAATAATATTCCGTCTGTAATAACATTATTGTTCCAACCCCGTGGGAAATGTGGGGTGGTGTACTTACGCACAGTTATTGAGTACATGAAACTATCGCAATCAAAATCACCCCTAATTCTTACACTACAGAAATTTAATAATAATTCTGGCCAGTCCGGAAATTCTCTATTCGTTCAGATACGCTGCTGAAAACGGAAATGCAGTAGTACAGGTCGGGCTGGAGTGATCGACAAGTGTTTATTGTCTGCTGCTCCCTGGCGTTTGAAAACGCTAAACATACGAAACGTGCCATACTATTGTACAAGGCGAAATAGAACGGGAGATGTGAACCACATCACCTTCGAGTGCAGTAGAACTGTATCCTTTCGCAGAGAATTGTTCGCTACCCTTGTGCACCTTCGCGTTCCCTCACCCACATGTATTCAGCTATTACTGGCAACTGGAGACTTACGTGTGTACAGTGCAATTACAATATACTTGACAAAAAACTTTTTTTTTGCTCTGTTCTAGGTCATTTCTTTTATTTTATGTCTTAACGTGTTGTCCCTTTTTCTTTCTATTTTATGTAACATAATAAAGAAAAAACATGCGATATAGTGTAGCGCGAACTTAAAACTAAACAACTGGAGTACCTGATGTAGTGTGACTACTCGCTGCCCGGCACAGAGTCACGTGAGGCACAGTGTTGGTGTTACTGTCACGAACGTTACTTGATATCGCTCACTTTCCTAGGAAGTTGTGACATTATTTCCATAATGGTTCGGTGCTAGTCTACAGCCGAGCTTGTCAATTCATGAATGGTGAAGTTGATGTTGAGAAGTGGCAGTCTGTGTGAGCTTCATAAGCAGCCGACCAATGCATGTCAAGAAATAATAGATCAGATCATTTTATTTCAGATTCTGTATACGAGGGCTGATCAACAAAGAATGAGACTAATTTTTTTTCCTGCAGCTTCTGTGATAGTTTCCTATCTGTAACATAAATATTTGAAAAAAGCAGGTTTTTATGTATAATGTCTCGTATCGGTAGGTTGGTAGTAATGCTCTATTGTGTAGACGCTACGTGCGTTTCGTATACCAGACAATGATTTAACAGCATGCAGTTCCCCCTCACACTACTGTCCCTACACGTCAGTATTGACTACACTGAAGAAGTAAATTGCAAAGAAACGACCAGAGCTTTCTCGGACTGGGTGGCAACTTCATTATGATAATGCACGGCCTCGCGTCGCAAATCAAGTCATGCAGTTTCTGGCTCGATTCAACATTACCTGTATACCGTATCCTCCTTATAGCCCTGATCTTGCACCCTGTGATTTTTTACTCCCATCACTAAAGACAGAGCTTAGGCGCATTCGGTTTGAGAACTCTGAAGCAGTGCTCAAGAAAAATGAGGCGATTCTCAAGGACCTGACAAAGAATGGTATGCAGCATATGTTCAAGGACTGGCAGAAAGCTATAAAAAGTGCATTGAAGTAGGAGGGGACTACTTTAAAAAAATATCATGTAAACATTGAAACGGAGAAATAAACATCTGTGAAAAAATCAGTCTCAGTCTTTGTTGATCAGCCCTCATATAATCCTTTAATTAGGAAACTGACCCTCAACGGGTTTGCCAGTGTGTAGCGTGCATTTTAAGACTCTATATTATTATTTGACAGGAATTTGATTTGTTTCCATAAAGTAAATAATGTGGTTATATATCCGGGAAATGCTGTACAACGCAACGAAAACGGAAGTCTACGGGCCGAAAAAAGTGAATGAAATTTCACTTGAAAATAACCTGTGTTTCTCATTTAGAAATAATTTTGCTTTCAAGCCTCTGCAAACGATCAGCGAAAAGTATCCTCACAATCAAGATTTACAGTTCCTTCTCTTGTTTCATTGTCCATTTTTGTTCAAGAACGCCTGAGTGCGCTGGAAGGTTGGACGGTTCTAGCCCACGCGAGAGAACGTATCAAATGTCCTGTACTATCGAATTCCCGATGGCGGGATTGGAGGCAGGACGCGGTACAGTTCTTACCCTTCGTTCTGCATTCCCAAACCGCTATGTACGGTGTTGATACAGTTTTGTTCGTTTGCAGAAAATTACAAACTGTTTAATAGTAACGAAATGGATTTTGTTTTTGCTGTTAAGGGCGGCGTATGTGGTGGAGATTATGACTTTCAGTGGGGAAATACAACGAGACAACCATCCTCTCCGGGATATGAAAACCAAGTTTTCTTTTCTTTTACAATCTGCTTTACCTCGCACCGAGATATAGGTAGGTCTTATAGAAATGGTGTAAAAACGGGAAACCATGGAAAACCATCTTCAGGGCTGTCGACAGTGGGGTTCAATCCACTATCTCCCAAATGCAAGCTGATAGTTACGAGATCTAAACCGTACAGCCACTTCCTCAGTTGATAGCCACTAACATCGTCACTGGCTTCATAAAGGCGACCGCGGTTCGAATCCCAATCAATGCAAAAGGAACCTATGAAAAGTCACATCCGTTTGGTTCGGATTCCACGTAATTTACTTGGCACTCCTGGACTACAAAAGCCCACTAGCCAGTGTATGAATAAGAATCCATGCTAAAGATTTCCTAGTAGGCCTATACCTAGAATGAAAGTGGAAACTTCTGTAATTCCAACCTAAGAAATAAGAAAACAGTATTCTCGTATTTGAGTGTGACTGCTCGCATGGTATTGTAATACAATAACAAGAAAAATTCTGCTATCTAATCGTGACGCATGTCTTCCAAGAAAGTGAACTGCCTCAGGTGGCTGCGATGTAGAGATTAAAGTAAAAATCAACACAGAACTGCTTGAAAGGAATTGTCATGACTCATCTGACCCAATCAAGAAAGAACTATACGAGCTACAGTGATTAGAAAATGAAAAATTCCTTTGGGCCTGACGGAGAGATTTGAATCGATCGGTCCCCATGAAGCGGGACGTAAATCGAAGTATAATCCAACCCATTCAACAAGAATTAGAAGTGAATTTGAAGCACTGATATACGGTAGAGGGTCACAATTTACCATGCAATGTAATGACTGTAGGGCACCATATTCGTAACTATTTTAAGAGTAGACTATTGTTGCGATGGACTCGCCACTCCCAAGTTGTTATTGTCACAAATAAAACAATGCATACCGAGCGAGTTGGCCGTGCGGTTAGGTCGATCAACTCTCAGTTTGCATTCAGGAGATAGTGGGTTCGAATTGCACTGTAGGCAGCCCTGAAGATGGTTTCCCGTGGTTTCCCATTTTCACATCAGGCATATACTGGGGCTGAGGTATCGGCAAAAGAAAACTATCAACAAAGAAGTGAGAATAAGACAATGCAGACGACATTTAGAAATGGTGAAATTCAGGGAGAAAATGAACTAATACAGTTTAACGGGAAGACCATCGAAAGAGCCCAGTTATAGATTTCTGAGAATTACTCTTCAAACAACAGGTAGATCTTTCAGATTACATATCAGAAAAGTCGGTTGCTGCCACCAAACCTATTTACAGAATTCAGGACCTACCTGCAATGAATATATTCCTTGCATCCATAAGCCCAATAATTTTTTTACGGAATTCGTTTCTTCTTCTTCTCCTTCGTCGTCTTCACCGTCGTCTTCTTGGATCGAATGGGCCTACTTTGGACCAAGCTTTTTCAACTGTTGATCTCTGCCCAGTATTGGCACATTTTCCTTCATCTGTCCAGATGTACCTTTCTTCCGGGTTTTCCTGAAATCCATGGATTTCTTCCAGGGTATATCGTACAGACATACGCCCTTCTCAGTTTCTGTCAGCAAAGTAGTACGAATCTTCTTGTTCTGCCAGAAGATGATCAGGCGATTGGTCGGTTTTTTTAAAAAAAATTGCTGGAGTGAAAATGGGAAACCACGGAAAACGATCAACTGTTTTTGTTGTTGATTATGGTGATGATTGTTGTTTAAAGGGGCCTAACATTAGGTCATCGGCTCCAAATGAGACGAAATGTAATGACAATTTAAAAGTTCAAAATCATCTATTGACCAGAATTCAAAATGTGATGATGAAGAATGAATGGATGAATATGAATTTAAAACAATCAGTGGACCCGACCCGCAATACCCCACCTTCCCAGAAACTGTCTAGAACAATAGTATTACTGACCAAGGGACTACTTCCAAAAAAAAAAAAAAAAAATCCTGAATCGATGATGCTTCTTCTCTAAAAGGATCCAAAATCCAGGTCAACGGCCCCTCATAAGGGTACTTATCACTAGGACAGTAGAACCATGGCATTTGTCATGTTGCGGTACTAATCAAAAGTAGAGTATTGTTGGGAGATCAGCAGAATGCACAAGCCCGGTGAGGCACGGGGTGAAGGGGATTTCACCAGCAGAGCCAGTGACGCAGTGGTTACCATAGCAACTCCGCTACTATCCAGGTGACTTTATATTATCTTCTACTGGCAGCTCTTCGATCTTGTCAGTTGTAACCCAGCAAACTGCAAAGTGTGAGTCAATGTTTTCGTGTAGCAGATACGAGAAGATAAGAGCCGATCTGTCTGGGAAGAGCAGGAAGTTCGTGCTTGCAGGCCACATTCCTCATTCTTGCATTCTTCTCATCTCTACACAGTAGACTCACGGTGTTCCACACATTATGGTACTACTCACAAATACTGAACGTCACACAGGTAACGCAGACCTCTGGCATTTCTCACATAACGGCGACACTCATAGGCAACGTAAACCCATGGTGTTCCACACCTAGGTGTACTAATCACGGGCGCCGGTATTCCCGTGGTCTTCCTGATATAGTGGGTACTAATCACAGGCAACGCACACCCACGGTGTCGCTCATATTGTGCTACTAACCACAAGCAACGCCCAAACCTGTGGTGTTTCTCACATAATTGTACCAATGGCGGGCAACGTAAGCCCATAATGTTCCGCATATAGTGCAACTAATCAGAGGTGCTGTAAACCCACTGTGAACCAGTCTATATTGCTACTAATAACATAACTATTGAGTACCTAACAGATTGGTACTACTCGCAAGTAAACGCGGCCCATGGTGTTCCCCGCGTGATGGTTCTAATCACAAGTAGTTTCATTGTTCTGATTCTATTATCCCTTGGTCATCCCTTTTAGTAGCCTCTTACGATAGGAAGGGGATACCGTGGGTGTATTCTTCATCTGCGTCCCCCACCCAAAGGGGGTTGTACTGTTTTTAAATCATCAGAAAGTTTGGGGGAGAGTTTAATGAACGCTGATAACGATAATGTAGGTGCGTTGTCTTTTTATAACCTGAATCTATGTGTACACGATGGTTAAGATATAATGCAAATGTTTGGGCGCATACAGTATACAGAAACGTAAGACGCAGACTGGGAAAGTCACTAGGTCACATATTGCTAATTAACAACGACAAAGACGTGTCATTATCATTACCAGTGTTCCACCCCACTTGTTCGACAACAGTATGATAGACCATTGTATGCAATGTATGTCAATGAAACCCTTCCCCCCCCCCCCCCCCTACGTCAGACACCTGTTCGGCAGGACAATGCGTTCCACAAACTATAGAAACTAAATGTGCTTCCCGCCAGAAGGCAGGTAAACAAACTTGTACCCGTTAGCCCGCGACAGAACAAGTAAGGCTTGCCAGGTGACCTTCACAAGAGGCTTGTTGGCCGGTCTGTTGGCGGGAAGGGACACTGCATCGCGTCTCTCGACCACACCGCTCACGCATCTTTCACAATGTTTCACCACAATAGGACGAAAAACACATTAGAACACAGCCTTCGAAACTGTTCCATTCATGGATCATACATAATATGTTGGGAACGCCTCAGACCCAACAGGCTAATTACTCGGTTTTCACCACGTAGCATTGAGCTTGTATTCGGGAGACCGTAGGTTCGAATCCCACTGTCGGCAGTCCTGAAGAGGTTTCCCCATTTTTAAACATAGCTGCACCTTATTTTTTTATGTTTTTTACAACTTCCTTTACGATGGGATATGAAAGGCCTAGGAGTGGGAAGAAATCGGCCGTGGCCTTAATTAAGGTACGGTACGGCCTCGAAATTTGCCAGGTGTGAAAATGGGAAACCACGGGAAACCTTCTTCAGGGCTGCCGAAAGTGAGGTTCGAACTCACTATCTCCTGGATACAAGCTCACTGCTGAGCGCTCCTAATCGCACGGGCAATTGGCCCGGTGTCTGCACCTTAATTAAGGCCACAGTCACTTTCCTCCCAGCCCCAGACAGAAAGAAATGAAACGCTCCAGACTGATGAGAGCGAAATTTGACGCAGGAGTTCCTCTTGAAACTTAATAGTAGTAACACTTTCGTTTCAAAATTGCATCCCCCTGGGGCTTATAACACGAAAGACGGAAAATGTTTCCGAGTGATACATTTCGGGCTGCTATAAGAGTGAATTTATATGGCACTTGGTAACGCTGAAACGTCACTAAAGCAAAGCCATCTCTGTATAATTCACGACAGTCATGGAGGAGAAGAAGATAGAATCTCTAAGTGGGATAGGATGGTTAGTTCTATGTCCCCAGAAATTAACTCGTTTAATGGTGCAGGGTGAGTAAACCTCAAGGATATGCGCAGCTCCGGAAGTGCAAATATTGTTTCTTAATTTTTCTACTTCGTGACGGGGAAACGAACGCACGTACTTGCAGGTGAACCGAGTACGCCTTCACCGCTTCGATTACACAGCCCCTGTTTAACAGGTCAAGGGCTGCTGTAAGAGTTAATATTTATGCCGCTTGGTGCACATGAAATAAAATAAAATAAAATAAAATAAAATAAAATAAAATAAAATAAAATAAAATAAAATAGAGAGATCATGGGAGCGTCCCCGCGATTTTTTCGCAGAATTTTTCTTTGATATTTTTTTCTTATATGCATAAGGAAAACAAAGTTGTTATTAATATAAATTCCCCATGTGAAGGACGGGTAATTCCGCTCATGCATCCATACAACGTCCAAGACCGTGATCTAGGAACTGCGGCACGATCTTTCCGAGTTGGATGCACGGTTCTGTCACGTGGGTAAGACGTGTATTAACAAGGAAATTATTCCGGTCGGGCCACACTGACTGCAATGAAATTTAGTGGAATGATTAACAAAGCCATAAGATATTTAACGGTAATTGATTCTGCCATACAATTACATTGACGTAATATTTACAAACAGTAATCTGTTGCAGAAGTTTTATATGGAATGTGGTGTATAAAAGACATCGATTTCAATTAAATTTGGTAGACTGATTGATTGAAGGTATGAGAAATTTGCTGCAAAACTGCAATAGGTCCATAGGCTTTCTACAGCACAGGAATCCGGCAGCATCAATTAATGTTACCAGGACGCAATATTTTAGCTTCCATTATAAACGATAGCTACTTTTTTTTAGTAGCCATACATCATATTGTATTAATAATACCATTAATATGCGCAAGGGAATAATAATATGAAGCATTACTCTGTGATCACGATCATACTCACCGCCCTCTTTATCAAATGATAGACGTCCCATTATTTACTGCAGCAGGACAAACAAACAAACAAACAAACAAACAAACAAACAAACAAACAAACAAACAAACAAACAAACAAACGACAACAGTAATAGTAATAATAATACAGTAATAATATTCAGGGACATTAGAAATCTCAGGTTGAGATTCTATGGACATATTAAAGGAATACACCCAGACAGATTTACAAAACATATTGCCTTTGCTGGCAGGACGTTGTGTTTACGGTGCACTATGTCTTCTGGTATGGGCTAGAGCAATATTGTTACTTTCATTGATCTGTCTCAGCTTTATCCTTGGCTTTGACAAGATGAAAGTGACTGAGGTATGAGTGATGCTAGTAATGCCATTCCTTATGCAGCCAGTCCCTGCTATGAATGGTGTGAAAATGTTGCTCATAGGGTCAGTTGGTGCATGCATTTCAGTGGGCTTGGCAGACTGATATGTAATAGCAACGGCTGGCTCGGTGAGGAAAGCAACGGGAACTACCTCACTCCTCATTTCCCTAGTACGCCTCTTCAGTGATGCCTAGGCCATTTATGACAGCTGATGGCGGAGCTGTTGAGGATCCAACCAGCCTTCGGGCTGAGGACTAAACATACATACATCGTAGAATTTTACGAAAACAGGAGAAAAGTCTAAACAAACACAATGGACTGGTGAAATCAAACCCGATCTGAAACATGCAGGAATTTCACCAGCGGATTTTCAAAACCGGGTAAGTTCAGCTCCAAAATTCACAAATGGCAAACTGATCAAGAGGAAAGACCAACCAGGTCTGTAGACAAAGAAAGCCCACAGCAAAAGAATGAAAGAAATACGGACACCAAAGGAAGGCAAATGCACGCTTCTAAGTACTTTGCCTAGTCCTAATGGGCTTATTCGCTTATAATAATAATAATAATAATAATAATAATAATAATAATAATAATAATAATAATAATAATAATAATAATAATAATAATAATAATAAATTCATGGCTTCAGGTAGCGTGTGCCTACTGGCTGCATCATCGTCTATTTCAATGTTCTGTTTCGCTCTAGGCTTACTCGACAAAATCCAAAGAGTTTGTCTAATATATCGATTAATTTTAGATGGAGAGAAAGGTAATGCTGCCGTAGCATGCAAGTACAAGGGAATGATCGAGAAGGCAGTGGCTATGGTTTGATCGTATACAGTATATCTCGTTAAGCGAACTGTGCGAGTCTGTCGTCTCTACATGAATTAAGAGCGTTGTAGCAGAAACTGTACCGTCACAACTGGGTATAGAACACAATGTCCGATATTCGTCGTACGCACCAGGTGACTAACTAAAACGTCAGAGTAAAGAGCTCTGGCATGAGCGGGGCAACTTCAACTTCTATCGATTATTTCAGGGGCTGGCTGAGTTTGCTCGCCCTCCTTCTATTATATGTGAGGATATGCTTAATATCACACCTCCACAAAAATAGTGACAATTCAAAAATGAGCGTTTTCGAGAAAACAAATTTAAAAGTATAAAACATCATATCAAATAAAGGATAATACTTTATCATATTATTTCTACGTGATAACATTTAGCATATATTACATCACATTCAATGAAATAACTAAGAAATGTCAATGCTTAGTGTATAACAGCATTAGTGATTTTTCGCGAGAAAAAAAGGATTTAAAACTAATGACAGATTTATAGATCGAAAGAGTGATTATTTTGCATATGATGCATGTGAATTTTGTTTCTTTTTTGCCACTATTCTTACGAGTTGCAATGTAATGTCCCTGTGCTTCGGATTTCACACATAACAAGAAGCTAGATTCATTGTTCGCTAGCGTTCTCTCCCCCACTCCCAAGTTAAATCGTATCATTTTCCAATTGAATATCTCCTACGTGACAGTCAATCTTCGTAACCAAACGAAATCACTTTCTTGCCAGAAAATTCGTTTTCAGGAGCCTTATGTAAGTCGTAACAAGCATTACGTAATGCAATATTGTGTGTGTGTGTGTGTGTGTGTGTGTGTGTGTGTTTAGAAGTCGTACAGTAACCAGGAGACTATTCATTTCTTTTCCTTGCGTAACCATTCACAACGACGAAAGTGCTTACTGCTTAGTCTACATCTGTAGCCCAAGAAATCATCTGACGACACGGGCGGGAACTCCCAAGCCCATGCCCCATTACCCTGTCCGTAACCATGGCAGGTACAACAGGAACTACAGGGTGGGGAATGGAGTATTTTCAGTTAAAATACTTCAACGGTGTAAAGGTACAAAACCCCTTAACATTTACTACTGCACTTACACTTACTTTCCTACATTTACTATATTTAGAGCTGCCAGATCTTAGCTTAAAAAAACCGAGGACACAATATGGCCTAATTTATAAGTGGAAACTTTATGTTTTGAAAGTAAGTGCCAATTACTCCTGTAAGCCATTGTATTTAATCTTAATTCTTCAATTCCACACAAAGAGAGCGTATCGTTATTATTAATTTTCACTACAATGTACTGAATTTACACTTCTGTTTGGCGTATCTACCATTCAACACAACAAAGTCCGACTCGCTGACTGAATGGACCGAACGCCTCAACGCTGACCATTCAGCCAAAGAGTAGGACACAATTGAGAATACCAATATACGCATAATATGATCTCTGTTTCAGTTCCGACACCTTTCAAACACTCGGAAATAATACCACTGTCGATTTCGTGGATGAAATTTAAATCTGACGTTAGGTACATCTAGGACAGTAGAAGACTACGACCGGGGCGCGGAGCTGTGAGCTTGCATTCGGGAGATCGTGGGTTCGAACGCCACTATCAACTGCCCTGAAGATGGTTTTCCGTGGTTTCCCATTTTCACACCGGGCTGTAGTCTACCTGTTATGGCCACGCCCGCTTCCTTCCCATTCCAACGCCTTTCCTAACCGATTCTTGCCATTTTCGTCGGTGTAAAAATTGTAAAAAAAATAGAAGATTGCGAAAAAATGAAGCCGGACAAAATAATCTGACCTAAAAGGAGGACACGTCCGGGATAAAGAAGACGTCCGGCATACCTAACTATATTATTAAAAAATCGCACACAAAAGCTATTTATTCAATCAGGATCACTCTGTCTAATTATTTTCAGCATATTTAGCGCAATTGCTCCTCTTTTAGATAATATTTGCACTATGTGATCCTTCGCCACTCGTAAGTAGTATTATGCTGCAAATTGTCCAGTTGCTACCAATTATCTTAAGAGGATCGATTCGAGAAGGACAAGCCCACGTACATGGCATTCGTAGATCTAGAAAAGGCATTCGATAATGTTGACTGGATCAAACTATTTAAGATACTGAAGGTGATTGGTATCAGATACCGAGAACGAAGAATTATCTAGGCCTACAATCTGTATAAAAATCAGTCTGCAGTGATAAGAATAGAGGGCTTTGAAAAAGAAGCAGCAATCCAGAAAGGAGTGAGGCAAGGCTGCAGTTTGTCCCTTCCTTTTCAATGCTTACATAGAGCAGGCAGTAAAGGAAATCAAAGATGAATTTGGATAGGGAATCACAATCCTAGGAGAGGAAATCAAAACCTTGAGATTTGCCGATGATATTGTTATTTTATCTGAGACTGCAGAAGACCTCGAGGAGCTGCTGAATGGTATGGACGAAGTCCTGGGTAAGGAGTACAAGATGAAAATAAATAAGTACAAAACAAAAGTAATGGAGTGCAGTCGAACGAACGCAGGTGATGCAGGAAATATTAGATTAGGAAATGAAGTGTTAAAGGAAGTGGATGAATATTGTTGCTTGAGTAGTAAAATAACTAACGAGGGCAGAAATAAAGAGGACATAAGATGCAGACTAGCACAAGCAAGGAAGAGCTTTCTTAAGAAAAGAAATTTGCTGACTTCAAACATTGATATAGGAATTAGAAAGACGTTTTTGAAGACTTTCGTGTGGAGCGTGGCATTGTATGGATGTGAAACATGGACGATAACTAGCTCAGAAAGAAAGAGAATAGAAGCTTTTGAAATATGGTGTTACAGAAGAATACTGAAGGTGAGATGGATAGATCAAATCACGAATGAAGAGATACTGAATCGAATTGGTGAGAGGAGATCAATTTGGCTAAATTTGACGAGAAAAAGAGGTAGAATGATAGGACACATCTTAAAACACCCAGGACTTGTTCAGTTGGTTTTTGAAGGAAGTGTAGATGGTACGAACGGTAGGGGTAGGCCAAGATATGGATATGACAAGCAGATTAGAGCAGATGTAAGATGCAATATTTACGTATAAATGAAAAGGTTAGCGCAGGATAGGGTGGCATGGAGGGCTGCCTCAAACCAGTGTATGGACTGATGACTCAAACAACATGTTAATGTTCTATAATTATCGTGATTGTCATTATTATTTACGCAGGTATTACTTGATTACTATACTTAGGAAATAAAATGTCAATTTATTTTTGTGCAGTATATCACATATATTTTGTGCTCTTATATTAGAATGTCCAGTAGGATAGAAGTTAGATTCAGATGTTATATATAGTCCTTTTTTATTGCCGTAACCGCAGATGTACATGCACCAGTACAGAAAGAGCAGTGTACCTTATAGATGCTCATAGGACTGATGGCTAAGCAATTACAACTAACCACATTAACAAGTACTCTTTAGCGTTCAGACGCAGCAATGATAAAAGCAGCGGTACATGACCAAGGGTTCTCCAGCACGAGGTTGTTATTCTCGCGACCTTGGATTGCTAGCATTCATTGAACTGCACTCACTGCTGGCCCAAACTGGTTACCGCGCTGCGACTGAACACGCTATGCCAGCAATGTCTGACGCTTCGTACGCAGAAACGTGGGGCATTGGATTGTATTGTCCACTAACAAGTGATTTCCCGAGTGCGACGGCCTTTCTGGATAAATACGGTAATTGTCCTTTGTTAGTTTCACGCACAGACCTTTGTTGGACACGGTAGGATGCACATCCACTACCTTCAGCAACACGCCTGTCGCACTCACAGAAATAGCCTCGCCCTTGAGTAGGTCACTCAGGCTAGAACAAGGAAGTCTTCAAGATGATGCATCGATGAAGAAAGTGAACAGTTTCCTTTAATCTAAAGGATAATGTAACTTACTGGTATTGGCAAAAGTATGTCTTATGACTGTGGATCGTCTGAAATTAGCGTTACATCATGTGTAACGCGGTGTTTCCTAGCATGGATTGCCATGACTGAAAGACATTGAAAACATATTTATGATCATTTATCTTTAAACTGACTCCATGGCACTACAGCCCTGAAGGGCCTTGGCCTATCAAGCGACCGCTGCTCAGACCGAAGGCCTGCAGATTATGAGGTGTCATGAGGTCAGCAAGACGAATCCTCTCGGCCGTTAATCTTGAATTTCTAGACCGGGCAGCTAACTCACCGTCAGATAGCTTCTCAATTCTAATCACGTAGACTGAATGGATCTCGAACCAGCCCTCAGATTCAGGGAAAAAATCCCTGACCTAGCCGGGAATCGAACCCGGGACCTCAGGGTAAGAGGCAGGCAAGCTACCACTACACCACGGAGCTGGCTATCATTTGACTTTCCCAAAGGGAAATCTGACACCACTTTTTATGTGAAGTTTGTTTAACTGAGACATTTTCCCATTTAATTACACCCAATGGGGGTAAAGGTACAAATTATTCAGAAAGGTTTTTTTTTTTTTTTTTTTTCGCTATTTGCTTAACATCGCACCGACACAAATAGGTCTTACGGCGACGATGGGCGAGGAAAGGCCTAGGAATGGGAAAGAAGTGGCCGTTGCCTTGATTAAGGTACAGCCTGGTGTCAAAATGGGAAACGACGGAAAAACATCTTCAGTGCAGCCGACAGTGGGGTCCGAACCCACTATCTCCTAGTTGCGAGCTCGCAGCTGCGCGTCCCCAACCGCACGGTCAATTCGCCCGGTGTTACAGCTGAACATCAATATCTCGGAAGCGCTTGCGGAGGCCGAAAATCCGTCGAGTTTTCGAAAATTTGAGGTATAGAAAAATGTGCATACTGCTTCAGCTCAATATTTAAAAAAATAACACGTACTGCTACTTTTCCGAGGAAAAACGCAGCTCTCGCATAGAGTTAGAGGTCTTGTCTACCGCGCCAGTTGCTGCGTCACGTACTGCAGCTGTGAGCTTCCATTCGGGAGATAGTGGGTTCAAACCTCACTGTCGGCAGCCCTGAAGATGGTTTTCCATGGTTTCCCATGTTCACACCAGGTAAATGCAGAGGCTGTACCTTAATTAAGATCACGGTCGTTTCCTCTCCACTCCCAGCCCTTTCCTATCCCATCGTCGTCGCGAGATCTATCTGTGTCGGTGTGACGTACAGCAGAATTTTGAAAAATAAATTCCTGTCCTTATTTTCATGATGGTTGATAGCATATTAACTGTCCGACTCATTGACTGAATGGTCAGCGTTGAGGCCTTCGGTTCAGAGGGTCCCGGACTCGATTCCCGGCTGGGTCGGGGATTTTAACCACCTCTGATTAATTCTTCTGTCTCGGGGACTGGGTGTTTGTGTTTGTCCCAACACTTTCCTCTTCATATTCAAACAACACACTACACTACCAACCACCACAGATACACGCAATAGTGATTACATCCTTCCATATAGGGTTGGTGTCAAGAAGGGCATCTGGCCGTAAAAAGGGCCAAATCCACATTTTTGACACAGTTAGCACCCGCTACCCCACAGATGTGGGGAAAGCGGTAGAAAAAGAAGAAGGTAGCATAATAAATCGAAAGCCAAAACAATCCACTATAATGGTTTTCTTCTTTCTCCCTCTTTCCACTTCTATAACTTTGATTTTTCACTTGCACTTAATCTTTTCTCCCCCATGGCGGTGACATTGTTCTGACCATTGTGACATAAGGATGTGCAATGATACAGGAATGGCTGCATTTATGTACCTACAGTTCCCCTGTTACATCCACTATCTTTTACATTAATCTCGTGTTCTCCAACACCGAAGAGTACGTTACCAACGCGGAGAGTTAAGTCAAGGATGTCGCCCCCAAGTATTCGAGGTTTTTATAAAATGAGCATTTGTTAAGAGGTCACATGACCTAGCCGGACAGTCTCCTCTCCCCCGCGTTCTGAGAAGCTCCGTCAATTGGTCTGGTTGTTATGTCTTGGGCGTCACGCGAAGCAAAGTACAGCTGTACCACTGCGGGCTCTCACCGAACGCGTCAAAACTAGAGAATTTTATCACAGAGAAAATCCGTCCGGTTCCTCGGCAGAATGTTTAGCACAGCAGCCGTCGGGGTAATGATCCCCGATCGGACCGTGGATTTTAGCTGTGACTGCTTTTTTCCTCTAGCTCGGGGACTAGGCATTTATGCTTGTCTTAATACACATCTTCATATACCGAGAGCACATCACTACCAACCACCACAGAAACACGCATTACATTGCCGTGAGGCAGGGTGTCCGTCTGTAAAACTGGACGAAATCGATATTAATTCACACCTCAAAATATCTAGACAAATTTCAGGGCGTAATGTATACTTTTCCATGGCTAAAGCTTATTATAGGATTTCGAGAAAAAAGTGAATATTTAACCTTCTGAATTTAATGCCTTTCTTTCTTCTTACACTTTATTTACACATCGATTCATTTACATCTCAAGAAAATTCACCGCACAGCGCAAGTTACCCATTTGACCGCGACGTGAATTCCGTAAGCTATGAGCATAATTCACCTGCTACTCCAACTCAATCAATCACTACTGATCTGCATTTAGAGCAGTCACCCAAGTGGCAGACTCCCTATCTGTTTTTACCCAGTATTTTCTTAAATAACTGCAAAGAAATTGGAAATTTATTGAACATCTCACTTGGTAAGTTATTCCAATCCCTAACTCCCCTTCCTATAAACGAATATTTGCCCCAGTTTGTCCTCTTGAATTCCAACTTTATCTTCATATTGTGATCTTTCCTACTTTTAAAGACACCATTCAAACTTATTCGTCTACTGATGTCGTCCCACGCCATCTCTCCACTGACATCTCGGAACACACCACTTAGTCGAGTAGCTCGTCTCCTTTCTCCCGAGTCTTCCCAGCCCAAACTTTGCAACATTTTTGTAACGCTACTCTTTTATCGGAAATCACCCAGAACAAATCGAGATGCTTTTCTTTGGATTTTTTCCAGTTCCTGAATCAAGTAATCCTGGTGAAGGTCCCATACACTGGAACCATACTCTAGTTGGGGTCTCACCAGAGACAAATATGCTCTCTCCTTTACATTATTACTACAACCCCTAAATACCCTCATAACCATGCGCAGAGATTTGTACTCTTTATTTACAATCATATTTACGGCAGTACCCCAATGAAGATCTTTCCTTATATAAATACCTAGGTATGTACAATGATCCCCAAAGGGAACTATCACTCCATCAACGCAGTAATTAAAACACAGCTGCGCGCTCCTACCACACGGCCAAGCCCAGTCTACTAAAACTTATTCGTCTACGAATGTCATTCTATGCCATCTCTCCACTGACACCTCGGAACATACTGCTTCGTCGAGTAGTTCGTCTCCTTTCTCCCAACTATTAGAGTATTATTCGGAAGGTTTGGAGGACGGAGGACTAAGCAAGTTGAGTTATCTGCGGGATATGCTGGTAGATTTATTGGAAAGCAAAACGTCCTGTGAGCACCTCGGGCTTTCCGAAAATAGTAGAAGTTGCTAGTATGACGTAGTACTAAGAAAATGGTTATGATTATTATTATTATTTTGATTAGTAGTTGTATGAATTCAGCTACTGACTGCAGATATTTTGATTTGATTTGAAGCCAGTTACGTTGCCTTTCTAGTTAATTTCGACGTTCTGTTTTAAGTTATCAAATGGCAGAGAAACTAGACACCTATCGGGCGATTAATACCTGAGGTTTAGTTTTGTTGTATTAACTACTAACGTGTCACCAATTAACTGTTACATGCTGACCTCATAAGACGCGCAGAACAGACTAAATCGTTTCCTACCTTTAAAACATCCGACAGTTCTGCCAGATTTCAACCCGCTAACTTTTCATCGCAGGCCAACACCCTACCACTGATGTACAGCGCCCCCACTAATCCCGTAAAAATGTCATAACAAGAGTTTATTTTCAACGTTAACCAACTATTTATCGACTGTACTCGTCAAAAATCCCATCCATGAATTCAGAATATAAATTTGTATGGCTTTCTCACTTAATTTTATCACTTAATGCTGAAAAACCTAATGCTTCCTCTAGTAAATTTCAATTCATACCACAAACAAAACTAAAATTACGAATCATTATTTCACGAATTTTTAAATACAGCTATCAAAATATTGTTTGAAGGACAATAAGGTAAAGCCCCGTTTTCCGAGATCAACCTTCCGATTATTTCATTGATTCACTACACGTAACAAATTTAATGCGGATTCTCTGAACCCAAGTTAACCGGTTCGATCCTTGCTTAGTTCAGTAGTATTTGAAGGTGCTCAAATACGTCAAACCCATGTCAGTAGATTTACCGGCACATATAAGAACTCCCGAGGACGAAATTTCGGCACCTTGGCGTCGCCGAAGAAAAGCAAAAAAAAAATTGTTAGTGTACACAAAACCAATGACATTTCTTTCATTACAAATTTAGTGTGAACGAGACTGCTAAGCACTCTAGTGGAAAGGTAGTTTCACAACATAAATCTATCCACAGGATATCCATGTTATACTGTATATGCTGCTTTGAATGGTATGTGTTTCAAGCTCTGTAACTCCAAAGGAAATCTAGGAAGTTAGTATCATTATTCATCTAGAAGGAATCAGATTCAGAATTATTACACTTCGTTAGTTGATAACGAGGAGATAGTGTCGAGGTACTGGAAAAATATTCCCCAGTCATAACTCTCGTAAATCGCAGGAAAGTAGTCTGTAACTGATCATAGAATGTAACACGGGAGATAAACGTGGAGGAGGAGGGAAAATATTATCCTGGACTCAGAAACTCCGACAGTGGTACGACACATAGGATACGGCAGGTACGGGGAACATATTTTAATAATTTGCGTTACGTCTCACCGACATGGATAGGTCTTACAGGGGCGGGGATGGGAAAGGGCTAGAGTGGGAAGCAACCGCCGATGGCCTTAATTAAGGTACAGCCCCATCATTTAACTGGTGGGAAAGTGGGGAAACAACGGAAAACCATCTTTAGAGCTGGCGGTAGTTGGGTTCGAACACGCTGTCTTCTGAATGCAACCTCTCAGATACGTGATCCAAACCGCACAGCCAATTTCTCTGATCGGGAATTTTAAAAAAAATCTCCATGATGTTCGAGAGTATTCTGTGAGAAGACTGCATCAGAAGAAATAAACTGATTAACAGAATGTGAAATGATTTCCGGAGTCTTAAGTTCTGACTACAACGCTAGCAGGAACATTTTAACGCACTCAGACTACAACACGCACGCAAACGGATTTTCACATTTTATAATGTTCTTTAGGAATTTGGGGGGGGGGGAGAATTTCGTGAAATATTTAGATAATCGTTGCACCGGGCGAGTTGGCCCTGCGGTTAGGGGCGTGCAACGTTAGCCTGCATCCGGGATACAGTGGGTTCGAACCCCAAAAATGGTTTTCCGTGGATTCCCATTTTTACACCAGGCAAATGCTGGGACTGAATCTTAATTAAGGCCATGGCCGCTTCCTTCCCACTCCTATCTCTTTCCTATCCCATCGTCGCCATAAGGCCTGTCTGTGTCGGTGCGACGTAAAGCAAATTGGTAAAAAAAGAAAAGAAAAAATGTACTGAAGTTTTGAGGGAGTATGAAAGGGAAATTGCCCCTCCCTCCTCACGTTAAACTCTTCCAGGGAAAAATAAAATGAATACTGCATGGAGTACGATTTTAAGAAAGGACGCTTCTTTAACGATTCTACATAATTTGATATTTCGAAAATCAGGTCTTAGGGGACCGGCAGGCCACAAACACAAGAGGCTTAGAACACTTATATCCCAATTGACTCCGCAATTAAAAACTGAAATGCGCAAGTCTCCCGGGTCCGAAACCAAGAAATCGGAATATGTTAAATTGCTTTTGTAGAATTTAGTTTGCTTTCACCAAAAATAGCAACCGAATATGAATAACTAAAACTTTTAAACACAAAAAGTGTTTTCTTGTTTCAGAGTTATATCGAAGTGTTATCTGATTTCGTTGTTTTAATTTTAACATCTTTTAAACATGAAATAAATGAGCTCACAGTTTCACATAATTGTGGACCTTGTGATTGTTATTAACGTGTAATCCGAACCATGCTCCATGGCTAAATGGTCAGCGTGCTGGCCTTTCGTCACAGGGGTCCCGGGTTCGATTCCCGGCAGGGTCGGGAATTTTATCCATAATTGGTTAATTCCCTTGGCACGGGGACTGGATGTATGTGTCGTCTTCATCATAATTTCATCCTCATCACGCCTACGGGCGTCAAATCAAAAGATCTGCACCTGGCGAGCGGAAGTTCCCTGATACCTGCCAAGTTGAGGCCATAAGGCCAACGCCTCAACGGTCTGAGCCACTCAGCCCGGCGCTTCCGCTGCCACCCGAAGAGGAAATAAAAAGGGGAATTCCGCCCCCTCACATAAAAATCACCACTAGAATAACAATAGAAATAAACTACGGTAAACTTGTTTTGCTCCATTTATTCTGCGCTGATCGGTATTAGCTACTGTGTTTGCTTTACGCCGCACCAATGTGAACAGGTCTTATGAGGACGATGCAAGAGGTCAGGGCTAGGAATGGGAAAGAAGCGACAGTGGTCTTAATTAAAGTACAGCCTCGGTATTTGTCTGATATTAAAATTGGAAATCACGGTAAACCACCTTCAGTGTTGCCAACAGCGGGGTCCGAATCCACCGTCTCCCGAATGCAAGCTCACAGCTACGTGACAAAAATCGATACTAGTTCTATCGCAACGTCTAACCCCAGTTCAAGTCACAAAAATACGACACATTTTCGGATAGCAGCATTAAATAATAACAATAATACTGTTACGGTTTTCGTTGACGTAGAGTTGCCGGTCTGAGCCCGGATCGAACCCGCCAACTCGGGCTCCAGGCTTTACCGTCTGATGCACTCAGCCCAGCTAAGGGTATTCAAACCTCTTTTGACCACGTTCTTAACAAGTCCTGATCTAGCCCTATACTTTCCTCAAAAACCAACTCAACTCGTATTCTTCTTTCTTAATCTCTTTACCCTCCAGGGTTGGTTTTTCCCTCGGACACAGCGAGAGATCTCACCTCTACCGCCTCGAGGCAGTGTCCTGGAGTGTGAGACTTACGGTCTGGGGATGCAACTGGAAAAGAGGCCTCACCTGGTATGCTGAACAATGGCCTTGTGGGGGGGATGGGAAGATTTGAAAAAGGTGGACAATAGGGAAGGAAGCGACCGTAACGTTAAGTTAGGTACCATCCCGGCATTTGCCGGAACGAGAAGTGGGAAATCATGGGAAAAGCTTCGAGGATGGCTGAGGGGGATTGGGGGGGGGGGGGGTGGAATCGAACCCTCCTCTACTCAGTTCACCTCCCGAGGCTTCCAGCCCTCGTACCACTTCTCAAATCTCGTGGCAGAGTCGTGAATCGAACCCGGGCCTCTGGGAGTGGCAGCTAATCACGCTAACTACACCACAGAGGCGGACCTGAACCAGTATTCGGTGTCTCAAAATATGCGCTATAATTCTCTCCCTTCCGGTTAAATTTCACAAAATCATCCCCTTTACACTAATTCGATGAAGCGTTTTTCCATTCTTAATCCGAATAATAATAATAATAATAATAATAATAATAATAATAATAATAATAATAATAATAATAATAATAATAATAATAATAAACTTATTGGCTTTACGTCCCACTAACCTTTTTTTACGGTTTTCTGAGACGCCGAGGTGCCGGAACATAGTTCCGCAGGTGTTCTTTTACGTGCCAGTAAAATTACTGACACGAAGCTGAGCACCTTCAAATACCAATGGACTGAGCCAAGGATAGAACGTGCCAAGTTGGGGTCACTGAGCTCGATAGCTGCAGTCGCTTAAGTGCGGCCAGTATCCAGTATTCGGGAGATAGTAGGTTCGAATCCCACTGTCGGCAGCCCTGACAATTGTTTTCCGTGGTTTCCCATTTTCACACGAGGCAAATGCTGGGGCTGTACCTTAATTAAGGCCACGGCCGCTTCCTTCCCACTCCTAGCCCTTCCTTGTCCCATCGTCGCCATAGGACCTGTCTGTGTCGGTGCGACGTAAAGCAACTAGCAAAAAAAAAAAAAAAAAAAAAAAATGTTGGGGTCAGAAAGGCCAGCGCCTAAACCGTCTGAGCCACTCAGCCCGGCATTCTTATTCTGATCTACCAATCTCACTTTCAGCATTCTCCTGGTAATGCCACATTGCAAGAGCTTCTATTTTCTTTCTGAGTTAATTACTGTCAATGTATCACTTCCGTACAACGTCACGCTCCAGATATATTTCTAAAATATATTTTTGTATATAAATGTTATGAAATCAGCAAGTACATGTTCTTTTCTTACAGACAATACATACCGTACACTTAATAATCTTAGCTCCTCTCTAAGAAGAAAAATTAAGTACCACTGCACGGAATTATCTAGGGGAAGTCAACTATACTGTCTCGAAAAGTTTGGGTGAAATTTCCTCAGTAGTATCGTTAAGATTACGGCATAAAATGGAGTGTCACGCATGTGACAGGGAATTTAACACCCAAAATCACAAGAGCAGAGAATAGGGTCCTCAACAATCCGTGCCGCCCCACGCGGTACCCCGGATGTTCCTCTTATTACAGCAAGGTCACGTTACGTCACAGCCAGCAGGAGGAGAAGGGGACAGACACTTTACGCGCAGTCTACTGGTGACAGAGATCCTACCTGCGATAGATCGGAATCCTCGCGAATCTTCTCCTCCACGGTCTGGTTCCTGGCCTGGGCTGTGGCGATGATCACTAAGATCACCAGGGCGGCTGGTCTCAGCATCGTGTGGCAAGCTGCACTGTCTGTCTGGCTGGCCTACACCACACGAATCACACAATGAACGCAGCAACTTCCAGCTGGGGCAGTCGCCGTAACACTGACTCTCCGATCGCTGACTAGGCCGCTATACCCCCTCCACTCCAAGCGGCCGGTGTGTGTGAATGTGACGCAGCCGGTGACGTCATGAGCTGTAACGATCCCTAGCGGTGACCGAGATGCGAGCCTAGGTTTCCCAGTTACCGTAGCCGTCCTGAGTTCGGATCGTTCCTTTCCTGATGCATATAAGGATTTTATTCTAGGAGTTATTTTGCCAACAGCTAACAGGAGATACATCTCCTTTTCATTTCATTTCGGTAGTTCTAGACCACTGCTGAAAAAGCCATATTGATTATGTAATCGGCAAAATTACCCCTTTGGTAGGAATAATGCACAGATGATTAAGATACAGTAATTTCTCTCACCAACAATTGAAGTGCATATATTATGCAATGATACACCCACGTCTAACATACGTAAGATTCATTTGGGGAAGATGTAGGGAAGATTATGTTAATAATTTGGAAATCCTACAAAAAAGAGCCATCAAAATCATGTATGGATTACCCTTCCTCAACCCGTCACATGAAGTTTTTTCGGAGTGAAATATTGTGCCATTCCATAAGCACATTGCATTTTCATCATGAGTCTTTATGTATAAGCTAGACAGGAAATTAACTCACTCTGCTGTTAATTTTGCCCATTTTAGTAAAAAATGAAATGGCGTATGGCTTTTAGCGCCGGGAGTGTGCAAGGACAAGTTCGGCTCACCAGATGCAGTTCTTTTGATTTGACACCCGTAGGTGACCTGCGCGTCTTGATGAGGATGAAATGATGATGAAGACGACACATACACCCAGCCTCCGTGCAAGAGAAATTAACAAACTATGGTTGAAATTCCCGACCCTGCCAGGAATCGAACCCGGGACCCCTGTGACCAAAGGCCAGCACGCTAACCATTTAGCCATGGAGTCCGACGCCCATTTTATTGAAATTCATAGATCTGAAACCAGAGGATCATTAATTATATATCCCTCTCACTCCAGTTCAATAAAGTATGAAGTGGAGGGCACACAGGAGCTATCTGACGCTGAGAAGGTGGCCCCGGTGTAGAAAGCCAAGAATAATGGCCGAGAGGATCCGTCGTGCTGATCACGCGACACTTCGTAATCAGGCCTTCGGGCTGAGCAGCGGTCGCTTGGTAGGTCATGGCTCTTCGGGGCGATTGCACCATGGGGTTTGAATTCTGAAAGAGCATAGAATCGTCAATGTTTAGGGAATATAATGTATTCCCTCCGGTAATAAAGAACTGTAAATCGGTGAAATGTTTTAAGAGAAACTGAAGGAATGTTACTCCTGTCTTCATATAACCTCTATATAAATGTCCGTGAGCGACTAATTAAAGGTTAATGCTGCTGTAAATAGGTAATATTAACTGTGGTAGAAGTGAGTACTTGTTTAAATATCGGGGAAAACTGCCGTTTGCTATTAAACGGGACAGTATTTCAGACCTTCAATTACGGGAAATTCCGTATTATACGGGACACCCGGTAAACCTAATCGTAAGACAGGCCATTCCCACTCAGCGTCTGCCTCGTGTGTGCCCAGGGTTGACCTTCTCTACTCTCCGTCTCTCTTTGGTTGTGCTAAAGTAAGAATGTGTGCCATGGGTTATTGACTCTACTCTACACCTTCAAAAAATACATTATATCAATAAAATGTTATGGGCCTTACGTCCAACTAACTACTTTTACGATTTTCGGAGACGCCGATATGCTGGAATTTTGTCCCGCAGGAGTTCTTTTAAGTGCCAGTAAATCTACCGTCACATGGCTGCCGTACTTGATCACCTTCAAATACTGTACCACAGGACTGAGCCAGGATCGAACCTGCCAAGTTGAGGTCAGAAGGACAGCGCCCCAACCGCCTGAGCCACTCAGTCTGGCAAACATGATATCTATTAAACAAATGAATATATGTTTATAACAGGGATATTTTCTTTATTATTACAAACCCATGATATATTTGTGTACACTGGGCGAGTTGGCCGTGCAGTTAGGAGCGCGCAGCCATGAGCTTGCATCCGAGAGGTAGTGGGTTCGAACCCCACTGTCGTTAGTCCTGAAGATGGTTTTCAGTGGTTTCCCATTTTCACACCAGGCCTTTCATATCCAATCGTCGCCATAAGATCTATCTGCGTCGGTGCGACGTAAAGCCACTTAAAAAATATATTTGTGTACAGTCACTGCGGTAATGAGGAGGACGTGTCCCAGGAGTACGTTATCCTCTGACATGCTTCACATTGTCTGTCGCTACATGGACCACTTAAGAGAAAGTGTGATAGTAAGATACAGAAAAGCATACTTTTTTCTGGAATACTGTTAGAACTACGAAAAACATGTTGTTGTTTGAGTCATCAGTCCTACATCTGCCCTGATCTGCTTATCATATTCACACCTTGGCCTGTCCCTACCATTCTTACCGCCTACACTTCCCTCAAAAAGCAACCCTACAAGTCCTGGGTGTTATGAGATGTGTCCTATCATTCTATCTCTTTTTCTCGTCAAATTTCGCTAAATCGTTCTCCACCTCTTCATTCGTGATTCGATCTACCCTTCTCGTATTCAGCATTCTTCTGTAACACCACATTTCAAAAGCCTCTAGCCTCTTTCTTTCTGTGCTAGTTATCGTCCATGTTACACTTCCATACAATGTCACGCTTCAGACGAAAGTCTTCAGAAACACCGTTTGGTAACAGCACACGCACAGGGGCCAACGAATACATTCGTCATAGCCATTCATAACAACACTGTCAGCGTAGGAGCAGACAACATGGAAAGCAACCATCAGGGCAGGTTTTTATCCGGGTAATCCGGTTTTCCCTGTCATATTTCATTCCAGCAACACTCTGCAGTATCATTTCATTTCATCTGCCATTCAATAATCATTGCCCCAGAGGAGTGCGACAGGTTCCAGCAGCCGGCACAATTCCTAACCTCGCCGCAAGATGGGGGCTTCATTCATTATATTTCTGACCCGGTCGAATGACTGGAAACAGGCTGTGGATGTTCATTGTTGCAAACATTGCAATTATCATCATTCCACGCAACACAACATTTGGAACAAATTTTAATAAGTAGTTTATGCATAGGAGCCTCCGTGGCTCAGACGGCAGCGTGTCGACCTCTCACCGCTGGATACCGTGGTTCAAATCCCGGTCACTCCATGTGAGATTTGTGCTGGACAAAGCGGAGGCGGGACAGGTTTTTCTCCGGGTACTCCGGTTTTCCCTGTCATCTTTCATTCCAGCAACACTCTCCATTCTCATTTCATAGCATCTATCATTCATTAATAAATCACTTTGGGAGTGGCGACCCCATCGTACTAACAGCCTATATCTGCTTCATTCATTACATCCCTGACCCGGTCAATGACTGGAAAACAGGTTGTAGGTTTAAATAAAATTAAAAAAAAGGTTATGCATAAAAATTGTACTCTTATGTTGTTGTTGTTGTTGTTGTTGTTTGAGTCACCAGTCCATAGAGTGGTTTGATTAATTTCTACGTAACTGCTGCATCCTACAACTGCGCTAATCTGCTTGTCATATTCATACCTTGGTCTACCCCTACCGTTCTTACCGCTTTCACTTCCTTCAAAAACCAACTGAACAAGTCTTGAGTGTCTTAAGATATGTCCTATCATTCTATATCTTCTTCGATCTCCTCTCACCTATTCTATTCAGTATCACTTCATTCGTGATTCGATCTATCCATCTCACTTTCAGCATTCTTCTGTAACACCACATTTCGAATGCTTCTATTATCTTTCTTTCTGAGCTAGTTATCGTCCATGTTTCACTTCCATACAATGCCACGCTCCAGATGAAAGTCTTCAGAAACATCTTTCTAATTCCTATATCAATTTTTGAAGTGAGCAAATTTCTTTTCTTAAGAAAGTCCTTCCTTGCTTGTGCTAGTCGGCATTTTATGTCCTCCTTACCCTGCCATCGTTAGTTATTTTACTACCCAAGTAACAATGTTCATCTACTTCCTTTAATACTTCATTTCCTAATCTAATATTTCCTGCATCACCTGCTTTCGTTCAACTACACTCCATTATTTTTGTTTTGGGCTTATTTATTTTCATCTTTTACTCCTTACCCAGGGCTTCATTCATACCACTCAGCAACTGATCTTCTGCAGTCTCAGATAAAATAACAATATCATCGACAAATCTCCAGGTTCTGATATCCTCTCCTTGGATTTTCGGTTTTGATTCCCTTTCCGAATTTCTCTTTAATTTTCTTTACTGCCTGTTCTATGTAAATATTAAAAAGGACGGGGCAAAACTGCAGCCTTGCCTCAATCCTTTCTGGATTGGTGCTTCTTTTTCATGGCCTTCAATTCTGATCACTGCAGACTGATTTTTATACAGATTATAGAAAATTCATCGTTCTCAGTAACTGAAACTAATCACATTCATAATATTAAATAGCTTGGTCCGATCAACATAATCGAATGCCTTTTCTAGATCTACGAATGCCATGTACGTGGGATTGTCCTTCTTAATTCGATCCTCTAAGATCAGACGTAACGTCGGAATTGCTTCACGTGTTCCTAAATTTCTTCTGAAGCCAAATGGATCGTCTCCCAACTCAGTTTCAACTAGTCTTTCCATTCTTCTGTAAATAATACGTGTTAAAATTTTGCAGGCATGCGGTACTAAACTAATGGTGCGTTAGTTTTCACACTTGTCAGCACAGGCTTTCTTGTAAATAGGTATAACAACTTTCTGCCGAAAATCGGATGGCACTTCTCCTGTCTCATTAACTAAATGGAATAACCTTGCCACGCTGGTTTCTCCTAAGGCAGTCAGTAATTCAGAGGGAATGTCATCCATTCAAGGTGCCTTGTTCATATTCAGGTCTCTTATAGCTCTGTCAAACTCTGACCTCAAAATTGTGTCTCCAATTTCATTAGTATCAACAGCCTCTTCTTGTTCCTAACCAAACATTCTACATCTTTACCTTAATACAACTGTTGGAGATGTTCCTGCCATCTTTCTGCTTTGTCTTCTTTCCCTAGAAGTGGTTCCCCATCTTAGCTCTTAATATTCATATACATATATTTCCCTTCTCCAAACGTTTTCTTGACCGTAGCATCTACCTTTCCTAGGACCATACAACCTTCGACATCCTTTCACTTCTCCCTTCAGTCATTCTTCTTTAGATGTCCTGCACTTTCTATCCACTTCATTCTTTAATCGCCTGTATTCTTTTCTACCCTATTCATTTCTAGTATACTTGTATTTTCGTCGTTCATCAATCAGGTCTAGTATCTCCTGAGTTATCCACTGATTCTTAGTTGATCTTTTCTTCCTTCCTAACATTTCTTCAGCAGCACTACTGACTTCATTTTTCATGACTCTCCACTCTTCCTCTATTGTGTTTCCTTCAGCATTTTCATCCAGTCCTTGTGAAACACGTTCCTTGAAACAATCCCTCACACTCCTTTTTTTCAACTTGTCTAGATCCCATCACCTTGCATTTCTTCCTTTCTTCAATTTCTTCAACTTCAAATGGCATTTCATGAGCAACAAGTTGTGGTCGGAGTCTACGTCTTCTCCTGGGAAAGTTTTGCAATCCACCACGTGGATTCTGAATCTCTGCCTAATCATAATGAAGTCTATTTGGTACATTCCAGTGTTTCCAGGTCTCGTCCACGTACACAGCCGTCGTTTGTGGTGTTTGAACCAAGTATTGGCAGGGACTAAATTATGATCAGTGCAAAATTCAACCAGCAGACTTCCTCTTTCGTTCCTTTGTTCCAGTCCGAATCCTCCGGGATAGTCGACATTTCCTACTAACAACATTATTTAGTAACAAAATGATTTAGTAGGAAATGCCTCTCTAACGTAATGTAGTGGGAGTAACATAAATTCTACGGGGTCCTAATGGGCCGAACCCCTACTGATTATGCAAACTTCATAGCATTACCGTCGTGCGGGTAGACTCTACTTGTTACTCGCTACAGTAAGTTTGCATTCTAACCTATTACTGCATAAACATCCGGGCCCTAGACATAAGTCTACAGATGCGCCTACCATCCACAGTCGCCTACCAAGACTTGCTAACAGTGCTACAAGCTATGAAGAAAGAAATGTAGTCTGAATACTATGCAACTGAAGCCTGACTGTGATCTTTGATATAGGGTAACTCGATTCACAGAGCACGGCTTCCACTTTCGAGTGTGTAAAACCAAATACATCCACGCGCCAGCCGTAGAGTACACCTGTGAACTATGTGGACATAAGTATGAACGATATCACGCGGAGTGCTGTCATAGGAGACAGGGGTCTCTTAAGGACTTTACATTTTCACTATAAATGATTTTTGGATTGATGGCTATTACCTGAAATAAGTCTATTATTATAACTTTATCTGATTGTATATTGTTTGTGCACCTTATTTTTTAATTGATTAAAGGAAGGGAGTGAAAATAGTCTTTAGCTAAATTTTGGCTTTTGTTACTTCTTACATGTATCTCATATAGCACTGTGGCCCTGTCGCACACTTAATCCTACGTCTTTCTGTTACAATAATAATAATAATAATAATAATAATAATAATAATAATAATAATAATAATAATAATAATAATTATAATTAATAGATTATAATAATTAATTAATTAATTAATAATTAATATTAGAATTATAATTATTAATTAATAATTATATTATTATTATTATTATTATTATTATTATTACTATTACTATTATTATTATTATTATCATGCAAGACACTTAGAAAGCAGAACAACTCCCAGAAGACTGGAAAAATGCATTCATTCACCCGCTACACAAGAAGAGAGACAGAACACATGTAAACAATTCCAGAAGAAACTCATTAGTATCGGTTGCATACAAAATGCTATCCCAATGTCTTCTTAATAGAGCACAATAGCAACTAGAACTACAAATTGGAGAATATCAAGGAGGATTCCGACCAGGCCGATCATGTCCAGAGCAAATCTTGAACCTAATGCTAATCCTAAGGTATCAGAGGATTTGTAGCGAAAATGTATTCTGTACATTTGTTGATTGCAGAAAAGCCTATGATTCAGTTGATCGCAAAAGACTCTTTCAAATATTGACAGAACAAGGTTTAGACAGGAAGCCACTTGCAATCTTTAAACAGACACTGACAGACACGAAGCCCAAGGTTTAATTCATGGGGGAAATCTCAGATCCCTTTGAAATCAAAACGGGTGTAAGACAAGGAGTTGGACTCTCACTTTTACTCTTCAATTGCGTCCTTGGAAAAGTGATACAAGAATGGCGGAAACAGACATTGGTTCTCAAAATTCACCAACCCATCATTTTATGCAGAGGAAATCTAGCGATAGATTTTTAGCATTTCCGAACGACCTAGCAATATTACCCCGAGATATTTCAACAGCCCAATATCAGATTGAAATCCTGAAAGGAATTGCGGAAAAAGTCGGCCTTCGGATATCTTTTGAAAAGAGAGAAGACGTGTCCTGGAACAAACAAGAACCAAATTTCATGGGGAAAAATATGGCAAAATCAAACGAGTATCACAATAGAAGTACCTTGAGGAAACAATTAAGGAAAATGGACTCGAAAGCCAATGAACTTAGATACCAAAAGATGGAAACTGCACATCGACTAACCCAAAATATCTATAACAAAAAATGTATCTCCAAGTTCACAAAACTGAGACACTAGAATGCAGTCATTAAACCAGAATGTCTTTATGGATCAGAGACGCTGATGTTGAACAAGAAAGCAGACACTGAAAACATTGAGTAAAAGGAACGCGAAATCATAAGAAAAATTCTAAGCCCGAAACTCACCAACGAACAATACCAATTAGAGGCAGACACAAAATCAAACAATAGACAAATATTCACAGAGATATTAGAAAACGCAGGCTAAGATTCTATGGTCATATTAAAAGAATGCATCCAAACAAATAATCGAATTCTATGAAAATAGGAGTAAGGCTAAAACAGACACAATGAAATGGATTCGCGAAATAAAACCCGACTTGAAACAGGCTAGAATTACACCAGCAGATGTGTAAAACAGGGTAATCTTGAGGTCCAAAATTCATAAATGGCAAGCTGACCAAGAGGAAAGACCAAATAAGAAGACTGGAATAACCTGGTCTCAGGACTGAAAAGAAGCCCACATAGGCACGGAGGAAGGCAGATGCACGCCTCTAAGAACTTTGCGTAGTCTCAGTGGGTTTATTCGCATATAATAATAATAATAATAATAATAATAATAATAATAATAATAATAATAATAATAATAATAATAATAATAATAATAATTGTACCGGGCGGTACACCTCCACGCCGCTAATTTAAAATGTGCGCCAATTGAAACTCCTCTGCTGGAGGAAGTCTGAACTTTATTGATGGTATTAATTTTCAAGTTTCTCAGAAGATGTCACTACGTGGAAAATTTGGAGTTTTTGAACTATGTCATTTTCGACGTATTTTTGTTTTGCTTGTAGTAAGAAGTGTGAACTTTCTCTTCTAGAGGACACTACTGAAGATCAACAATAGTGCACCCTAGTGCGGAGTGAAAGAACTGGTTTTTTTTTTTTTGGAGAAATTTTTATTTCAAAAGTTTGTTTCTTGTTAAATTTCTTTCTGTTATTGCTTAAGTTGGCTGTATACCCCTCTCTTTCCCCTTGTTTTGTATTTAGCCTATCCCGAATTTCTTTTATTAATTTCTGCCCAATCGGATGTATCTTCCCCCAACTTGAATATGTTGCTGTTTCCTACCCAATAAAGAGTTTGTGGGAGGGTGTTTTCATTCCCCTAACGCCTCGAACCTTCCGCGAGAGAATATAAACTGCTGATTTTAGGGTCTCCGGGCCACTTCTGTTCCATCTTTCAGTGTGTAAAGTACATAGCAGGGGGCGGGAAGCGCCTCTTTCTCCGGCAGCGGTCAACAACCAGGTAATGGCCGATTAATTACTTCTTTTCTTGCTTGCTCAGCAGTTTAACTCTCGGGGCGGGTCCGAAGTTTTTCCATTATGTAACCTTCCTTAAAATGTAAAGGAACTTGTATCTATTCCATCTTCTAAACTGCATATCGGGATAGAGAGTGCTTAACCCTCTCGAGCTCTCAATCATATTGTTTTGAGGTGAACTTATTTTTCTCAACCTATTCTTAGTTAACGTAAAACAAATTGTTCTTTTCTAAAGTCACCTCTGTAGTATGGGATTAGCCCTTGTATTAACAACCTAGTGCCAAGTAGGTTTTAAACAAAGCGTATTAGGAGCGCAGGATCGCCTCCTCTCAAATTGTTATTTTAGAGGTCATGTAATTACCCTTTTTCATTTAATAGACCTCAGTAGGTTGGGTATTTTACCCCTGTGTCTATGTCCCGAGAGGACAACTTGAAGGTGGAGTTTGGTGTGGCCTTTGAGAGGCTTAAAGTTGAGAGCGAGTGGCTCTTTTCGAAAATTGAGTGTTGTATGCCTCGAGGAGGCTTTTCTGTGTAATTTGGAGCAAGTGCTCTGGGACATGAATGGGGTTTTCGGCCCCTCTGGTAAAACTTATTTTGGAGTAAGGTTGGGCTAATTGCTCT
Organism: Anabrus simplex; assembly: GCF_040414725.1. NCBI lineage: Eukaryota > Metazoa > Arthropoda > Insecta > Orthoptera > Tettigoniidae > Anabrus > Anabrus simplex. The sequence continues at coordinate 38,318,553 of NC_090265.1, read as the reverse complement.
AGAAATGTGAATTCGGGGCTCGAAGCCCAAATCCTGTAAATATTGTAACTACCTTTTGACTTGCTACTCTGTACCTGCCATGCTTGTTATTTCTTTATTTTGAAAGAAAAATATAACCTTGTTAAATTTTAAATTAATTTTACTTTCGTAGCTTGAGACCTATTCACCACCCCGCACCTTCTTTCACGCCTAACTACCGCAAAAACACGGTAACATAATAATAATAATAATAATAATAATAATAATAATAATAATAATAATAATAATAATAATAATAATAGAAATAATAATAATTGTACCGAGAGGTACACCCCAAAGCCGCGCATTCAAATTCACCGCCTAAATGAACTCCTCTATTGGCAAAACTGTGAAACTGAAACTACACCAACTTAGAACTTTACTCAGAAGATGTCACCACTAAAATATTGAGTGATTTTGTTATCGTACAGTTTCCTAAACTGGGTGAATTTCTCCTTGTTTTGTTGGCCATTCATGAAGAAGTTTGGACATTCTTCCATAGATGACACTGCCAAAAGAACTATGATCATGCACCCTGGTGCGAAATGAAAGAACCTATAATTTAAAGAAGTTTTGTATTTCTAGGTTTTTGTAACTGATTGGTGTTCATTTATATTTGGGTTGGCAATATTTCCTTTTGATTTTCGCCAGTTTTGAACTAGCCAATCCCAATTTTTTGTAATTAATTTTCAACCTATCACAGGCTTCTTGTTCGATTCTGAGTATAACTTTGAAATTGACCAATTAAATTGAGAGGGTGTGGCTGGTTTAGTCTTGAATGATCTCGAACCTTCCCTGAGGGTTTATAAACTGCGGCTTTTCACGTTTCTTGGCCAATTGATCGACGTCTATATGAGTGTGTGTGTGTTTAGCAGGAGGGGGGCGGCCTCTTTCGTTGGCAGCTAGAACATCTACAAGGCAATGGCCACATAACTTTATTCTTTCTTGCTACCTCAGCAGTTTAACCCGAGGGAAAGGTCCGACCCTTTACTATATAACAACTTTTCTAAAATGTAACTTTCTTCCAGCTAATGTAAAAACATAAAATCTTTAACTGTAAACCGGGGATAGAGAGTGAAGTACCCTCTCAAACTCCCCTTCGTCTTGGTTTGGGGTGACTACGCTTTTCTGTAACTGTTTTTCCTACTGTAATGTGTTAATGTAATTTCTATACGAGTCACCTCAGTAGTTTTGGAATAGCTCCTGTTTCATCGGCCTAGAGCCCTTTAAGTTTCTAAGTGTTCATTATACTGCAGCGCAGTGTGCCTCCATTCACTTTGTGTTTGGGTCAGTTATCTAACCTGTTCTTTTTCCATGAAGGCCCAGTAGGTTGGGTATTATATATCCCTGTATAATTTTTTTTCAAATTGTAAGTTGTGCCTCGAGAAGCCAGTAATTGTAAGTTGATGTTGCCTTGAGTAGGCTTGTAAAACTGAGAGCCTGTTAGCTCTTTTTCAAGTTTTGTAATAGTAAAGAGTGCCTCCGGAAGGCTAGATATTTATATTTTGGAGAGCAAGTGCTCGTGAATTAGGGGATTTCTGCCCTTGAATAATTTTTGCTCCTTTGTAAATTTGAGCTGGGAGCTCAGGAATTGTGAAGTGAGGGGCTTGAAGCCCAGGATTTGTAAAAATCACTAAAATTTGGATCTTTTTGTCTTGTTTCTAGTTTGTCATTATAGCTGATATATTACTGTGTTCACTCAACGAAAGATTGTTAAGTGTGAGTTCTGAAAATAAAACCTTCAGTTTAAGTTTTAAATTAATTTTGATATTGTAGTTAGACCCATTCAAGCCCGCGCCTTCTTTCATCACCTCTGCGTTTCACAGATACCCCGCAACAATAATAATAACTCAAATAAGGTCAAAATAAACTGGCTAGAAGAAACTTAGGCGGACCTCCAAGAAATGAACATCACGGACGATATCATAGAAGATCGTGGATCCTTTAGTACAATAGCAGCCAAGCACAAATTCGTGAGGAAACCTAAAAATAAAACTGGTAGGAAGTGGTCCACAGAAAGCAAGATGCAACGGAGTGCATTCATGAAGAGATTTTGGGAGGATAAGGAGGCGAAAACCATCAGGCCGACGAAGAAGTTCAAACGCACTCTCTGAATGGGCAAAACGAAAAATAAAAAATAAAATAGAAAATAAAATAATAATAAACTTACGCCCCACAAAAGCTCGTGAGGTTTTCGCAGACGCCGAGTTGCCGGAAATTCGTCCCAAATGTGTTTCATTTGCGTGTCAGTAAATCTGCCGACATGAGACTACCTTCTAATACCACGGTACGAGCCGAGTATCCAGTATTTGGGAGATAGTGGGTTTGAACCCCACTGTCGGCAGCCCTGAAGATGGTTTTCCATGGTTTCCCATTTTCACACCAGGAAAATGCTCGGGCTGTACCTTAATTAAAGCCACGGCCGATTCCTTCCCACTCCTAGCCCTTTCCTGCGTCATCGTCTCCATAAGACCTATCTGTGTCGGTGCGACGTAAAGCAACTTGTAAAAAAAACAGTTTTAGGGGAATTACAACTGTATTATTCTAATTAGATGAGGTCTAAACCTTGAAACTATGCAGGAAAAGGGTATAGAGGTCATGCAAAACACGCTCTCTGGATCTCACAAACCAAACACCGTCAGAGTCGGAAGGCAACAAGAATTGACTAATGCTCGTATGGAAAAGCTGGGAAATCCGTCTAGGAGGGCAGAAAATTACCCATTTTGCTCTAGAACATACCGTTTTCGAGATATTGGACATTTTTCATTTAAGCCCCAAATTTGGCAACTTGGTCCAACTTTGTCCTGTTACTTTTTGACTTATGCCATAGTGTTCTAGGCGATGAAATCAGATGGAGCGTTCGTTTAGGGGTCACCGAGCTCGATAGCTGCAGTCGCTTAATTGTGGCCGGTATCCAGTATTCGGGAGATAGTGGGTTCAATCCCCACTGTCGGCAGCCCTGAAGATGGTTTTCCGTGGTTTCCCATTTTCACACCAGGCAAATGCTGGGGCTGTACCTAATTAAGGTTACGGCCGCTTCCTTCCCACTCCTAGCTCCTTCCTGTCCCATCGTCGCCATAAGACCTGTCTGTGTCGATGCGACGTAAAGCAAATAGCAAAAAAATAGCGTTTAGGTGTCGAAAATTGCCCATCTTGCTCTAGGATACACCGTTTTCGAGACATTTGTCATTATGCATTAGAGCTTCAAAATTTGGCAATTTGGCCCAAATGACCCTCTCACGTTTTGACATATGCCATAGTGTTCTAGGCGGTGATAGCAGAGAATGTTGAAAATTGCTCATATTTTATCTAGGACGCACCGTTTTCTAGGTGTTTGACATTTTACATTTAAGCCCCAAATTTGGCAATTTGGCCCATCTTTATCCTGATACTTTTTGACTTATGCAATTGTGTTCCAGGCGGAGAAAGGCGAAGAGCTGCCCGACTAAACGGTATGTTCCTAGCTGTCAGTGCAGAGATTGCAGGAAATGACATAAGTACTGTAGACGAATAAACTTGAATTTTCAAAAGTAGAAAGATCAAAGTAATAATATAAAGCTGTAATTCAAGAGGACAAATTGAGAGAAAAAAATCGTTTATAAGAAGAGGAATTAGGGAGTGGAATTAATTTCTAACTTATTGGAAATCAATTAAGAAAATATTAAGAAAACGACTGATAGTGCCACCTAGACGACAGTCCTAAATACAGATCAGTGATGATTGATTGATTGATTGATTGATTGATTGATTGATTGATTTATGTATGTATTGATTGATTGATTGATTGATTGATTGATTGATTGATTGATTGATTGATTGATTGATTGATTGATTGATTGATTGATTGATTGATTGATTGATTGATTGATTGATTGATTGAACGTTCACAAGTACGTGGAAGTAATTCCAAACTGAAATTATGGTGCCGTAGTCGCAATTCTACGCTTTAAAATTGAATTCCCCAGGTGAGTTACCTCTTTAGTAGCCTGTTATCGCAGGAGATACCATGGATGTATTATGTGCGCTCACCTACCAATATTTCTCTGTAACGTAGGATAAACAACATTTACATCCCTGAAAGCAGGCTATATGAAGCCGTTTCCGTATTCCTTTCAGTTCGGTCGTCGCGTTTGTAACAATTTATTTGATTTCTCACAAACACTTACGCAACTCTTCCATTGAAGTTCCAGGGATGTTCTTGTTTGTTAGAAATAAAATATTCAGCTTAACCATCTCCGTTCCTTTTGAAGTAACCTCCCGCAATCGATACCCTGCTTCCAACCGTTACAAAGATTTTATCAGCAATCTGAGAAAGCTGGTTCTCCTACAATTAACAGTTCATCGAAAAGAAGAAGAAGGAGAAGAAGAAGAAGAAGAAGAAGAAGATATCTTTATGGCACATTTTCCAAATCCCTAGTGAGGTCTCGGGTGCCACTTGAGCCACACATATACACCTGGTCTTGTTTAGTGGTCGGATGCCCTTTCTGACGCCATCTCTGTTCGGAGGGATCAACATCATTTTGGAGTGATTCTGTAGTGGATTTAGTATGCGATCTATATATTAAGAAATGTGCATTGTGACCAACACAATCACCCAGTCCTAGATCCAAATTAATTAATTCCATCCAGCTGGAAAACACGGGATTATTTCTGTACCAAATGTAAGGTATCTCCCTAGTGGAAGGCAACACCTTAAACGCCTGTGTGCAGTGAAGTCTTGCCAAGACATGCTGAAGTTCCATAAAACAACATTATTATGAAGATTATATTGTCACTACTTTAGTCTGGTGTCTCACCTAGGGACTTGGAATGCTCTTTAATCGAGTACTGTAATATTGAGGGGTTGGCACCTTCTGCCTTAGTTCGTTTCTTAAGTTGCTCCTAGTGTAATTTTAACGCTAAATCAACCAATCGTCGCCCAGCCCGCCCTTATAAAATAGACCGAAGTTCGACCTTTGATCGTCGGTAGATGCAGAGTGGGTCTCGGCCCATAAGTGGCCACGGCTGGTCCGTCGTACAACAGCTCTGCACCGAGCAGAGGAGGAGTAGCCACGGCTCAACCGTGGCTCTACGCCTCTGCATTCGGGAGACGGGACAGGACTTGACCTCACGGTTGGCCCCAACCGTTGGCTGTCCTGAGAATGGTTTTCCGTAGTTTTCCATTCTCCTGCACTAAGGCGAATGCCGGGACAGTTCATGGTGTAGGCCACGACCGCCAACCCCTCAAATTCTCCGAACATTTCCTTCACAGAACAAATCTCCCGGCTGAGAGACTGCGTCACCATCTAAAAGGCCCTTCAGGTGAGGAATGAAAACATTTTAGTAGTAGTAGTAGACCTTTGGTATCTATCTTGATCAGTGCATCGACCGGTGAGGTTCTACCTCACATGAGGCAACAGGCAAGCTGGGACAACATCTAAGTTAGGCGACTGGAAACACTCCTAACATGTGAATTTCCTCGCATGAGGCGACGGGAAGATACCAGCATTCTCCTCTAACATGTAAAGGTTAGGGTTGAACCGCGGATACTTTATTTTAATGAAGAGTTTTCGTAATTTAACTTAGTTTTTAAAAATGTAGGTTTCTAGTGTTTCTTGCTACGAGTGTAACCACCCGAGCTGGTGTCATGTCATAAGAAGGCACGAGTGTGGTCCCTCGCTTCCCTTGTTTCTTATGTGTTATTGTGACTAAGCTTTACAAAACGTAATTTATTCCTTCTTGCTTGTCGGCTATTCATATTTCCTGGTCTTAGTCACAATGTAGGATGTCATGCCATGGGATTGGTCGAGTAGGTTCAACATCCCCTTCTTATGATTTTGGCCTTTTATATTTAAATTATTCTAGACCTTGTAGTATGCGCTTCTACTCTTGTTTCTTAGTATCCTTCTGACCCAAATATTGTTCTTTTACCTCCCTGTTCAATAAGGGCAGCGAGCCTCAAAAGGCGTGAAAGCTGGTGAGCTTTCAATGTTCTTCGCTTCCCCCTTGCAACATATTAAGGTACTTTGATGTACATATTAGACTCTTAAGGTATTGAAGGTTGTGAGTTCGACCTTCTCGAGCAGCGTAAATTATACTGTATCTATCAACTGGGTTGTGCTATATACCAAATATTTGTGTTACCATGGTAAAGGCTAATAAGTCTTATGAAAAAAGCCCTTCTCCCCGATTATGAGACCCTAAAGATTGAATATTGTTAGACATTTATCATAACGAATGGAAAATTCTAAATTCCCATGGAGGGAATTAGATATTTTTCACCAATAGAGCATGTCACAAATGTAAAAGACATATCAGATGTAAGGTTTTTCAGGCGTTTGCTCTATTAACCAGCGTTTCGTCTTAGGTCTGACACTAGACTCATCAGAGTGGGATGTGTCAGACCCTACCCACTGACGCTGGAGTGTATGCAGGTGAACTTAACAGAAGCCCTTATAAGAGGCACAGTCTGATAACTGCATACGGGAGATAAGTCTCCACAATGGAATTATTGACCTCCTAGCAATTCCGAATGGAAAATTCTAAATTCCCATGGAGGGAATTAGATATTTTTCACCAATAGAGCATGTCATAAATGTAAAAAACATATCAGATATAAGGTTTTTCAGGCGTTTGCTCTTTTAACCAGCGTTTCGTCTTAGGTCTGACACATCCCACTCCGATGAGTCTAGTGTCAGACCTAAGACTAAACGCTGGTTAATAGAGGAAACGCCTGAAAAACCTTACATCTGATATGTTTTTTACATTTATCATAACCCTTTCTACATTTTTATTCCCGTCGCTAATTATTGATTTTGTTGTTGTTGTTTGAAAAGAGAAACCGAAAATAAATTCAAAATTAAAATATATGTGTGGTCGTTTTTATATGGAACAGCTGTGTATAGGTGCACGGTTATCTTTCTGTTCATATAAACACGTATGTAGCTCTAACGTGAGGTGGTGACCAACCTTTTTGTGGTGACATTCTCTTCCATCATCGGGATTTGAACTGGCTAAAACGGCGTCAGAGCTAATACACTTGACGTCGAAACGATCGTGGCCACGAGGCATGATTAGGCTCTGAACGAGTATTTTCAATCTCCAGAGACTCGAGTACATTTGTAGTGCGGGCTCACCTACCCCCATTAGTTATACGTCCTTGTGGCGCTCAGCCACCTCGGCCTTGTTACGTTGTACGTGGCTGTTGTGGCTCATGAGTTTTGATACTAAGGGTTCACTGAGAGACTTAACTTCTCTTGAAATTGTGTTATACGTGCTCCAAACCTGCTATTCTGGTTTAGGTCCAACTGCTACCTTTCCCCTTTACGAAAATAAAAAATGGAAAGCAGTGCAGTGTATGCTAGAACCAGCAGTCCATACTTCAATTTGGAACGTACGCGTTTACCCTTCGCCGTTAACAGGCAGCTTCTAACTAAAAGTTTAGTAAACTTATTCGGCACGAGAAACTTCATATTTTTTATTTTGTTTTATAGAGGTAAGTCAAAGAGTATAAAATATTCACTCATCTGGTAAAAGGAACTAACATGACATGGTAGGATGCACTTCAGTGGATTTTCCCTTAAGTTTCACTCATTCTGCTGACGGTCCGGCTGTGAGACAGCCACAGCTAACCAACATAGCCACTTCACTAATTTTAATTTTAGCGAAAAAGTCTGCCTCGGTCGCTTCTTTTCCCCTGCTTCTCGACTCCTCCAACAACGAAAAGAGTAGGCCCTAAAATTAGCATTTCCTATCCGAAAAATATCATGGTTGATTGGTAATATAAAGGGGGCTACTGTCAGGTCGCGCTAAACAAGCTAATTAGGGATGATGGATTTACCCAAGTAGTAGACTTTTCTACTACAGGAAACAAGAACTCGCTTCTGAAAAGAAAGCTGCTCATGATAAAGATACGAAAGGTATACTTTCTTCCAGGGAGAATGGCTGGAAAAATCTTTATAGTACGTTAGTAAAAGGAAAGGAGCCAGCCATGATATGTCAATGATAATATCCAGATAAGACGATCTACTAGTAGCTAATGAATGAAATCATTGGTATGGGGGAACGTATTTAATGAGCCTGGCGAAAGACATTGTCGATAACACTGACTGTCCCCTCTTCCAAATTAGCCCAAGAAAATTTTAGGAAAGAATGAAGTACTTATGAAAAATAAGTCCACGCGGACTGATAATACTACTGGGGATGCTCTGAAACTGGGAGGTAGAGATATTCTATGCTATTTGGAAATACTGTTTACACTGTCTCTCAACAATACGTATATTCCCGATGACTGGAAAAAAGCAACTGTAGTTCCTACTTTTAAAGTGGGCAACAGGCTCCTAATAGACAGCTATAGACCAATTAGCCTTACGTTCATTGTATGCAAACAAATGGATTACCTTATTTCAGAATATCTAAGAGACCAATGGGAGAAAATTTCATGCATTAATGGCCATCAGCACGGATTTAGAAAAGGTTGCTCCTGCGAGAGCTTGATGTTGTCCCTCTTTCAAGATATTAGCGAGTCCTTAGACAAAGGTGTGTGCAAGTTGATGCTTTTGTAATTAATTTTGCTAAAGCATTTGACGTAGAACCACATGATATTCTGGTCAGAAAATTGGTGGAACATTGATATAAGAGTGGTTTTGTGGATCGGGAAATTTTTGACAGACCGCACGCAGAGGGTAAAGGTGGGATGTAAATACTCCGGAGATGTTTCTATAACGTCAGGAGTAGTACAGGGTAGTGTTTTAGGGTCACTACTGTTTACGGCATTTATCAACGTCCTGCCGAACGAAATTCGAAGTAAATGCAGATTGTCTGCGGATGACTGCACATACATAATATACAGAAAAATGCAGAATGGTAGCGATAATAAGATATTGCAACCCGATATAAATATAGGCCAACTCTATAAGTGGGCAATCGATAACAAAATTCTACAAAATGCAGTATCATGATAATGAGAAAAATACATAGCGAGGGGACTTTTATTATTGTCTTGGATCGGACGCTCTGGCAAAAAATGACTCATGCAAGTACCTAGGAATCCATGTTAAGAGAGGTCTAAAAGAGGACACCCACGTAGGAAATGTAATTACTAAAGCGTGAAAGCCGTTACACTTCGTGATGTGGGCGCTAAAGGGCAGCAGTTCCCAGGCGAAGGCGCAGGGATATAATATCACTCATTTGGCTAGTCCTGGAATATGGATCGGCCGTATGGAATCCATTCCTAACAGGAGTCATTAAGGAACTCGAGATGGTACAGCGAAATGCTGCAAGATTCGTGCTTAACGATTTCAATCCTACATAGTAGTGTGACAAGTATGAAAGAAGAAATTGGGTGAGGGACACCGGGTACTAGAAGGAAACGAAAACGGTTACGTGCCTTGTATAAAGCTTATGCGAATAAACCAGTTTGGGGAGGGTTGAAAAATCGACTAGAAAAGCCCTGCTACATAAGTAGGACAGATCATCCATATGAAGTAAAAGGTAGATCGCAGAAAACTAACTGTGGTATATATTCGTTCGTAATTGACGACTGGAATGCATTACTTGCCGCTGTCTTTGAGCCCTTTCCCAAAAATGTACAATGCTTCAAGGATAGACTCCAGCATTCCGTAAATTGTGTGTAAATTTCTATGTTATTGTGTCATATTGTAATGCACTGTAATCTGAAACATTTAAGGTATGTGTGAATTTGTAGATGAACGTGCAGTGTATACAATGCTAAGATAATAGTAATTGGACCGCTCAATCTACTGCAAGTCATAGCGTAAAATTTTGAAATACTTACGGTACGTGTGAATTTGCATACGACGATGTTGCAATGTTAAGCTAGCAGTAAGCACAACCTATAGTATTGTAAGCCGTAGTGTCAAGCACTGGAAATACTTAAGTTGTATGTGAATTTGTATACGATGATGCTGGATTTAGAATGTTAAACTAGTAGTGTTTCTTGTAATATTTTCTTCCCAGGGAATTGCTTGTTGTACTCTTGTTGTAGTTGTTGTTGGTTTCGTTGTTATTTTTGTTGTTCGGTAATTATGTTTTAAGGTCAATATGATTGTCTAAGGAGTAATATTTATTATTATTATTATTATTATTATTATTATTATTATTATTATTATTATTATTATTATTATTATTATTATTATTAACAAATACATCGCGATTGTCAATCTCAAGGAATAGTAAAATATTTCAAACTCCGTCATCTCTCTTCGTGTCGCTAGTCTATATACTCGTAGCTCAGCGACTATTAACCTCATCTAACAATGGATATGTGCAATATCTGTAAAAATAAAACATGTAGTAGGTCAGACAAAACTAACAGGATTACGTGTGGTTTATGTGATAAAGCACTTCATACAAAGTGTCTAAATTTACAAAAAGAGGACTTTGACAGTTTGGGAAGTACAGCTGCCCAGTTGGGAATGTGACGGTTACACTGACAAAAGTAACAGTCTCCCAACAATCGGGCATGAGGGAGATATTGCTGGCACTGTGGACAGTAACCAACCTGAAAGAGAGTTGTAGTAGTAAAACTCTTTATTCAATAAAACTGATGATGAGTAAACTAAGTGAGATACAGGCAAATATAATAACCATGGAGAAGACCCAGAAATCCTTAGAAACAGCTCTTGGAGAAATGAAGTGTGAACTTGTGGAAATGAAGCAGGGAATTGGATCGGTCAAGGATTCTCAGAAAGAACTTGAGCGTGATCTAGGTAAATCCATAGAAGTGTGTCATCAAATGTTGGACCACAGTATCACACAGCAACAAGAACATAATAAGGTGTTATAAGAGGCCCTGTGGATGATTTTGAAGGATGAGAATATAAAACTCAAGAACGAAAATCTGGAGCTAAAACAGTGTATTGAAGACTGTTCACAGTACTCGAGGGTAAATACAATAGAAATTCAAGGCATTCCAACACAAGCCAATGAAAATACAGTGCATTTAGTGAAGGCTGTGGGAATATCTCTGGACATAAATATTAATTAAGAGGATATTGTTGCATGTCATAGGCTCTCAAGTAACCAACCCTAAGTACCCGTCGTCTAATACTATCATCGTCAAATTCGGTCGGAGAGTACATAAAGATGAACTGCTGAGGAAACGCCGCGTGAAAAGGAATCTGTCGACTTTGGACTTCGGATTCACCTACAACAGTCCCGTTTATATCAATGAGAGCCTTTGCCCTACCAGGAAGCGGCTTCTGGCTCAATGTCGTCAACTTCGCAGGTCATCTAATGTGAAGCACCTTTGGACAAGGAATGGCCGAATCTTCATGAGACAAAGTGACAATTCACCAGTTGTCAATATTGCCTGTGAATAAGACATCAGAAAATTCAAAAACACTATTCATATTGTGTAATGAGTTTGTCAGATAATAATCTTATAGTTTATTATCAAAACGTACGTGGATTAAGATCTAAAAACACATACCTTATATACAGGTATATAATCTAATAATTTTGATATTATATGACTGACTGAGACTTGGCTGAATGATGCTTTACATGATTCTGAACTATTTGATAATAGGTACACTATATTTCGTAAGGACAGGAATGCCGTAACTACATGTAGTTGAAAAAAAGATGGCGGTGGAGTTCTCATTGGTGTTAAGGCAACATTTAATCCAGAAATGATTCATTCATTAGACTCAAATACTAAGACAGTATGGGTTAAATTTACCTTCAACAATAACAAGTACTATATCTGCACAGTTTACATTCCCCCAAATTCACACTTGGATGCCTACTTAGAATTTTTTTTAGTAAGTTTGAACAATATATTAGTTTACATGGAAATAACATTATTATAGTTAGTGACTTTAATATCTCTGAAATAGTTGACAGTACGTATGATTTGAACAAAGGAATTAAGCAGGGTTTTACATTTTTCGAATCTCCACTCTGTTAACAATGTACAGAACAGTAATAATAATACACTTGATCTTGTGTTAAAAATTTATTAGGCATACGTATTGTTGAAGGAATTGATCCAATCATTCCAAAAGACGGGTATCATCCTCCTCTTCAGATAATACTTAAAGTTAACCGAAATAGGAGAAAATAAAATAATCATCATAGAAGGCATAATTTCACAAAGGCAGATTTTGAGATACTTTACAGTCTGTTGAAGGAAACTGATTGGATTTATATTAAAGAATGCAGAGGTGTTAACTTAGCCACATAACTTTTCTATGGTAAAATGTATGCTGTATTGGATCAATGTGTTCCGAAAACGAAAGGCTACAAGAAAAAATATCCCATCTGATTTACAAAGGATATAAGTAATATTAAATTTGAAAGAAGAAAAATTCTGAGTATTGCATGCATATATTTAAAACTCTCAGAGCAAATATAAAAAGAGGTATAACTATTGCATACAACCGATATGTCCAGAAGATTGAAAATAACTTGAGTAATGATTGTAATGTATTCTGAAACTTTATTAATAATAAGAGGAGATGCTTAAAAAATAACCCATAGTTTGAATTTCAAGGTTGTCTGTTACAATCACCAGATGACATAGCTAATGGATTTGCAGACTATTCCAAAACTATATACTCTCAGGATATGCTAAATATAATTCGGAATTTAGGAATAATGATCAATTAAACGAAATAGGTGTATATAATAACTATAGAAGAAGTCCTTAAAGCAATTGACCACCTAAAACCGAAGAAATCAGTAGGACCTGATGATATTCCCCCACATATTTTGAAAGGTTGTAGAGAAGTGTTAGTATATCCTTTAACCAATCTCTTCAAACTAATTGTAAAAACAGAGACATTCCCTGACTTGTTGAAACTTACCAAGGTTACTCCTGTATATAAAACTGGAGATATCAAATTGTTCATTAATTATAGACCTGTTACTATTGTTTGTGCCCCAGTCAAAATTTTTGAACTTATATTGTACAAACAAATTTAGGATCATGTTAGAAATAGTATCTCACCGAGACAACATAGATTCATGGCGAGAAGATCCACAGAAACAAATCATTGCAACTTTACTGAATATGTATCCGCTAGTTTAGATGATTATGCTCAAGATGATGAAATTTATACGGATTTTCAAAAAGCTTTTGACAAGGTTAGTCATAATTGCTTAATAAATAAATTTTCTTCCTTTGTATTTTCTACTACATTACAAAACTTACTGTTATCGTATTTAAAGGATAGAATTCAGGTTGTAAGTTACAAAGGTCATATATCTTCCAAATTTGATGTGAATTCTGGAGTTCCTCAAGGTTCTAACTTGGGACCTTTGATATTTTTAATTTTTGTTAATGACATACCGGAAACTATAACATCATCTGAAATTCTTATTTTTCTGATGATATTAAAATATACAAATCTATTAAAACAGTATCTGATTGTCAACTAGTTCAAAACGATTTAGCTTCTCTTGTAGACTGGAGCAAACAGAATAAGTTAATTTTTAATATAGAAAAATGTGTAGCCATGGCATTTATTCGGAAGAAACAGAAGATTAAATATAACTATGCAATGGGTACTCGTGTCACGATGAAAATGTATTTAGGAATAACATTAAATGAAGATTTAAGATTCAACGACCATGTTAAAAATATTACGAATAATGCTCTTAAAATGTTAGGCTTCATTATACGGAATTCATTGTCATTTCGTCCAAAGACACTATTAACATTGGTTAACTCATTTGTAAGGTCCAGACTAGGGTATGGCTCAATTATTTGGAACCCAATAACCACGAAAAATATCAATCTTATCGAAAGTGCTCAAAATAAGTTTAAAAAATTCATGACTTACAAAATCACAGGATATTACACAACCTTCATAATTACTCCGGTATACTGAAGGAACATTGTGTGAATAGCTTGCGCCACAGACGAAGTTGCAAAGATTTGACTTTCGTATAGAAAATAATTAATTCTGTATTTGATGACTCAAACATATTGAATTCAATAACATTTTATGTGCCACATAAACTAAGTCGTCCTAGAAATATATTCTTTCTATCAAAGGCTAAGACTGAAATGCATAAGAACTCCCCAATTGACAGAGAAATGATATTCTACGATAATGTCCATCACCATGTTGATATTTTTAGTATGACCGAAGCTACACTCATTTCAACATGTAACACTGTACTTCTGAATATAATTTGATAGATTATAAAGAATTTAAAAAAAAAGGAAAACTAGTATAAATGCTGTAAACCATGTTTTTAAATGTATTACATTCCAAGTGGAAATCCTGTTAAGATAATTGTTTTATTTTTTAGTAATGTGACTTGTGTGTTAGAGGAATTAAGTTTTAAGATTAATCTAGCTATATATTTTTTTGTTTTAATTTGTATTTTAACGTCTAAGTAACAATTGTCGTGAATATTGTAATTGGGACTCATGACCTGTTATGTTCACAATAAAATAAATAAATAAATAAATAAATAAATAAATAAATAAATAAATAAATAAATAAATAAATAAATAAATAAATAAATAAATAAATAAATAAATAAATAAATAAATAAATAAATAAATAAATAAATAACAGTTCTCCGCGGCAGAAATGCACGCCAATGCCATGCAGAGCTGCGGGAAGCATTAGGTGTGTGACTATGATCTAATCCCCAAAGTCAAGAAGCCATTACGTGGACAACGGTTTGCTAACAAGGAGGACATCGTAACAGCATTTATGAGAGAGGTATCACATGTTAGCGATACACATGCAGCAAATGGTATTCAGTGCCTGCCGCACCGCTGGCAACGTACAGTGGAATCCTTGGGTGATTATTTCGAAGGTCTGTAATCAGTGGAGACCTGTCCTTCTTTTTACTTAGTGTTGTGTATTTGTTGTCTACACCGTAATAAAACGATGTTTACCAATGGCCTGTGTTCTTTCACTTTCATACGAGAATCTCCTGAAGTCAGAATTTGTCTTCAGGCACTATGCATAAATACATGCCCTATACTTCCAAATGCATATCTTAGATTTTCAGTATTGTTTCCTGTTCGTGAGAAAAAAAATATGTTGCTATGACTTATGACTCGACTCTCGTACCTTATTCTTCTTCTTCTTCTTCTTCTTCATTCCTAGCTCGCGTTAGGTCTACTTCCACTCCTAAGCACGTACTCTGCTGCGGGTGCCAATGAATGTTAGATAACGTTTCAGCGCCCTACGCTCCAAGGCCGTAATTCTAGCATTGTCAAGAATAAGTTTGTGGTTACTCAAGTCATCTATGACTTATCTGATGTATATTTTCTTTGGTACCATCCACTGAAGTCGTCTTTTCTGCATCGGCTCTTTGATCGTTGGTTGCTGTACACATCCACTTTAAATGATATGATTCCGAAGTGTGATTCGCATAATTTGGCGCAGACAACGCATTTAGGAAAATTCGAGTTTGACCCCATCAGAAATAAGTGCAAATGTTTCCGAAACGTGGATTAGAACGGGAAGGATCAGGTTGTGAAAAACCGTATTGTGCTCTTGGTAGGGTTGTTGGGTTGATATTTCATTTTTGTTAACACTAAATACTATGATGGTATGGAAACAGTCCATTCGACTCTCCATGTAGTTCGATGTCGGCTTGTAAAAGATCTCTGCTGATACATTTGGTCGATATTGATGAGCAGGCAGCTAGGTGGTGTAGAATTAAATGCCTGGAAGGGGCAGATGAGGCCATGTTATTAATTATTATTATTATTATTATTATTATTATTATTATTATTATTATTATTATTATGATTATTATTATTATTAGCAAATTCTCCCAATATTACAAGACGTTAAGCAAATAACTCAATTAATTCTTCTGCCGATTCTTCTTGTTTTTCCAATAGACTTTCATTCTTTCCGAGAAGGCTTGTTTACGTTGTTCCCACCACTTTGGTCTGTTCTGTTTTTGTTGTGGTTGCTCTGATGTGGCTTACCAGATGTTTACTTTGTGTCTAACGATGCCTCTTACTAAAATGTCTGTTGAACTTGTGTTTGCGTTGTTGAGGTTCTTCCGAAGTTCATTACGCCAGGGTATTGAGTCCTTAAGTGAGGTTACATAATCTATTATACTTTTTGTCAATCGATTTTCTGGTAATCTAGTAAGATGGCCGAAGAATTTCATTCGTCCTTTCCTAATGTCAATTTCGAAGTTTGAGAAATTTTCTGTTGTTTTGATTGATTGTAATTATTATTATTTATTATAATTGTCATTTTTATTATTCCGGGTTTAACCGTGGAACGCAGAGAGGTGAAAGAAGGTGCGGGCTTGAATGGGTCTATCTACAATATCAAAGATTAATTAAAAAATAAAAATAAAGGTTATATTTCTTTTCAGATCACAAACTTAACAAAATTCTTCACTATGTGAAGGAACAAAATGTCAGGTAGAAAATAGAAAACAAGAATAGAAACCCAAAGTGTTTGGAAATACAAGGTCTGAGCTTCTAGCTCCAATTTAAAAGCTTACAGCGCCGCAAATGTTGCATTTAGTTAGATGAGGAGAGAAATCTCCCAAGACACAATTCAAGAGCACTTTGCTCCAACGGTTACAAATACAGCCATCCAAAAGGCCTCACTCAATAGTACACAGAGATCTCTTATATAACCACGAAAGATATTACATGCTCTGCTTCTCTAGGCACCACCTACAATTTACAATACCATGTGGTTTACACAGGGGTATCGAGTACCCATACTACTGGGCCTTCGTAAAAAGAAAGAACAGGTTAATATTACTGGGCCAAACTCAAAATGTATAGAGGCGTACAGTTGCGCTCCTTGAAAAACAAGTTTTAAAACCCTACGTGGACTTGTGGCCCGATGATACAGAGGCTAATCCCACGCTACTGAGGTGAGTAGAAGGAAGGTTAATTAATGCTTTACCGGAAGAAAAACAGTTACAAAGTCGTAGGCACCTCAAGATTAATTGAAGAGGAACTCGAGAGGGAAACGCACTCTCTATCCCCGATTTAGAGTTTAAGTCTCTGTTTTGAAAAGGTAGAACAGACTTTATCCACTCTGGAGGAATTTACCTACTACCACAGTGAAAATCACCTGAAGCCAAATCCTGCCAAAACTCAGAGCTATGTATTTCACTTCAATAATTAAAAAGCAGCTAAAACCCTACAAATCACCTGGGGAGGAATCCCTCTTCAACACTGTTCGACTCCAAAATATCTGGGAGTGACTCTGAACCGTACGCTTACCTATAAGAAACATTGTCTAAACGTGAAATAAAAAGTGTCTGCCAGAAACAACATAGTGCGGAAACTTCGAGGCACCACCTGGGGAGCTCACCTTTGCACTGTGAGAACAAACGCGCTAGCACTGTGCTACTCCACTGCTGAATATACATGCTCCGTGTGGCATAAGTCCAGCCATGCCAAAAACGTCTATGTGGCACTAAATGACACCTGCTGTATTATCACAGGTTGTTTAAGACCTACTCCCATGGATAAACTCCACTGTCTCGTTGGTATAGCACCACCTGAAATCCGACGTGAGATTGCTGCTAAGCATGAGAAAAGCAAGGCTATGACTATGGAAAACCCACTCTTTAAATGCCTGTCAACCAGCGTATCCTAGGCTGAAATCAAGAAAGAGCTTCTTGGCAACCACTGAAACTCTTAAAGGAACACCGCAACAAACAAGAATCTCAATGTGGCGGGAAAAATGTCAACATTGAGAGAATGGATGGTTCCAAAGGAAGAACTTCCTCCTGGACGGTCTGAAAAGTGGACAACATGGTAGGCTCTCAATCGATTACGCTCCAGTACCACGAGATGCAAGACCAATTCGCAGAAATGGGGCCTTCCTGTGGAGACAGTTTACTGCTAGTGTGGTACTAAGCAGACTAACGAACATCTTCTACTGTGTCCTTCTTCTCCAGCCACTTGTACCATTAAAGACCTAATGAGGGCAACTCCAAATGCGCTTGTAGTGGCCAATTTTTGGTCAACCAGTGTTTAAAATTTCCTCTGCTCAACTTTTGTCTCGTTTACTTTGTACTTCCGACACGATAAATAAATAAATCTTCCGATCAATGTCCCAACTTAATGCATTAGCTGTTTCACGTTTTGTTCGATAGATAGAGTCCCGTAAGGCGCTTCTTTTAAATGTGCAGGGTCGAAGTGTACCACCTGGTACAATTATTATTATTATTATTATTATTATTATTATTATTATTAATATTATTATTATTGTGAAAATAAGTCCATTAAGGCTACGCAAAGTACTTAAAAGCGTGCATTTGCCTTCCTTTATGCCCATATTTCTTTCATTTTTTTACTTTGGGATTTCTTTCTGTCTTTGGTCGTTCCTCTTGGTCAACTTGCCATTTGAGAATTTTGGATCTGAAGATTACCCTGTTTTGGACATCTGCGTATATTATTTTTATTATTATTCCACGATGATACGTATCTCAAGACTGTGTGTTCGCCCTTTACAATCCAGGTCTCGACTGATATTCACAGTATGGATTAAACCATTAATTTACACAGTTTTGGCACACGTATAATCTCATCCACTCCCCATGAAACACAGAGGTTCGGTTTAAGCACCTGGGAAGTAGTTAAGGCAACAAGACATGAGAGAACTTAGCCAGTTTAATGTTCTGATATTAACCTGAAGGACCTGCCTCCACGATGCGATAAACAGACGATTACCAACAATTAATCTCCTCCTAGGTTGGTAGCAAAACGTTTGCTGTATTGGTAAAAGGAGAGAAAGATAGGTTTCCGATATTTATATTTTCGTGTGGCTATTGGTAGCCGGGTGCAGCCCTTGTAAGGCTGATCAGGGTGGGCGGCATCTGCCATGTGTAGGTAACTGCGTGTTATTGTGGTGGAGGATAGAGTTATGTGTGGTGTGTGAGTTGCAGAAATGTTGGGGACAGCACAAACACCCAGACCCCGAGCCATTGGAATTAACGAATGATGATTAAAATCCCCGACCCGGCCAGGAATCGAACCCGGGACCCTCTGAACCGAAGGCCAGTACGCTGACCATTCAGCCAACGAGTCGGACGGTTTCATATATTAATAAATATCTCTTAATAGCAGTTTTTATTTTCATAGAAATTAGTGGAATTTTATCATAATCTTCCCATATCTGGAACAACTTTGTAGAATTTTTAAGAAATACAACTTTGGAATGGTTACGAGCAGGCACGTATTTACGACGTGGGATCAAATATAAACGGGATTTTCTTTTTAATTTAAATTCATTTATTGAAAAACACAAGGCAATTGCAATTTATTTTTCCACATAGTTTCCTGCTTTGTATGTGCATTTGTCCCAGCGTATTGGCAGCTTTTTTATGTCCTCATCTTAAGAAGAAGCGGGTCGCGTCACCAGCCAGTTGTGCACGAAGTCTTCCACAGTCTCGTCATCTTCAAATTGTTGCCCTCCTAGAGCTTCTTTAAGCGGTCTGAACAAATGGAAATCGCAGGACGATATATGTGGACTGTAAAGAGGATGATCAAGTGTAGTCCATTGCATTTTCTGTAGCTTGGAGACCGTTAGAGCTGCAGTATGGGGCCGCGCATTGTCGTGGAGGTTGATGACCTGTCGACTCGGGTGGTCTCGTCTTTTGCGGCGATATGCAAACCTCACCTTGATCAACAGCTCGCAGTAGTAAGCAGCATTGATTGTGCATCGCTCATGCAGAAATCAATCAGCAATAATGTCTTTAACCACACGAATATTTTCGTCTGTAATGCTGATCCAAAGACTGCGATCGTGTTGCTGTTTTTGTACACGTTCTCGTCCTACCGTGAACTTTTTATGCCAGGCAAACACACGCATCTTTGACAATGTTTCATCATCGTACTGTGTAGTCGATCTCTGGCAAATTTCCGCCGCTGTATTTCTTCACGAGCAAGACATTTTATAATTACGCGTTGCGCAGTGGACGGGTACACCTGTTGCGCCGACTTCGTGAGCGTTACTGACGAAACGGAGGGAAATATCTAACAGCAAGCTCTCCCCACTCCTAATGGTCCAGCCTAAGCATAGCAGAAGCGCGGGGCCAGTCCTACCAACAGTTGATGTTCAGGAACAAAAATCCCGTTTATATTTGATCGACCTTCGTAGAAACGTATCTTGGCGAGGCCCGGCATCCTTTCCGGGAGTTGATATTTTGCCGAAATTTCGAGAATTCTAAATATTTCTCTTTAAATTACTCGTAATGCATATATAAGATTTACGGGAATGTAATAAGACATATAAATTACTATTGAATGAGTGATGCCGAATAATAAAATAATAATAATAATAATAATAATAATAATAATAATAATAATAATAATAATAATAATAATAATAATAATAATAATAATAATAATAATAAGCTCGTCGAAAGTTACAAATGGACCGATACTAAGAACAAGATCCAAATCACAGAAGCGGAGAGAAACAGGAGGAGTGAAAGAATGAAGAGGTATTGGGAAGAACGAAGAAGTGCTGAACAATTCACTCGAGATCCTAAGGGTCGAAATGAATTTAAAGTAAACAGTTCTTTGAATTATGTTCCACTACGTATTTTTACGGTTTTCATCGACGCCCAGGTGCCGGAATTCAGTCGCACGTGAATTCTTTTACGTTCCAGTAAATCTACCGACTCGAGGCTGACGTATTTGAGTATCTTCAATTATCACCGGACTGAGCCAGGATCGATCCTGCCAAGTCGGTGTCAGAAGCCCAGCGCCTCAAGCGTCTGAGCCACTCGTACGGCTCCCGAATTATTGTTGTTATTATTATTAAATAGCGGTAAAGGATTTAAACA
Organism: Anabrus simplex; assembly: GCF_040414725.1. Taxonomy (NCBI): domain Eukaryota; kingdom Metazoa; phylum Arthropoda; class Insecta; order Orthoptera; family Tettigoniidae; genus Anabrus; species Anabrus simplex. The sequence continues at coordinate 38,297,772 of NC_090265.1, read as the reverse complement.
TGACTATTTGTCTGGATATTTTTACTGTATTTATTATTTGCATATAATCATCTGAATAACAAAGGAAAAGGTATTCTATCCAAGTCCTGTCCTGTTAACTGAAGTTAATAATTTCTAAGTTTCTGTATAAATTCTACGTCAATTCTAGTGGTCGTTTTTCTCCTAGAGACTTAAACTTGCAACGCGAAGTATTCACACAAATAGACCTAAATCAGACTTACCAAAAGACAGAGGAAATATTGGAGTACCGAGCAAGTGGCCGCATGGTTTGGGTCACATAGCTATCAGCGTGCATTCGGGAGGTAGTGAGTTAGAACCCACTGTCGGCAGTCTGAAACGGCTTTCCGTGGTCTCGCAACTTTACACCGGACAAATGCTGGGAATATATCTTAATTAAGGCCACGGTCGCTTCCTTCCCACTCCAAGTCCTTTCCTAACTCATCTTCGTCATGTGTCGTTGCGACGTACATCAGATTGTAAAAAAAAAAAAAGATAAAAATAATCATTGGAGGGGGATGGATCCCCTGAACGAACTTAGAATTTGTGATGATGTGCTTCAACGAAAATTTTCCGATTATATGCCACAGAAATGATAAAAATAACATATTTTAAATGGATTGTAACTTATTGTTTGGAGAAAGAATGTCAGATAATGGTACAGTGAACAAAGAGATTTAGTTAGATGTTTCATTAAACATGTTACTAATAGGTCATTTCTCAACATTCCCTCGTGGTATTGACATGAATATCTCTTACGGCTGGGGGGGGGGGGGGGATCTGTAGTTAGCGATACAGACTATGTGACACGATGTCACCTAACAACCGTGCAGTGTGAGGTATTGGTGGATGGCCGTGACTCAGAGACTTCTTCTCATCTTACTCTAGAGCAGGGCCTCTCAGGGTGCATGCGCGTGGTGCATGCACTGTGCACGGTGCAAAAGACGACTTCGCTTGGTTGACCGGAGTGCAGACCCCCCACTCCTCTCTCCCTACACCTGTCTCCCCGTTCGGCCTGTCTCCGCGTTCCTCACCTTCACTGCTGTTTCTCCCCCACTGCGAAATGTTTACGTGTGGTGAGCGGAGACACACAGTTGTATGGGACAAGGTTACCAGTGTTATTAAAAAAATTAAAAAAGTGAATTAGAAATACACATACATGTTTGAGAGGAATGTAAACATAATTAAAAAAAATGCAGAACCTGTAACCAAAATGAAAATGCTACAGTACTGGAACAAACCTCATTTGTGGATATAGAATGCTCTTCTTCAAGCTGTTTCAACTTCCTTAATTCTTTCTCTCTGACGTCTCCTATGATTTCACAATAATTTTCCGAATGTAGTCTGTTGTAGTGTCTTTCAATAGACGATTTTCTTACGCACGTAATTATCGTCCCACAGATTAAGCATTTGGCGTTATCGTCACGACAAACAAACAAAAAAAAATACGAAAGTTCCCAGTTCGATTGAAATGGACTTTCGGAAGTCTTTGCTTTCTTTGAAACAGGTTGCTCCATTATTATGTTGTAGTCGTGCGCTTATCTATTTCACTGATAAACACGTCGTCTACCATCAAACGCTTCGTCGCTCTCAGCACACTACACCATCCGAGTCAAGCCGAGTTGAGGCGAAGCGTACCGATGCACAGTGCACAGAGCCTATGCACCTCGCTCTGCACGCGTGAGAGTTTGGGCGTTTGAGAGGCCCTGCTCTAGAGGACTGTTTATTTCATTCGTGACAGTTTCAAAGGCGCTGAGCGGGGTTCCCCCTACACATGTCGACGCCAAATACTGCGTAGGTGCCTGTCGAAAACGATTCGTTAAATACAAGTAAATAGATTATTTTTAACAGTATTTGAAATATACAAACACTATTTTACGGCATCACTTTAATTGTAGCCCTTATTATAGTAATTCTCAGTAGACAGGATACTGTACTGAAACATGAAACACACCTCCGTTAACACCTTTAGAAAAAATCCGTTCGACTCTTCTGTGTGTTACTGTTAACTTTCCTCCCTTCACGTTGAAACTTCTCGTCAATACCACGCAGCCGAGATTCGTAAATGAAGCTTGTCATCCGCGACTTCTGGGGTTGCTTTCGTACGTGACCGGTAATTAATTCACCCCTGAAAAACGGCGAGGCTTCACTGATTTTCTGAACACTGAACTTTCGAATAATGGAGATTCTAGATATGGAGGTTCGATTGTACTTTTAAACATGCGTATATTGAACCCATGACCTTATGGACCAAAAGGGTTCAATGTAGTAGGTGCTGAATTTACTTTACGTTGCATAAACTCGAATAAGTGTGACAACTTATCTGACAGTAGAAGTTCGTTATTGCCATTTTCATCGATTTGAAAATAAATTCTGTACGTAACATATACGGCGCAGTTTTTGTTCCGCATGTCTGTTATTCCGGAGAGAATAAAAAGAATGAAGCAAATGGGTCCAGTGAAAAATGAAATGGCGTATGGCTTTTAGTGCCGGGAGTGTCCGAGGACAAGTTCGGCTCGCCAGGTGCAGGTCTTTTTAGTTGACTCCCGTAGGCGACCTGCGCGTCGTGATGAAATGATGATGAGGACGAACATACACCCAGCCCCAGTGTCAGCGGAATTAACCAGTTATGGTTAAAATTCCCGACCCTGCCGGGAATCGAACCCAGGACTCCTGTGACCAAAGGCCAGCACGCTAACCATTTAGCCATGGAGCCGGACTTCGGTCGGTCCAGTAGAACGGCCAAACAGACTGGACGAAGCTGTTTTAGTAAAAGTTTTAATATATAGATAATAATAATAGCGTGTGTTCTCCGAAGATTTGGACTCGGATAAGGTGTCTGACTCTTACTCACAGATTCCGATTCCCAGCCAGGTCAGGATTTTTTTACCAGGATCTAAGGACTGATTCTACGTCCACTCAGCGTGCTTAAGAACAACTGAGGAGATATCTGAAGGTGACATATTGGCCCCGGTCTAGAAAGCCAAGAATAGTGGCTGAGATGTTTCGTCGTGCTGACCACGCGTCACCACTTAGTCTGCAGACCTTCGGGCTGTGCAGCGGTCGCTTGATAGGCCAGGCCTTATCTGGACTGTTGCGCCATGGGGCTTAATTTGGCCTCCAGAGAGGCCCTGGTCCATGTCTTTCCAGCTTACGCTTGAAGACAGCAAAAACATTTTGCCTAACCCAGCGGAATGAACAAATAACAGTTTAAATCCCCTACTCGACCGAAAAAAAAAAAAAAAAAAAAAATACAGGACCCCTTGGACCAAAGACCAGCATGCTAACCAATTAGATATGAACCCCGAATGTTGTATTGTTATTGAACGGGGGGTGCATGTTCTCCGCCCCGTTGAACTGCGCGCCTTCTAGAAGCCCATCTGTGGGGAGAACCCGGAACTAATGTAACGCAAGGTACTTGGAGATTTAACCATTAGACGTCTCTACTGTCTGTCTATATGCCCACTCTGGCGGGATTACGGACAATGAATATTTAAGGGAAATTTCAATTTTCAATGTTTGTAAAACTTAAGTTTTTGTAGATTTTTTTTCTTGTGGTAAGATTTCAACAACCCTACGGCTTCCTGCTTCCTTAGTTATTTACCGATCAGGAATTTTGTGCATATTTCTCTAGTCAGTTAAAATTGAGGGTGTGTATAGGCATTCTCCCTAGCCTAAGAGTGTTCTGGAATCTCCCCTCTGAGATGGTATAAAAGCTTAGGGTCGTATTGTCATCTTCAACGCTCCGGTCTAGCGTGTGTGTGGCGTAATAAGGAGGCAGGGGCTACCTGCCATCGTCGAAGGGCCCAGCTACCCAAGGTAATGGCAGACATTTCTTAACGTGTGATAGCTCCGGACTGATAACTTGAGGGGAAACGTTCAGACTTCTTTTATTAATGTAGAGTTCTAAAGTCACTGTTTAAATGTAAGCTTTTGACAAGTCTGAGGACTTTTTTGAAATACCAGCGGGGAAACATGTAAATTAGGGAAACAAAGAGTGTTCACCCTCTATTGATTCCCATCCAACTTGGTATGAACTCCGCCGCTAGGAATGACTCGGATTTTCTAGTGCCGGTCCTAAGCTCGGTAAAGGAGGAGGGTCAGTGGCTGGTTGTTGAGCCTAGGCGATTGCACTGATGTCGGGTAAGTGCTGCCATTAAAACTCAAGAAATGCTTTAGTTGATTGTCCATCTGCTAATGTAACCAGCAAATCCTAGCCCTCATGGGGATGGGTGAAGGAGAGTACCCTGGCGCCTTAAAACTGGGTCCGGGCTGATGATCTAGATGTTATGCCTCTTAAAACAACAAGCATCATCATCATCATCTAAAACTGGGTCCTCCGGCTAAGGTATGGTAACCGCGACAGAAGAGTCCCTGGTCCTCCAGGTTGGGGGTTGTGCGAAGGGCTGGTTGACCATCTGTTATAGACAGTGTCTAAGTGATAAATAACGTCTCTGAAATGCCGCAGTCATACTTAGGTATTGTTTAACCGTAGACATCGTCTAAACACCGTTTCTGAAATCGGCCCAAAATGTTTAAGACGATCGGCCATGAGCAAAACGCTGAGAGCCGAAACACTTGCAGTCCTTTTAGACAAACACTAAAAACCCTAAACGGGCTTACGGTCCGAAGTTGCAGAAGCTAAGCCTATACTACAGAGGGGTGACCAGATGGCGAAATATTAAGTACCAAAAGAGTGTGAAGAATTTAGAGTTTTAGGAAATCTTAGTCACCCCATACCCAGTTGCTTACTTACTTACTTCCTCTTCACGGATTAGGCTAATAGCCTGTTCCGACCTCAGATTTCATTCCATCTCTTCATAGGACGACCAATATCTCTTCTTCCCGTAGGATGGTATTCCAGGGCAATTTTTCGGATTATGTCGTTATCCATCCTCAGAACGTGGTTTTTCCAAATTATCCTGATTCGGAATATTCTTTCATTCACTGAGAATATATTTAATTGTTGTCTTATCTCTTCATTTCGTATTTTATGTTTTAGGGGTATCCTTTCACTGGTAACTCTTCCACTTAAAAACTTACCTCACTCATAAATCTCAGATGAACAACCGGACGGATTCTATGATGACGACAACACGACATTCAGGCCATTTAGTATGGGAGGCCATTGCCCTGGTTTAAGGTGTAATTATTGATAAACGAGGGTGTAACAGACTGTTGAGCAGAGGTGACCGTAAACACTTTTTTTGAAAGTTTATAATTCTGTAAGAAGCCCATGCCTCTTGGAGGTTGGATTACAGTACATTTGGGAGCTTATGCTTGTTGCTCACTGTTAAATTTTCTGTCAAATTTATTGTACAATAATTTAATTTTATAAAATTTCAGTTGCTCACGGTCAAATTCATGTTTTCTAAAACCTTTGATAAAACTTTTCATAAAATAGGATATGTTCTATTCCATAAAATTAATTTTACGAAACAAACCAATCAGCGAAGCTGACATCACGATGATGCTGGCGCTACGTCGTGAGAAGATCGTGAAGCTCGATTGTAAACAAACGCTTCTTTCTAGAATGGCAGGATCTGGGTGGACTAAGGAAGGTGTTAGTGTTTTACTGAAGAATAGCAGAAATATCCTTGTTTGTACGAAGTTAAAACGCCACTTTACCACAACAGAAATGAGAGAAGAGAGGCAGAAAACACAATCGCCGAATTCCTATATGAATGCTGGTCTTCTAACCTCAACTAATTTCCGACCAAGGCCAGCAATCCTCTACCTTCTTCTCTTATTTTGATCCAGTCCTAGTCCAGCATTTTCTGGCATTTCTTTTCTTCCTTTTTACCACTGTACAACGTATAATTGCAGCTAAAGCAGCAAGTTTTGCTTTATTTCTTGGAGCCATACTCTTAAACACACTGTAAGTTGAATAGCTGATTCTTGGTTTAAAAGTTTATCGATAGGTGGCAGCACATACACATCTTAGTCCAGAAGTGAGTTCATAGATGGCCATCCTGATGCTTCCACGGATTTTATAAAAATAATTTTACCGTGAGCAACATAACTTGTTTTCACCATATTTTTTATAAAATTAATTGTACAACAAATTTTTCGAAACATTTTACCGTGAGCAATGTAACTCGGCAATGTGAGTGGAGGAAATGTGCTCTTGTAAAATAGTGTACCTTCAGAACTACAATGCTCATCCCTTGTAAACTATTGTGTCGATAATTTTCTCTATTGTACCTGATTTCTGGACTCATAATCCGCTGTTGTTACCCGAGATGACCAGCTCATCAAAATTATATTGTTGTTGTTTATTCAGATTATCTATCACATTGTATGTATGTTTAGTCCTCAGCCCGAAGGCTGGTTGGATCTGCAACAGCTCCGCCATCAGCTGTCATAGATGGCCTAGGCATCACTGAAGAGGCGTACTAGGGAAATGATGAGTGAGGTAGTTTCCCGTTGCTTTCCTCACCGAGCCAGAAGATGCTATTACATATCAGTCTGCCAAGCCCACTGAAATGCATACACTAACTGACTCTATGAGCAACATTTTCACATTATTCATAGCAGGGACTGGCTGCATAAGGATTGGCATTGCTCGCATCGCTCATACCTCAGTCACTTTCATTTTGTCAAAGCCGAGGATAAGACAGAGACAGATCAATCAAAGTAACAGTATTGCTCTAGCCCATACCAGAAGACATAGTGCACTGTAAACACTAGGTCCTGCCAGCAAAGGCACTCTATCACATTATAAAATTAAAAAGGAAAGAAATACAATTTCAAGATGTAATGATTTAACGTATGCTTTGATCATTTCATTGTCCACCCATCAGCCCCAGCACCTTCTTAGATCTCTGCGTTCCACGGAATCCCCGGAACAGTTATCGTAGTTAATAAAGAGTTGTGTGTCAGGGAGTGAGATGATGATTTCCAACTTTCGTAATAGAACCGTTGAAGCCTGCGTGTAACACATGTGACGGCAACGACGAGGAAAGGTCAGGCACTGACATTGGCCTTTAAGCAGCCTGCTAGTTCAGTGTTGCAAGAATTGCAAGTACAAGGCCAAGCTTCATGTAAACAAGGCTTTGTGCATTATCGATGCGTTGGGAGACAGACTACAGTATTTTTTTACTGAATCCCCTAGATTAGACAAAGCATATGACAGGGTACCGAGGGAAAAGATGTTCGCCATACTGGGGGACTATGGAATTAAGGGTAAATTATTAAAATTAATCAAAGGCATTTATGTTGACAATTGGGCTGCAGTGAGAATTGATGGTAGAATGAGTTCATGGTTCACGGTACTTACAGGGGTTAGACAAGGCTGCAATCTTTCACCTTTGCTGTTCGTAGTTTACATGGATCATCTGCTGAAAGGTATAAAGTAGCAGGAGGGATTCAGTTAGGTGGAAATGTAGTAAGCACTCTGGCCTATGCTGACGACTTGGTCTTAATGGCAGATTGTGCCGAAAGCCTGCAGTCTAATATCTTGGAACTTGAAAATAGGTGCAATGAGTATAGTATGATAATTAGCCTCTCGAAGACTAAACTGATGTCAGTAGGTAAGAAATTCAACCGAATTGAGTCTCATATTGTTAATACAAAGCTGCAACAGGTAGATAATTTTAAGTATTTAGGTTGTGTGTTCTCCCAGGATGGTAATATAAGTGAGATTGAATCAGGGTGTAGTGAAGCTAATGCAGTGAGCTGGCAGTTGCGATCAACAGTAAGAGGGAAGTCAGTTCCCGGACGAAACAATCTTTACATCGGTCTGTCTTCAGGCCAACTTTGTTTTACGGGAGTGAAAGCTGGGTGGACTCAGGATATCTTATTCATAAGTTAGAAGTAACAGACATTAAAGTAGCGAGAATGATTGCTGGTCCAAACAGGTGGAAACAATGGCAGGAGGAGATAAAGGCTAGGTTGAGAATGAACTCGATGCATGAAGCTGTAGGCATAAACAGGCTTCGGTGGTGGGGTCATGTGAGACGAATGGAGGAGGATAGGTTACCTAGGAGAATAATGGACTCTGTTATGGAGGGTAAGAGAAGTACAGGGAGACCAAGACGACGATGGTTGGACTCAGTTTCTAACGATTTAAAGATAAGAGGTATAGAACTAAATGAGGCCACAACACTAATTGCAAATAGAGGTTTGTACCGACGTTTAGTAAATTCACAGAGGCTTGCAGACTGAACGCTGAACGGTATAACGGTCTATAATAATGATGTTTGATGTTAGTACTTAAAGAGAGAAATATTATTGTACACACACAATTCATAGAACATTATTTTAAATTTACGAAATATGTTTTCACTGTTGTATAACTTACATACAGTAAGTCTAACTGTTAATTTAGCCGATCAGAGGTGTCTTAGTAACTTTTAATGTAGTTGACAGAAGGCAATGAGTTCAGTTTGGTACACAGCCAGTTGGACAATGCAGTCAAGTGTGTTACCTGATGAAAACAGATCCTTCATTTCATATTGATTTGGATACAACCTTCGCTCTTCCACGAACTCAAAGTGCAGGAAACCAGAAGCAAACAGTAACACATTTTTTGTTTGTTACGAATTTGGGAATTGCTGCCAATAAAATAATGTAAAGCTTATTTTCAATCTCTTGTTTTCAGTAGATTTTAAATCAGTCTGTCTGTTGAAGAGTCAAGGCAAGCATCGCTGTGAAGACGTCGCAAAACCAAGGGAAAGTGTTTAATATTGAAGAAAAGTCTCACACAGTAAGGCGATTACAACATGAGTCAAGAGACGTCAGCGCCACCAAGGACTTGGGAGTACCACGCTCAATTTGGAACGACATCTCGTCTGTTACCCAAGACCGTGTGCGACATTATGGATCAATTTACATTGTTGCCACATCTTTCCTCACTTACTACTTTATATTTTGCTGACCATGTTATTCTTGTACGTCCTGTGAAAAAACATTTAAAAACCTCTCAGTCCCTCTCCACAAATATTGTCTTACAATCACAGTACATATTTCACTTAAGGGGTCTTGTACGTGAACATCCACATTTATGGTACTCCTGCTACTGAAGCTCAAAATGCACGAGGTTATACGCATTATGATAATTTCACTGCACCTTTAGATGTATTTTAAAAACAAACGGGGTTAAAAGTCAGGTTGTGAGTTTCACAAATAGGAAAAGTCCTCTCAGTTTTAATTACTGCGTTGATGGGGTGAAAGTTCCTTTTGGGGATCATTGTATGTATCTAGGTGTGAATATAAGAAAAGATCTTCATTGGGTAATCACATAAATGGGATTGTAAATAAAGGTTACAGATCTCTGCACATGGTTATGACGGTGTTTAGGGATTGTAGAAAGCATGTAAAGGAGAGGGCATATAAGTCTCTGGTAAGACCCCAGCTAGAGTATGGTTCCAGTGTATGGGACCCTCACCAGGATTACCTGATTCAAGAACTGGAAAAATTTCAAAGAAAAGCAGCCCGATTTGTTCTGAGTGATTTTCGACAAAAGAGTAGCGTTACAAAAATGTTGCAAAGTTTGGGCTGGGAAGAACTGGGAGAAAGGAGACGAGTTGCTCGAATAAGTGGTATGTTCCGAGCTGTCAGCGGAGAGATGGCGTGGAATGACATTAGTAGACGAATAAGTTTGAATGGCGTTTATAAAAGTAGGAAAGATCACAATATGAAGATAAAGTTGGAATTCACGAGGACAAATTGGGGCATATATTTATTTATTGGAAGGGGAGTTAGGGATTGGAATAACTTACCAAGGGAGATGTTCAATAAATTTCCAATTTCTTTCAAATCATTTAGGAAAAGGCTAGGAAAAACAGATAGGGAATCTGCCACCTGGGCGACTGCCCTAAATGCAGATCAGTATTGATTGATGATGTTTACTAAACATAAGAAATTGTTCTTTGCCCAAAATTACTTTTGTTACACATTTTATAATGAATTTTTGTAACATTCAATACATTTTGTCGCTTCATGGGTTGGTACATATATTTCAAAAATCCAGCAACTTAACTGAAAATAATATTTTCATAGATGTTCACCATAATCTGGCCTTCAAAGTACAACATTATTGCAATTCTAGTGTGTGAGAATTCTACAGTGTGAATTTTTATATTTAAAAATAAAATATGGAAAATCTTTAGTAGTTGGTCCTAAATAAATATGGGAAATATTTTACACAGAACTCTAAAGATGGTCTACATTAATTTAACTTATGCCTCAAAGTTCTGTACAAAATTTCAGATTTCTATCTTCAATAGTTTCTGAGATACACAAGAACATCGTTTATCCGGATTAAGTGGGACCGGAACTGATCCGGATTATCGAAAATCCGGATACAGTAATGACCTCTTCAATTATACAAAAAATATAATAAGACTTTTCTTACATTTACGGCTCTGTTTTATGCACTAACATAATGTGTGAGCTTTTTCTGTTTTACATTCTTATAGCGTTGGGACGCAGCACGACCATGAAGACGTTTTACTAACATCAGTTCTGCCGGTGTGGTTTCAGTCTGGGATTCTAAATAGGCCATCAGTTTGTCCAGCTGCATTGTTGCATCTGCACGAGTCATTGTTTCTTCTGATGGAGAGCCGGTTTCATTTTCGAATTCACCATCAATCTCGTCATTACCTACCGAGGAACAAGAGGCAATAGTTCATTCATCTGTCATTATGCCGTAGCCTGAATTACAGTCACTTTTCAACAACCAGTCGTTTACGTCGTTCACATCTACGTCCGAGCATCCGAGAAATGCGTGCAAATGTGTCATGGAACTCAGAAGAATTCACGGTTTCCCATTCTCAATTCCAGGCGAATGCCGGGACGGTACCTTTGATAGACCACGGCCGACTTACTTCACATTCCTCTATCTTTGGCGGAAAAGACATTCAAGAAGAGTCGACCCCTTTAAAGAAATACTGTAAATTTTTAATTATTTTCGGTCCGGATAAACCGGAGATCCGGATTAATGAGGTCCGGATAAACGAGGTTATTGTGCACATGTACCAATCCGTAAAGTGAGAAAATTTATTGAATTTTACAAAAACTCATTTAAAAAGTTATAACAAAAGTAATTTTTGTGGAAGCAGAACTTTTTTTTTTGCTATGGGCTTTACGTCGCACCGACACAGATAGGTCTTATGGCGACGATGGGATAGGAAAGGCCTAGGAATTGGAAGGAAGCGGCCGTGGCCTTAATTAAGGTACAGCCCCAGCATTTGCCTGGTGTGAAAATGGGAAACCACGGGAAACCATTTTTAGGGCTGCCGATAGTGGGATTCGAACCTACTATTTCCGGGATGCAAGCTTCACAGCCGCGCGCCTCTACGCGCACGGCCAACTCGCCCGGTGGGCAGAACTTTTATGGGTTTGGAATATTTCTTAAGGTATAGTGAAATTATCACAATAATTATAACCTTGTTCATTTTAAATTTTAATATCAGGAGTACCATGAGTTTACTCAAATATTGGAGCAGTTTCTGTGAAGTTCATGCACCAGTCCCCTTAAGATTTTTGAAGTTTTAACTTATTCTGTAAAATAATAATGACAATGCTCATCTCAAAACTTACAGGTATGACATTTTTAACAAAAAAAAAAAAGTCCGGTTTGTGTGACTATTGGCTATAACGATCGTTAATTGGCGGTTCCTTTTAAGTTCAAAGGGAAGTAAATAGTAGGGCATTATTATAAGAATAAAATGTAAAAATGGTAACAACAGTTAATTCTGTCTTTTGTTAACCGAATGAACTGCTATGTTATGAGGGTAAGGGGTCCACGTACGTTCATGAGATGTGCTGAGAGGGCCTCAGACACAAACAGATTGGGAAACCCTGCCCTAGATGACAGATTCCAGTCAGCTGTTTACTTAGTCCTTTATTAAATGATTGCAAAACAGTTGGAACTTTATCGAACAATTCCCTTGACAAATTATTCCAATCCGTAATTAATCTTCTTACAAATGAATACTTCCCCCCAATTTTTCCTTTAATATTCCAGCTTTATCTTCATTCTATGACATTTTATATTTTTAAACAGTCCATTCAAGCGCCTACCAATGCTATTCCAAGCTACTTCTCCACTGAGAGCTCATAAAAGCCCGCTTAATCGAGTATCTCGTCTCCTTACTCGCAAATCTTCCCACCTAAAAGTTCGTACCTCTACTTTTTCGCCGAAAATCATCCAGCACAAATCGTGCTAATTTTCTTTGGATCTTCCCCAATTCTCATGCCCGGTAATCAATCAACCAATCAGTACTGATCTGCATTTAGGGCAGTCTTCCAGGTGTCAGGTTCCCTATCCGTTATTTTACCAGCCTTTTCTTGAATGAATGGTTGCAATGATGCTGGTGAGGGTCCCATACCTTGCAAACACACTATCATTGGAGTCTTACCACTGACTTACACGCCCTCTCTTGTGGAACAACTTACTACAACACTTATAACTAGTGTCCGGATGTTTATGACCTAAAAATATTAGTAATATGCAAGCATTTATGACCTAAAAAAGTAGTAAAATACCACAATAAATATGACTTAAAATTTCTGGTCATATTTTTGAAATCTTCAGAATCTCACCGCTGTTTAAATTAACATTATATTGAAATTATACTCTTAAAATCTAGCACAATCAGTAATAAATAAATATGTATGTTGAATATTGAGCCCGAAGGCTGCTTTGAACCTCCACAGCTCCACCGAGAGCTTTCATAGATAGCCTAGGTGTTACTGAAGATTTATACTAGGCAATATGAAGATTGAGGTAGTTTCCCGTTGCTTTCCTCACCGGGCCAGAAGTTGCTATTATATATAAGTCTACCAAGCCCACTGAAATGTATGCACCAACCGAGATAAGTAATAATATTAATTATTATATTTTCAATGTATTTAATTATTCAGTCCAGTGGTAACTCTCGACTCTACACAGAATGAAAAAAAAATGTCACATTTTGATGGGCGATCAGAAAGAATTACAATAGCAAATTACATACTGTACAGTTTAAAATTTTCAAATGGAAATGATCTATTTTCACGCAACATTGACTTGTAACGAGAAGGACGACCGCTCATCATCGCAGGATGCCACTCGGGTATGCTTCAAATACGTCAAATCATTAGAGTTGAATTGGGGCTCACCTATCTGTCACTTTCTACGCATCTTTCTCCTTATATACAGGTTACCGTCTTAATTCACTTAAATATATAAATGTCTAAGAAAGATAATTGTAAGAAATTACAGACAATAATTAGGAGATGTGAGAAATCCGTCTTTGGGAGGACTGAAAGCTGACATGCGAAAATGGAATAAAAAGATCATATATGACAAAACACGAAAATTCACGGGAAAATATGACCATAATATTAAAAACTATCGGGAAATGATAAAAAAACGCTAAAAAGCCAAAATATGACTTTACATGACCCGTGAAAATCGCATAAGTTTAGTCACCGTACATAAAATCATGCTTAACTTGTATTTTATATGGAAATGATATAAAGCAAAAATAAGACATATGATAAACATCCGGCGCCTAGTCATAACCATGTGATCTTCTTCTTCTTCTTTTCCTACCGCTTTTCCCACACCTGTGGGGTCGCGGGACATGTAAATCTGTCCCTGTTTTACGGCCGGATGCCCTTCCTGACGCCAACCCTATATGGAGGGATGTGATCACTATTGCGTGTTTCTGTGGTGGTTGGTAGTGTAGTGTGTTGTCTGAATATGAAGAGGACAGTGTTGGGGACGGACACAAACACCCAGTCCCCGAGCCAGAAGAATTAATCAGAAGCGATTAAAATCCCCGACCCGTCCGGGAATCGAACCCGGGACCCTCTGAACCGAAGGCCAGTACGCTGACCATTCAGCCAACGAGTCGGACAGTCATAACCATGTGATGATTTCTTTATTTACAATCCCGTTTATGTGTTACCACAATGGGCTACTTTCACACCATCAGTACAGTAATTATAGTGAGAGGACTTTTTCCCTTGGTGAAACTCAAAACCCGAATTTTCACCACGCTTAGCAACATACAGGGTGACTCAAAAGTACGCTAACATTTGACGAGGCAATACTTAACGGAATATCGGGGGTTGAGAGGTAATAATTGACACACATGATTGGCATGACATGGGGTTTTGCGTTGGCCAATATATTTTCTATGGTGATGAATATGAGTAGAGATGTTGGGGGGTGGGGCGAAGGGGTTGGCGGCCGTGGCCTATACAAGGAACTATCCTTGTATGCATCTTAGTGTGGGAGAATGAAAAACCACGGAAAGTCATTCTCAGGACAGCCGACGATGGAGAGCAGCCCTTCGTCTCATGATTGCAGAGGTGTGGAGTGACGTTAGAGCCTTGGCCACCTCTCCTCTGCTCGGTTAGTCGGTCAGAGTTCAGAGCTGTCGAACCAAGGACCAGCAGTAGCCACTTGTAGGCCAAAACCTACTCTGTATCCGTAGACGCATTCTGATTATCAACGTTTTCATTTCCCACCCTCAACGGGTGGGGCGGGTCATCTAGAGTGTTACGGCCTCTCTCTGGCCAAAGTCTGAGTTTTGGAGAAGTTTTCATCCCTAGAGTTGCGCTGGGCCACCTAGAGGGTTGCGCCTTCTCTCTGGCCAGGAGAGGTGACAGGGATTTGGACAAGTGTGGGAAGAAGGAGAGGGTAAATGGCTGTGTAGATAGGGAGAGGTGCAGGAGATTAGACGGCCTCTTGGCTAAGTGCTGCAGAGGAGAATTATACACAGCATTATTGAGTTTTACCGTACGTAAAGAGACAGAACAATGATACAAAGATGGAGGGGTTATACAAGGTGAGAGGGAAATAAATGAAGGGCAAGGTTATGATACAAGTAGGAGAAGTTTACAAGGGAAGTGAGAAGAAGGTGAAAGATGTCAAAAGAAGGAGGTGGGGAAAAGTAACGAGGTGGGGGTGGGAGGAGATAAGGATGAAAAGATGGATGAGGTGGTTGAGAGGTGTGGCCGGCCGGGGACTACTTCGTGGTGTGTGTGTGTGGGGGGGGGGGCAGATGAAGTTTGTGTAGGTGAGCGAGATGGTTCTATGCGATGATGGCGGCCGTTGAGGTGGATCCCGGTGACGATGAGGCGTTCAGCGTCTTCAGCAGTTGGTGGATGAAGTCGAATGAGATAAGTGGGTCCAGCGGAGTTATAGATCCGAAAGAATCGGTGCACTGGTATCCCTGTCTGGCGGAGTTCCTGGACGATATATGCTGATGGAAGACTGGACTCCACACCGCAGGCGACCAGCTAAATGCGGTAGTGCTGGTAGAATGCGGTGCGACCAATGGTGGATGTGCCAAGTTACCAGGAGGATCTTGAGGGGAATATCCCTCGGCAGATGACTGAAGTGATGAGCGCTGAGGGAGTGTGGGGTCATGGAGGGATGGAAGGAGAGAGGAAATGTCATGAGAAGGGAAGGATGAGATGTAATAGTAGTAGTGACAGTGAGGGAAGAGGAGGTGTGAACCGAGGTGGTAATGGTGGTGGTAGTAGTGGTTAGAGCAGCGACAGAAGTAACATGAGGGAAGGACAAAGGGGCCGGGGGGCGAGCAGTAGGGCGGTGGTGTGGTCGCAGCGGGCAGATCGATGGTTCCAGGCGGAGGGTCGTCGGTGTCCGGTAGCTCAGACAAAAGACACTCTGGAGTAGGTTCAACTGCATAGAGATGGTTGTGGATGCGTGCGCCATTCTTGATGACGAGACGTCAACTGGAGTGTAGAAATAGAGAAATACATCTGATAATGGTTGAGCCCCGTCGTCGACCAGCCGGCAGGCACCATAGGCACCAGCCGGACGAAGGGCAGTGAGGACATCGTGGTCTGAGAAGACGAGAGGAACGTTGCGGGCAAGGCAGGTGTAGAGCATTGTGGGAAGGCCCACCTCCTACTCTGTGCCAGCCTATATGCTTCGTTGTCTCGCCGGGGTGATAAATAAAGGTGAGCAGTCGCCCGGCAGAAGAAAAAAGTATGCGTTATATTGAAGCAAAGGGGAGCAACAGCAGAAATGGCGATAAAAATCCCTGCAATGTCTGATTGCACATTCCTACCGTTTTGTCAAATAAGGATTGCTAACCTACTACAGGAGAAGTGAATTCTCCGTTGTCAAAATATATACTCCTCATAGAAGTACAATACCAATTAAGGCTTACGCGGCCTTAGATAAAAAAAAACAGAAATACAGGCTAGCTTTCGTGTTCTTAGGCTGTATGTGTGCAGCTATTTGCCCAGAACGAGTCATTTGGTCTCATCAGTTGGACGGGCAGCCTTTCTAACACGCTGCTAAGCAGAGCCATACTGATTTTTTTACTGTTTCCATTCCCCTCCATGAGGAAGAGGGTAATTGGAAGTAATGAATGAGGAGGTGTGTGCGGATATTATTTAAATACCGAGGATGTGTGTAAGGAGTGAAAATTCAGAGGAGAGTACTAGTGTGGAAATTAAGGGTTGGGAGGTGTAAGGTTGCGGAGACATTGTACAATGCGGTGATGAGGAGTCGGATGAGATCGAGAGGCGGAGGTGGTTGAAGGGAAAGGCTAGTTGGGGAAGGGGTGGACTGATGGGTTGATGAGGTGGAAATAGAGGAGGGTCTGTGGCCTGCCGGTTGCGAGGACGTGTGTTGTTCGGGGGATGTCTAGTAGAAGGGTGGGGTGGGGAACGAGATGACTCTACTTTGTGAAGGTGGCAGTATATAGAGGCTCCACGTTGGACGAGGCGCTGTACATAAAGTTTGGTGGGGAAATGTAGGCGAACGAGATACGTTGGGTCGTTGCTATTCTGGATTCTGAAGGCTCGATGGGCTGGGATGCCGTCTTTATGGAGTACCCGGAGTACTTCGTGGTCGGTGATTGAAGGGTGAACCCCACGGATAACACAGCTGTACAGGGGGTTAGAAGACGGTGGTGGCTGCAATGATGCGGCTGCTGCAGAGGGTGTGGCAAGTGTGGCAGGTGTGGCAGGCGTAGTAGATGCTTCGGCTTCGGCTCGGCAAGATGCTAATGGCGGAGGAGGAATGGCTGCTGCGAGCGTGGTAGATGGTGCATCAGGTTGCGGAGCTGATATGTACCGAGGACTAGGTTGTGCTGGTGTTGAAAGTAGAGGGAGAGTGGAAGTCAGAATTGGTGAAGGATGGGACTTTACTACAGTCGCGATAGGAATGCGGAAAGGTTATGGGCAGATATCGTGGTGGTGGTAGTGTAGAAATAGGACAAAGACTGTTTCTGTAGTGTCCTCGGGGATGGTGGAGCTGCAGCGGGTGTGGTAGGTGCGTCATCAGGTGGCGGTGATGATGTGCACCACGGACTAGTTTCCACTGTGTGTTGCTGTCGGTAAATATACGCGCCGTTGCTGATAAGGTTCAGGATGTCGTCTTCGGTGGGGAGCTGTAGAGTGGCCAGAGGTGTTGGATCAGATCAGTTCATTATCCTGGGCACACTGTTAGCTGGGACGCCCTCTTCTTGGAGTTCGCTGAAGATTAAAGTAGACAATGATACAGCTATACATGATGGGTAGGCCAATTTCCTACTTGGTGACAGCCGATTTGCCTTTTTAGTGCCGCGGGGTGCTAAATAAATGTGTGGAGTTACCTGGCCGATCAAAAGAAAGGGTACTGTGGAGTAGCGAGCAGTCCACACTATAGAGAGGTCAATTATCCTGTGATGTGGTGTGTTGAATGCTGATTACACAGTTCCACCGTTTTGGCAAACAAGGACGGCTAATTTGCTAAAGGAGAATACTGAGTCGTTTAGTTGCAAAACTGAACTTGAGAATTTGCTCTCTGTTTATATCTTTATATGATTCTACACCTTAGCCTAAATCCAGAACATCAAAATAAGGCACACCCTGCATCTTTCATTGAACAACAATACGCCAGGTAAGTACCGGCACTTCAGAATCAAAAGGACAGCGTCTCGGCCATCGACCTCGCTACAGTGGACATCCTCGATTTTCGTAGCAGCATCTCCAGTTCTTTTGATCGGCCGGGTGGTTCCACATCTCTAATACCAGCGCCCGACGACCTGAATCAAGCATATAGGCCAACATCTTGTTGGATGTCAGCCTCCCTACGATCAAGCACCATGACGGCTACCACCATCACCACTGCCTTTGCGACCCCTGCTCACACCTTCTCCTCCCTTTCCGTCATAACTGTTACGTCGTCCCATGCATTGCCGATTCTATCAATCTCCATTCCCACGCGATTTCCTGGTGATCCACCTCGACTATTACGTATTCCTCCCCGCTACTTCACCCGCACGACTACGCCATCTACGTCTGTCCCTCCAACCACTACGTCACCACCGCCGTCCAGCGTACCAGCACCACCCGCCAGATATCATTCATCAGCGTCAGCAACATCCGACACACCTGAAGTCTTCAGCTGTGTCGTCCGCGGCGTAAGCCCACTCATCGAAGCAACCGACGTTTAGGAACAACTCCGCCTTCAAGCCATACCTATCAAGAGGGCGTTCCACATCTACAACTCCATTGGTCCGACATAATCCGACTTCAGCTTTCCAGCGCAGCAGACGTCGCCCACCTGATCTCCATCGGTGCACCTCTCTACGGCCGTCATTATACGGTCGAACCTTCTTGCTCACCTCCCCCCCTTAGCCATTCCCCCTCCACATCTCGTCACCACATCCGGCCTAATCATCACCGCTTTCGGCGTTCTTTCCATGTCCGTCCACCTCCTTCCTCTGCTCATCTCTCAATCCCAACACCGCCTACCCTTGCTCATCTCCACCACCTCATAACTGTCCTTTACTACATCGCTTCAACACTTCACCACATTACCCTTCAACGCAACTTCCATCTCGACACTCTGGTGTAAACCTCCCTCTACAGTCATTTCCTCCAGCCAAGAGGTCCCACCATAACATCCTCCATAATCTCCACATTGCTTACCTATCTCCTACATCTACATGCATCACACTGTTCTCTTCACTGCTCCTGGCCCGAGAGATCACGTTACGATCTAGGGGGCCCGGCCCGCCCTTTGGGCGGGGAATCAAAACTTCGAAAGAAGAAGAATCAAAAGGAGACCTACATAAACAGGCGATGCGCACTGTTCACTGCACAAAGAGTGCTGCCGCCTGGAAGCAGCTATCAGGAATAAATGGCACCATTGAAATCAAAGGAAGTAAAAGTTTCCTTACAAAAATTTTCGGCAATGACTGCAGATATCCTAACACGTTGTCATATTATGCCAACATTGTAGACAGGTTCGAGAACTTAAATTAAAATGAACATCGTCCTCCTAATGACGAAGTTTTTGTATGTGAGAATGTTTCTGAAATAGACGACCTTGTTGTTGTTAAATTTGAAAAAAATCCACAGTTCATGCAGGCAACTCAATGTTGGAAACATCCTACGAATATGAGCTACGGATTTTGGGTAAATAAAATATTATATAGTATAAGAATATAGTCTATTCTTTATTTATTCCTAAAAATTACTATCCTTTTCTTAATCATCGTTATCCGGCCGATTAGACTAGCAGTTTGCCTTTTGCTACAACTACGAGAGCTAATGCGAGTCAGTGCATTGTTTCAGTAAAGCACCACTGAAAACGAAAACCTACCACCTGTTTTTCAGTCAATGACAGGGTCAGGGATGGGATGAATGAAGCTCCTAACTTGCGTCGAGGATAGGAATTGTGCCGGCTGCCGAGACCTGTCACACTCTTATGGGGCACTGATTAATGACTGACACATGAAATGAAATGATAGTGGAGTGTGTTGCAGGAATGAAAGATGACAGGGAAAACCGGAGTACCCGGAGAAAAACCTGTGCCGCTTCCGCGTTGTCCAGCACAAATCTCACATGGAGTGACCGGGATTTGAACCACGGTATCCAGCGCTGAGAGACCAGCGCGCTGCCGCCATAGCCACGGAGGTTTAGTGAAGCACCACTGACGGTCGCTAATGTGAGTCAATGCAGAGTTTCACTTAAGCCCTTATAACTACATTCGGGGTGATTACTTTTCAAAAAAAAAAAAAAAAACGCGTGAGCATATTGAACCAAGGAATATATTACAGAAGTAATCTTATAAATAAAGTTGTAGGGGGTCCGCTGTCTGTAATTTCGTTTATTTTGCCAATTTTTCAGATATTTATCCGTTTTAGGTCAACTCAAGACTGAATCGGTGGTTTTTACTTCTCGTGTCTGTTTGTCTGTTTTTTTTTTGTTCCACCATCACGGCAAAACGGCTGGATAGATTTCAACCAAACTTCACATTTGGAGTATACTCACCCCGAGGAAGGTTTCTATATGCATTTCATTTTAGATCTTTGATTAGACGGGGATGTATAGGAAAACCAGAACGGTTTTCCTCCATTTTCTCTTATACTATTGATTTCCTGTAAACTCCGTGGACCGTATGTGAAACGTCTCTTCATTATTAACAACTTTCGTTATGTTCATAATTTACCTTACTATTCAAATGACGGAGAAATTTACTATTTTCTGCGGGTATCATGGTCTGCGTGTGTAACCGACAGACCGGCAACGAACGTACAGGTTGCCATTGCAACGTCTCTGACTGCTTGCCAGCAGGGAAGTAAAGTATTGCCATTTTCCTCATCATACTTTTAAATTCATGGTTGTTCCTTGGGTAGAAGGCAAGAGAGGGCGTCAATCGGCCATTCTGCGGGATATTGGCGGAATATCGTTGGAGTTTATAACCGTCCTCGAATAGCTTAAGTAATAAAACCTATGACTTTCCTAACTCTTTGACTAACTTTTGAAACATATAAAAAACTGCATTTAACTTGAAAAATCTGAATATCTGCATTTAAAATGGAAATTATGAAAATTAACATTCATTATATAAAATACACATTCGTCGGACCTTGTACTCACACTTACTTGTTACCTGCTTACTTACAAATACGTTATTTGAAGGGCGCCAGCTGCCACTCAGTGCAGCAATAATAGAATGAGACTCTTGACTATCTCTAGGGTGTGGGGTAATAAGCTTACTTTTGACAACATACCATATAAGTTCTGGGAAAAGGAGATTGGCGTTCGGTTTCCCCATTAATTTTGAGGTTAAGATCTTTTACTGTCAATGAAATAAAACTATGAATTCGTTTGATAGAACAATATATATTCTTTAAATAATATATCAAAAAATAGTGAGTCTTGTTGCGATAAAACAGATGAGAATATGAAATTATGAAATTGCAACTGAAAGAAACTAGGCATGAATTTGAATTCTTCTTGACCGGACATTTAACAGTTTATACGAAATATTTCCCTCACTGATTCACTTGACTGTACCTTCAACACTTTGTGTGTAATTACGACTTAATCCTTTGATCTGGTGTTTACTGTAGATGTGTCACGCCTAACTTAGTGATACATCCTTGTGACTGCTTCTTCTCCATATCATCTGACTTCTTTGTAAGTCAATATGGTATCTCCTCATGGCAGGTCCAGGGTTGCCCTCTCTGACTCCATGGTTAGACCTTGCGTCCGTGTCTCCAACTAAGTGACCGACCAACCTTTGGCTTCACTCTCTCAATGATCAATGATTAATGGCTCACTGAGTCTTCTCCATCTCTCGTTCACACTCGTTGACTGACCGACTGAGGCCTCTTCATCTAGTAGACTTCTTCACTGTACTGCTTCCGTTTAAGTAATGACTGACGCTACAATATGCATCCACCTTTTATAGACGTTGGTTGACACAGCTACGTAATCTCCAGAAATAACAATGACATACTCCCACTACGCCTCAAACTGTTGCATGTAATGGTGAAATCCCCTGGGGCGGCCGACTCTCTGAACGCATTGCCAAAAGCTCACGATGACGTACCCAGGACGTGGCGATGACTTGCCAGAAATGCCTGCAATATTGCACAATGTAAGGATGTCACACTCAACATCTGATATATCGAAACCCTCACTGTACAGGTATTTAATGTTAATCTACATATACGTATATATGCATACACTCAACTACAAATACGCAAGCGACAAGCCTTGCGTAATGGAATTGAATAATAATTATAACAAAATAATAGTAATCTCCTAGATAAAATAATAATAACACGGACATAATAATAATAATAATAATAATAATAATAATAATAATAATAATAATAATAATAATAATACAGATAAAATAATAAAAATACAGGTATCATCTTGTAACGGGATTTGAACCGTTACACACCATTAGTCATCTTATCTGTTGACCTAAGAATGCCTTCGCCTAAATTTCTCCTCTGTTACGTCTTTCTTATATCCATAACTCACACCAGCATATTTTATTGAGGGGCATTTGATTTTCCAATACATTCACTTGGTATTTACATATTTGTCGTCATCCGGCTGTCCTCAGTTTTAATCCATTTTCTATTAATTTCAACTTTCTTTACTGAATTATTTTCTTCCTTAATTACACCGTATGTATGCGAGTGCTAATCCCGAAAGCTTGACACTCTTTCCTTTGAGGAAATATTCTAAGCTATGCAAATGTATAAATTTCGGCCCCGGAAAATATCTAAATATGGATGCAATTTTAACTACGGTGCACACCTTCGTTTCGGGATAATTGGTGGCTAATCTGTAAGTCTTATTACAAATCAGAAAACACAATCGCCTTTCATTTTGGAGAGATCTACAACTTTGGTCCTATGACTTTTTATCGTATTTCTATTCCTTATACGTTAAATAGAGTTGTATTTCTCGATTTCAAGTTAATTTTGTACTTTCACACGTATATATAAACATTAATTTGGCACACTTATAGGAAAGATAGAATCATAACATTCGGCACGCACATTGGCATGACCAGTGGCAATGTGATAGCCAAATTTTATGATTCTATCTGTCACATGGGTATCACAAATATAAAGCAGTGTGCGAAAACTGTACAAAATTTCACACCCAATGATCCTAACTCAATGTAACCCATACATATAGGAGATAAGAGAAGATGTCATGGGACCAACCATGTAGAACACTGAAAGAAGCGTCCGATGGTGAGGTCCGTTTGCAGATATGTCGCAGAGTTTCAAAGCAGTAACTCTCGAAATAAAGGTCTGCACTTCTAGAGTGTGTCCGTACATTGACTATTTTGGCAACATTTCTGTACAGTAATCCGTTTCAGGTGTAAAAATGACCATCTGCATCCTTTTAGCTTTGGTGTCTGTTTTTTTTGTTTGTCTGTTTGTCTATAACTTGGAAACTACTGGATATATTTCCACCAAAATTCATATTTAGAATCCACCTGTCCTTGGGTAGGTTTCAGGGCAAATATTGTTTCTAAATCCACGGAATGACTCGAAACCGAAACCGTGATTTTGCACTACCACAAAATATACACAAAAAAAACTTAACAGAAATCTACCTGACTTAATGGAAATTAATTTTTAAAACTTTTTTCTCACGTGCATCATTTAGGTAAGAGGATTTAAAAGGGAGATACCATTAACCTGACTTAACTTAAGAAAGGGCGCGTGTTGAGCGTATTTCTTATAACTTGAAAACTATTGAAGATATTTGAACCAAGCTTTATATTTAGCATTCACCTTTCCAAAGGTAGATTTTAAAGGTCAATAACATTTCCTGTTCCTGGAATGGACTGGCGGTTTATAGGGAACCGAAGTGGTGAATTTACTCTTCCACAATATATACAGTACACGACCAACCAGACTGGAAATCGACCAAATTTGTTGGAAATCCATTTCAAAAACTTTTTTCATGTGTATTTTCTCAACAGAAAGATTAATAATGGAGATATCATGAATGGTCGGTTTTGCAGGGTAAGTCCAGCAGACATAGACCAAAAGGTGTTGTACGTGGAGCAGATTCCTTATTGATATATATAAGTAAAATCCTAACGACTGTGTGCCTGTACATTGCCTATTTTGGCAAGATGTTCTCACAGCTACGCGTTTAACGGGTAATAATAACAACCATCTGCATAATTGTTTGGTTTAGTTTTCTGAAAGTCCTAATTTTAACCCTCCTCGCCCAAAATCCACATTGCGGCATAATCTGCCAGACGAACAAGAAAACAGAAATTTGGCAAAATTATACGTTTTAGCCTGTAACAGACAGAGCATTTCCAAGAGCTTTAAATTTTTCACTCTTTTCTCCGAAGAATATAAAAATATGGAGGCAATTTTAATGATGGTTCAGATCTTCGCGAAGTCCTATCACATAAGGGAAGGCTCAATCTCCGTTCAATTTGGAGTGATCTACAACCTTGGTCTTATGACTTTTTGTGTTATCTGTATCCCTTTTACGTTAGATTTTTGTCTATTTCTCGATGTTAAGTAAATTTGGACTTTTCACATGCATAATTCATACTTTCAATCACTTATAAGAAAGATAGAATCATCAAACCCTACACGAAAATTGGCCCACCCAGTAGCCATATGTGAGCCAAATGTTATGTATGTAGCTGTCACATAATTATCTGAAAAGTAATGCAATGTGAGATGAACTTACAAAAATTTTACCCTATTCAACGTTTCTAACTCAATCTGACCCATGAATAGATCAGATATCATACGACCAGTCATTTAGGCCGCCAAATCTGACGTCTTATGGTGCAATCCTTTGTCGATATGACGTACCGTTTTGCAGCAGTCAGTCTGTAAATGAAGGTCTGCAATATTTTAAGCATGCATATACTTTCGTATGTCGACCTATATATATTCACTGATGTCGATTTGTAGCGATCGAGAAAGGGTATGTCTGCTATTGTAATCAGTACTCCCCACACCGACTTTGACTGGCAGTAAGAATGTTGTCCTTCTCCAACACTCGTGTAACTGGCATTAGTAAGGAAAGCCTACCATTGTAGTGAATAATTCACTTCTCGATTTGACTTGCAGAAGGCAAGGGAGCATGCTTTGTTGTTTAAAAGTCCCCTACCCGATTGTGTTTGGCTGTAGGCAAGGGTACCCGCCCTTATAAACAAATGTATCCATCTAAAATGTGACTGGTATTAGGCATAATGGCCTGCTATTTTGATGGAAACTCACCAACTGGCTGGCTGTAGAAAAAGGGGCCTGTCATTATAATTATAACTGCACAACTCAATTTCGACTGGTAGTAGGAAAGTTGCCAAACATTCTAATGAAAACTGTAATCTGTTTGGAAGTAGGAAAGGGGGCCTGCCATTGTAACGAAAACTCCCAAATCGATGTGACAGCGCAGTAGGCGATGGGGCCTGCAATTATAATGAAAACTTCCACACTCGATTGTGAACGGCAGTAGGCAAGTGAGCCTGCCGTTATCATCACAAATCCGTAACAAGCACTTTACATTGGAAACACCGTATTGGGAACCTCCCTATGCTGTTTCTCGGATAACGCTAAGAGACATGCCATTTTAAAACAATCTTATTTACTGTATGTACAGTATTTACTTCGATATTCGAATACAATGCAGAATACCGTAGCGAAGCACGGGTACATTTGCCAGTTATGTAAATAAGTTGATTTGGCAAGGACTTGAATAAACAAGAAAACAAGTAATGAAATAAACGATTTTAAGCAGTTTTTCCAGAACTCCATTTAGGCCGGAAGTTACTTTCGAAATTTGTGTTTTTAGTTTGATAGAGGTATCCAAGTATCACAATTTGAAACCTTTCCGGGCTCTTTATCCCTCTAACTTTCGGCACAACTGAGGAAATTGCTTAATCTTACGTTTTTCGTAGTATGGGGATACCTCTGCTAAGAAATGAACATTAACACTGATTTCTGACATGTTTCAGTGTTGTAATATTCTATTTTGTAAATCAAGACAGGTTTGTTCAGAAGGGTAATATCTTCTGTCGGTGCTATTTGCTGAACTACTAAGCAATCATCAACTTTAGTACAGTTATAATATTTTACCGTAAAAGTGAGTGTTTTTGCCCACGAGAAAAGTGTTTGTTTTCAAAACCAGATAATTAAAACAAACCGCATGTCGTAACAGACCCGAATGGTCGCGGTTTACCACGCAACGGCTGCTCAGCCCGAAGGGCTGCAGATTTCAAGTGTCGTGTTTTCGGTACGAATAATCCTCTCGGCCGTTATTTTTGGCTTTGCAGACGGGGGAAATTGTAAATTTGTGTCCTCATTCTGAGGTGGTGCAGCTCTTTTCAGGAAAACCTCTAAGGGAGGTAGGTTGCTTATACAATTTTAACTTTATACCTGACCTCCTACCATTCTTAAATCTCTGGCAGTACCGGGGATCAAACCCGTGATTTGAGAATTGCAGTTAATAGTGCTAGTGCCGGCCCGTGGTGTAGGGGTAGCGTACCTGCCTCTTACCCGGAGGCCCCGGGTTCGATTCCCGGCCAGGTCAGGGACTTTTACCTGGACCTGAGGGCTGGTTCGAAGTCCACTCAGTCTACGTGATTAGAATTGAGGAGCTATCTGACGGTGATGTGGCGGCCCCGGTCTAGAAAGAAAATAATAACGGCCGAGAGGATTCCTCGTGCTGACCACACGACACCTCGTAATCTGCAGGACTTCGGGATGAGCAGCGGTCGCTTGGTAGGCCAAGGACCTTCAAGGGCTCTAGTGCCATGGGGTTTGGTTTTTAATAGTGCTAACCGTAACGCTATGCAGACGGACAAACTGGGCAAGCCCTAAAACACATTTTCAAATCCGGGTACGAGACAAATTAGTTATATTCTCTGTTACCTCTCAGTTGAATACTAACATTTCTAAACTGTTTACAGGAGGATAACTACATTGCATAAACTAATGTTTACCCAAAGTATCAAACGTGTGCCTTTTCAGGAATAAGGAAATATTTCTTTCTTTCTTTCTTTCTTAAGCTGTTTACCTTCCAGGGTTGGTTTTCCCCTCGGACTCAGCGAGGGATCCCACATCTGCCGCTTCAAGGGCATTCTCCTGAAGCGCGAGACTTCGGGTGGGGCCGATACAACTAGGAAGGGGAACTAGTACCTCGCCCAGGTGGCCTCACCTGCGATGCTGGACAGGGGCCTAATAGAGTGCATGAGAGGATTAGAAGGAATAGATATGAAAGAGGGAAGGAAGCACTTCTTTCGCAAGTTGCGTTACGTCGCACCAACACAGTTAGGTCTTACGGCGACGATGGACAGGAAAGGGCTAGGAGTGGGAAGGAAGCGGCCGTGGCCTTAATTAAGGTACAGCCCCAGCATTTTCCTGGTGTGAAAATGGGAAACTACGAAAAACCATCTTCAGGGCTGCCGACAGTGGGATTCGATCGCACTATCACCCGAATACTGGATACTGGCCGCAATTAAGCGACTGCAGCTATCGAGCTCGGTGGGAAGGAAGCGGCCATGCCCTTAAGTTAGATACCATTCCGGGATTTGCCTGGAGAAAAAGTGGGAAATCACGGAAAACCACTTCGAGGATGGCTGAGGTGGGAATCGAAAACCTCATTACTCGGTTGATTCCCCGAGGCTGAGTGGACTCCGTTCCAGTCGTCGTACCACTTTTTCAAACTTTGTGGGAGAGCCGGGAAACGAACTTGCACCTCCGGGGCTGGCAGTTAATTACATTAACCACTACACCACATTCCGAGTTTTCATCTTAAAATTAGCGGGCGAGTTGGCTGTGAGGTTAGCGGCACGCAGCCGTGAGGTGAAATGAAATGGCGTATGGCTTTCAGTGCCGGGAGTGTCCGAGGACAAGTTCGGCTCGCCAGGTGCAGGTCTTTGGAATTGACACCCGTAGGTGACCTGCGCGTCGTGATAGGGATGAAATGATGATGAAGAAGACACACACACCTAGCCCCCGTGCCAGCGGAATTAACCAGTTACGGTCAAAATCCCCGAACCTGCCGGAATCGAACCCGGGGTTCCAGCACACCAACAATTTAACCATGGAGCCGATGCGCTGTGAGCTTGCATTCGGGAGATAATGGGTTCGAGCCCCACTGTCAGAAGCCCTGAGGATTGTTTTCCGTGGTTTCAAATTTTCACAGCATGAAAATGCTGGGCCTATACATTAATTAATTCCACGGCCGATTCATCGCTTCTCGTCGCCCTTTCCTATCCCATCGTCGCCATAAGACCTATCTGTGTCTGTGTGACGTAAAGAAAATTGAAAAAAATATCTTAAAAGTAATATATCCTCACCAGGAGTGATGAGCCGAGGTTGTCAAAGTTCATTTCACCTACCTCTGTCTCAAGGGACCTTGTCGTACCATCGCTCACATTCAGGTCATACCGACCGTCTTCACACGTCACCGCAGTGGCGGCGACCTCGTAAAATCATCAAGTAGCGATATAGATTTTCGGGGGATGCCACCTACATCTTTAAACTTCTCCATCAAATAATTTTTGGTACTGTGTGGAGGCGAAATAGTCACATTGAAGTTCATTTTGGAACTTACGTGGGGAAGGAAATAACACGTTGCAAGGCGACTAGCCAGACACTTTAGTTCGCAATAAATAACTCCAAAAACACAACTGCTGTAACGATAAAATAACTTACAAGGTTCTCATTTATTTTATTTTCAGAATTAACTATCTAACGTGTCAGACATTCGTTGTCACGAAAGCTCTGTGGGACAGTCTCTCACCTGTACTTTTCTCGCTGTACTATATGTGGGTTAGGTAACTTGGTGCTGACTGCAGAGATAACAGCTTTATACTCCTGTTGTTTACCACAACTAACATGCAGTACTCTGATAAGCCGAACAGAACTGCTGGCGCCATTCTCTTTTACTGTTAGTTTAATGCACAGAACGTTTCTCGCGCAGTACACTTACTGTAAAGAGAAGCCAACATCTTCAAATTAGATCCATTATAATAAGTTTTTTGTTCGCCTCTGTGGTTTAGTGGTTAGTATGATATTAAAGAAGTATTAAAAATTACCTATGACAGCAATGACATTTACAGTAAGATACAAAAGTTGAAAACTAGAAAAGCAGCTGGAATTGATAAGGTTTCGGGGGATATAATAAAGACAACAGGTTGGGATATAGTACCATATTTGATGTACTTATTTGATTATTGTTTGCATGAATGGAGAGTTGCTATAGTAGCCCCTGTGTATAAAGGAAAGGGTGATGGACATAAAGCTGAACATTACAGGCCAGTCAGTTTGACATGCATTGTATGTAGCTTTGGGAAAGCATTCTTTCTGATTATATAAGACATGTTTGCAAAATTAATAACTGGTTTGATAGAAGGCAGTTTGGGTTCAGGAAAGGTTATTCCACTGAAGCCCAACTTGTAGGATTCCAGCAAGATATAGCAGATATCCTGGATTCAGGAGGTCAATTGGACTGTATCGCAATTGACCTGTCTAAGGCATTTGATAGGGTAGATCATGGGAGACCACGGGCAAAAATGAGTGCAATTGGACTTGACAAAAGAGTGACTGAATGGGTGGCTCTGTTTCTAGAAAATAGAACTCAGAGAATTAGAGTAGGTGAAGCTTTATCTGTCCCTGTAAAAATTAAGAGGGGAATTCCTCAAGGTAGTATTATTGGACCTTTATGTTTTCTTATATGTATCAATGATATGTGTAAAGAAGTGGAATCAGAGATAAGGCTTTTCGCAGATGATGTTATTCTGTACAGGTAAGGTAAGGTAAGGGTTATTCTGCCCGAAGGCAGGTCCGAACTTCGGCAGAGGTGTTCCTGAGCCGGAGTTTACGTGCGATAGGGTGGCAAGTTCCTTTTCGCTCCTCCATTCCCTTACCCCCAACCAATAGCGCGTGGCAACCAATCCAACTCCTCATTGGGGTAATCACATAAATATGATTGTAAATAAAGGGTACAGATTTCTGCACATGGTTATGAGAGTATTTAGGGGTCGTAGTAAGGATGTAAAGGAGGGAGCATATTTGTCTCTGGTGAGATCCCAAGTAGAGTATGGTTCCAGTGTATGGGACCCATTATCAGGATTACTTGATTCAGGAACTGGAAAAAATCCCAAGAAAAACAGCTCGATCTGTTCTGGGCGATTTCCGACAAAAGAGTAGCGTTGCAAAATTTTTGCAATGTTTGGGCTGGGAAGACTTGGGAGAAAGGAGACGAGCTTCTCGACTAAGTGGTATGTTCCAAGCTGTCAGTGGAGAGATGGCGTGTGAGGACATCAGTAGACGAACAGGTTTGGATGGTGTCTTTAAAAGTAGGAAAGATCACAAAATAGTATGATTAGCGCCAACCCTGGAGGCTAGGGTTCGAATCCCGGTTCTGCAACGAAATCTGAAAAGTAGTACGAGGGCTGGAACGGTGTCCACTCAGCCTCGGGAGGTCAACTGAGTAGAGGGGGTTCGATTCCCGCCTCAACCATCCTCGAAGTGGTTTTTCTTGGTTTCCCACTTCTCTTCCGGGAAAATGCTGGGATGGTACGTAACATAAGGCCACGGCCGCTTCCTTCCCTCTTCATTGTCTATTCCGTCCAATTTTCCCACAAGGACCCTGTTCAGCATACCAGATGAGACCACCTGGGCGAGGTACTGGTCTTCCCCCCCCAATTATATCCCACCTGAACCCATGTCGGGGACACTGCCCTTGAGACGGGAGAGATGAGATCCCTCGCTAAGTATGAGAGAAAAACCAACCCTGGACGTTAAACGGATTAAGAAAGAAAGAAAGAAAGAAAGAAAGAAAGAGAGAAAGAAAGAAAGAACGAATGATAGTACTTTCCTGCTGCACCGGGCCCGCCGTTTGTGTACTTTCAGAGAGACAAATATGATAGAGTTGGCTGCGTAGTTTCGGTCATGTGCCTGTAAGCTTGCTTTCGGGAGATGTTAGGTTCGAACCCCAAGGTTAGCAGCTCTGAAAATTATTTTCCGTGGTTTCTCATTTTCACACCAGTCAAATGCTGGGGCTGTACCTTAATTAAGGCCACTGTCGCTTCCTTACCAGTCCTAGGCCAATGTCGCTGTAAGACCCTTCTGTGTCGGAGTAACGTAAGAGAAATATTTTTTAAAAAGAAATTTGCCACTTGCTTAAGGTCGCACTAATACATCGAAGGATTTCGGTGATGGAAGGATGGTGAAGAGCTAGGATTGGGAGGGTATTGACCGTGGCCTTAATTAAGGTACAGCCCCATCATTTACCTGGTGTGAAAATGGGAAACCACGGAAAACTATCTTCAGGACTGCCGACGATGAAATTCGAACCCACTGTCTCTCGAATGCAGTTCACTGCTGCGCGACCGTAACAGAATGGCTAACTCGCTCGGTGGAAATTAGAAAAGTAACATACATAAATCTTCATTATATATTGATATGCTTTTCAGCGTTCAGTCTGCAAAACTCTGTGATTTACTAATCGCCACCACAATCCTTTATTTGTAACTAGTTCTGTGGCCTCTTTTAGTTATGTACCTCTTATCTTTAAATCATTGGAAACTGTGTCTAACCATCGTCGTCTTGGTCCCCCTCTCATTCTCTTACCTTCCAGAACAGAGTCCATTATTTTCTTAGGTAATCCATCCTCCTCCATTCACCTCACATGACCCTACCACCGAAGCCAGTTTATGCGTACATCCTTCTCCACCGAGTTCATTCCTAACTTAAACTTTATTTCCACATTCCGAGTACTCCCTACCATTGTTCCCACCTGTTTGTAACAACAATCATTCTCGCTATTTTCACGTCTGTTACTTCTAGCTGATGAAGAAGATATCCTGATTCCACTCAGCTTTCGCTCCCATAAAGCGAAGTTGGTCTGAAAACACCGATGTAAAGGTAGTTTAGTCTGGGAGGAGATTTCCTTCTTACAGAATAATGCTGATCGCAACCGCGAGTTCACTGCATTAGCTTTATTGCATCTTGAATCAATCGCACTTGCTATACTGCCGTTCTGGGAGGACTCACACCCTAATATATGAACAAATAAATGAAAATCCACAGCATGTTTCCAGTCATTCGACCGGGTCAGGAATGGAATGAATGAAGCCCTATCTAGCGGCGAGGATAGGAAATGTGCCGGCTGCCGAAGCCTGTCGCACTCTTCTGGGCAATGATAAATGACTGACAGATGAAATGAAATGTTAATGGAGAGTGTTGCTGGGATGAAAGATGACGGGGAAAACCGGAGTACCCAGAGAAAATCCTGTACCGCCTCCGCTTTGTCCAGCAAATATCTCAAATGAAGTGACAGGAATTTGAACCACGGTATCCAGTGGTGACAGACCGGCGCGCTGCAGCCTGAGCCACGGAGGCTCATGACCAAATAAATCTTCTAATAAATTATCTGTGCTTGTGAACTGAAGACTTTAAAGTTCAAACGTAGCATTTCGAGATGAATTAAAAAACCAACATGATTTCATGTTATACATATTTTCTGTAGACCTATATTTAGTTTCAGGATCAGACACTGAAATTAATAAACAGTTAAGGGCCTATGGTTCCTGTTTCCATTGGAATGTTATCTCCTTGCCTTTTCATTGTCTGTGCCCCAATTAGGTTCATTTTTAATCGTTTTTATTTACTTGTTTGTAAGCCTATCTTTCGACAGTCGTAGTTGACAAGAAGTAATTGGAAAATTTGAATAGACTGTTAGTAGATCTTATGAACAAAAGTTACACTTTTCATATTACAAATACGGTGTTTGGATGGAATCAGAACAGGTGTTATAGAACATCTATACAAACGATGTAATGTGTAGTTGTAGATGGAAGTTGTACTTTGACGTGAATATATCTGTATACTCTTGAGAAAACTGCACACGGCAGTTCATGACTGATTACCGGAGTGGGAAGATATATCCCCAAATGTCTATAAAGTTTGTGCTTGTGACTGATTCATTGTGGCAGTGAAAGCTAAATCTTCTATCTTCTATCTTAATCTGTTTATCGTCCAAGGTTGGGTTTTCCCTCAGACTCAGCGAGGGATCCCACCTCTACCGCCTCAAGGGCAGTGTCCTGGAGCTTCAGACTTTGGGTCAGGGATACAACTTGGGAGAAGGGCCAGTAACTCGCCCAGACGGCCTCACCTGCTATGCTGAACAGGGGCCTTGTGGGGGATGGGAAGAATGGAAGGGATAGACAAGGAAGAGGGAAGGAAGCGTCCGTGGCCTTAAGTTAGGTACCATCCCGGCATTCGCCTGGAGGAGAAGTTGGAAACCACGGAAAACCACTTCCAGGATGGCTGAGGTGGGAATCTAACCCACCTGTACTCAGTTGACCTCCCGAGGCTGAGTGGACCCCGTTCCAGCCCTCGTACTACTTTTCAAATTTCGTGGCAGAGCCGGGAATTGAACCCGGGCCTCCGGGGGTGGCAGCTAATCACACTAACCACTACACCACAGAGACGGACAGTGAAAGCTAAATTTTGAGATAATTTCCTCCGTTTAAGATCGAATGGCAAATGGGGATTATCAGGTGCCAAATTTATTATTGGAATAAAACAATTTCTTCGAGAAGCTGGGCCCGTCACAATGTCTGCGTGAACGATACTTTTCTAGCTTCAGTACAGTCAAACTTGTTCAAACCAGCTTTGACATCATCGCACTCTTCAAAGCCAGTGCTAATGTACGTTATTTGGTTCATGACATGTTCGTTTGTTGAACACAAAATTGATACTTTTGAAAGCAAGCGAACACTCCCATGGATAGAGAGAAGAACTAAATAAATCCCGTACAATATTTTTTTGAAATCTGGTTTTATGGAATGTTGATAATTCAATTTTGACCTAATTTTCACTTGCCGAGTTTTAGGAGCCATTCACTGAAGTTAGGTGTCTTTCTTTCTTTCTTTCTTAATCTGTTTATTGTCCAGGGTTGGCTTTTCCCTCGGACTTAGCGAGGGATCCCACCTCTACCGCCTCAAGGGCAGTGTCCTGGAGCTTCAGACATTGGATCGGGGGATACAACTAGGGAGAATGATCAGTACCTCGCCCAGGCGGCCTCACCTGCTATACTGAACAGGGGCCTTGGTGGGGGATGGGAAGATTGGAAGGGATAGACAAGGAAGAGGGAAGGAAGCGGCCGGGGCCTTAAGTTAGGTACCATCCCGGCATTTGCCTGGAGCAGAAGTGGGAAACCACGGAAAACCACTTCCAGGATGGCTGAGGTGGGAATCGAACCCACCTCTACTCAGTTGACCTCCCGAGGCTGAGTGGACCCCGTTCCAGCCATCGTACCACTTTTCAAATTTCGTGGCAGAGCCGGGAATCGAACCCGGGCCTCCGGGGGTGGCAGCTAATCACACTAACCACTACACCACAGAGGCGGACGAAGTTAGGTGTGCAGCCCTTATATTCACCTTTAAGTTTTCTGGCTATGGTATAGAATATTTAATTTGACTGGACGGCAGCTGCTCTGTGCCTGCGAGGAATAACTGGCAGGCACTGTCGGAAGTCTCCGCCAAGCAAGATCACTTTTCATTATATTTTGGAGTGGCTGATCTACTGCTGAAAGAGTGTAATGGGGAGCCATGCATGTCTCGTCCCATTTCCTCTGCTCTTTCTAATATCATTCTCATGTGAGACGTAGAAATATGCAAAATTAGAATGTTACTTTCTCTCTTGTATTTGACTTAACTTTACTCACTGTCCAAACGTATCGTTTTAGCTTCAGCGGTTTTCTCTCTAATTACTGCATATTTTTGCTAAGTTCATCAATTTTACCTTCGTTTACTCTTTCCGGTCTTTCTGCTGGAGTTTTGGTAGGTGGATTAAAAAATTAAAAATTGTCTTTTTAACAAAGGAAATTCTTACATCGATGATTCTTTCCAAGTGAGACTTCATACCTTCCTGGATGTAATGTTTTATCCCGACGGATTTCTGCGAAAGATGACATAGGCTATGTGGCAATAGCGAAGGTGCTTACTCTACAGTCATGTTAGGTTAACGAACTACAGAGTAATAAACATTGCGACAGCAATCGAGAACAACCTATATATACAATCCTGCTGTTCTGGCAAAACAAAAATTAGTAATTAAACTATCATAAATGTTTATAGTGGAACCGTCGTGATACATACATATTCAGTGCGTCACATTATCAGTGTTTTCGACATGTCTGGTAGTTGTATGTAGGCTATGTGTTGACGTATAAGCGAAGTCCAGAGTTCCGATGAGAGAAAGCACTTTGTGGCCTTATATTTGTTACCCGGAAATAATATCGTGAAACTAATTACTTGTTATGATATACCGGTCAATAATCACCAGATTCCATTTCACTCATTAAATCAGTCATTGTAATGCGAATAAATAGAACTGATGTCTTCTACACTGCAACATAAATGCACCCAACACAAATATATTGAATGACTGTCACGTGCTGTATCGATCCCTGTATTGCGAACGCTTCAAAGCAGGCAGCTGAATTTGGTTCTATCTGATGACAGTGGATGATGTTAATGTGCTACTTAATCCAAAATGACAATCTCACTTCGATGAATGGGAGGAACTAGCGATTTTCTTTTGCCAGTTATCGCTTGCAATATGCAAAAACGTCAAACCAAAAAGCAGGACTTGGTTCAGTCTTATGATGTACATCTTGATTCCCATGGGGAACCTGAAATATTTGTCCAGAATGAGAGAATGCATAATTGTAATATAAATGAAATTATACATTTTCAAGCTTTCTTGGTTGCCAGCGTTTTGCCCGGGGGGTGGTTTTGCCATAGTCCGTGTTAGCAACTTAGCGGATTTTCCGCTAAATTTGGCGGAATTAGAAGACTGTCGGCGGAGAAGTATACCATTTAGAGGACAGCGGATTTTTTGACGGAATTCTAGATTTATTTTAGAGGAATTTAGCGTTTTATCCATTTTACTTTTTTTTAAATTTGTACTCCAGTCTGTCTCCGAGTTATTCCGTTTTTCTTGTCAGGAGCTAGCAGTTACATGAGGAAAACATGTTATTTGACTTGATCTTATGACGAGATCATGGTATTATAAATTTGTAATGCGTGGGGAAAGGGTACTTATCTCTTAGTTGACGAATGACGACAGATAATGGAACTGTGAGAGAGTAGCATTTATATTTATGCTATGAAGGAAGACCATTTAATGAACTAGCCTGTTCTGTGTGTGACCATTGAGGTAGAGGATTCACCTACTTTGTACCCGGTAGTAAAACGCCTACAAGTTTTAGCTCGCCGGCTCGCAGGCAGGGGGTTATTCCCAGTGAAACTCGCCGATCAGGTGAGTGCAGACATTTACTTTTTTTAAATTATTATTATTATTATTATTATTATTATTATTATTATTATTATTATTATTATTATTATTATTATTGTACCGGGCGGTACACCTCTACGCCGCAATTTTAAATCTTCCGCCAATAAAGTACTTCTCTACCGGAGAAAATCCGAACTTTAACAACTGAATTAATTCAACAGTTCCTCAGAAGATGCCACTGTGTGTATTTAGATATGTTTTTGTTCTTTTGGTGGATCAAGAAGTGTGGACATTCTCTCATAGATGTCACTGCCTAAAAGAAACTAGGATCATGCACCCTGGTGCGAAGGAATGAACTTTCTCCAAGAAATGTTGTATTCAAAAGTTTTTGTCTTTACTAAATTTTGTTCTTTCATTTGTGGGTTGGCAATATTAAGCTTTCTTTCCCCCAGTTTTGAATTTAGCCAATCAGTAATTTCTGTAATTAATTTTCCTCCAATCATAGCTTTCTTCTTCGAATTTCCATGTGTAACTCTTAGCTACCCAATAAAGTTGAGTGTGTGCGTCTTTATTATTCATGAAAGGTCTCGAATCTTCCACGAGGGTTTAAAACTGCTGATTTTCTCGGCTCCTTGCCACTCGAACAACATCTAGCTCTGTGTGTGAATATGTAGCAGGGCGCGGGATGCGCCCTTCCTTCTGGCAGCAGTTCTTCAACAAGGTAATGGCTGTTTAACATCTTTATTTCTTGCCAGCTCAGCAGTTTATCTCTCGGGGCAGGTCCGAAAACTTTAATATGTAAACTATCCTTTGAAACATGTAAATCTTTCCGGTCTTTTCATATAACTTTAACTGTAAATCGGGGATAGAGAGTGCGTTACCCTCTCGAGCTCCCCTTCATCTTGAATTCGAGGTGACTACGTTTTTGTAACCGTTCTTCCATTCCTTCTTAATGTGTTAAATTTATTCTGTATTCGTGTCACCTCCATAGTATGGGAATAGCCCCTGCTTATCAGCCTAGCGTCACTTAGGTTTTAACAATCTTCATGTAGGAGTGCAAGGTGACGCCTCCACTCATCTTGATATTGTGGGGCCATTTAATTAATCTGTTCTTTTCCACGAAGGCCCAGTAGATTGGGTACGAGATACCCCTGTTTATATTTGTAAGTTGTGCCTTGATGGCAGTGAATTCTGAAGTCTAGGTAATGCCTTTAATAGGCTTGAAAAATTGAGAGCGGGTTAGCTCTTTTCTCTTGTGGTAAACGTGCCTCAGAGAGGCTTGAGATTTAAAGGTGGGAGCAAACGCTCCATTGTATTGAGGAAATTTCTGCCCTTTGGTAAGATGTCGATTGTGAGCTAAGTGCTCAGGAATTGTAAAAATTAGGGCTTGTGGCCCAAACTGTCAAAGTCTATCTAAATCTTGGCTTTCTTGATCTTGTACCTGATTTAACTTGTTGTTATTTGTTGTTTGTTCAAAGTCTATATCAATCTGTTAAGTTTGGCTGTACTGAAAATATAACCTTTATTTAAATTTTAATTAATCTTTCGAACTTGTAGTTAGACCCATTCCAGCCCGCACCTTCTTTTCACCTCTGTTGATCCACCAAAACCTCGGAACAATCATTATTGCTCATTATTTGAGATCGGATTTCTTGGCGGAATTTTAGCGGATTTCAGTAGTATTTAGCGGATCATGAAAATATAAGTTGGCAACACTGGCCATAGTGCGCCAATATGGGCTCAAGAGTTGACTGCCCTAACGACTGTTATTGTGTGTGACGTAATGGCAGTCTCACTTCCATGATTGAAAGGCATTTTATTGAGGAACAAACATGCGAAATCAATCTTACCCAAACGCCTACAACAAAGCATCCACGATCAAAATGTGACAGATTTCACTTCCCAAACTCAGGGGAAGGATTGTTTTCTATCTCGTTGTTATAGACGGAGATAACGTGTTTGTGTTTGCTTAATGGTGAAAATGATTCATTCACTTCTCTGAATTATAGTATTTATCACATTTTGTTTTTAATTTTTTTTTACGTCGCGCCGACACAGATAGGTCTTATGGCGACGATGGGAGAGGAAAGACCTAGGAGTGGAAGAAAACGGCCGTGGCTTTAATTAAGATAAGCCTGGTGTGAAAGTGGGAAACCACGGAAAATCATCTTCAGGACTGCCGGCAATGGGGTTCGAACCCACTATCTCCCGGATGCAAGCTCACAGCTGCGCGCCTCTAACCGCACGGCCAACTCGCCCGGTACATTTATCACCCAACAGTTCAAATATGATGGGTCATAATCGCATTGTTCTCGTAACCTATATCTGGTGCCAATCTTTCAAACGTTCCCGTTTTCTCAGTGGAAGGAAGGCAATAGAAGTCAGGATGTGTATAGTTTGAACTTATGACGATAGATGTGGCGGTCATCGTGGTGAATACGAGACAAACACTTCGCTGGAACAAACTTATTTTTCTTTAAAAAGTACAAAAGTCGTGGTGATCAGAGGTTTACTGTATTTTTCTTGTCAAGAAAATATAACATTCTGTAACTGATACCAATTTCAGCTTTTAAAACTTTCTCATTTTCTTAACATCACTGTGAATGAAAGACAGAATAGGGACTATATATACAGAGAGATACAGAGAGAACATATTCCTCAATACCATCCTAAACCGCCTTTCAAGTTCCGGAATACCCTCTTCAATTGTAATCAATCCACTTAACAGCACCACAAACCAGCCACCATCTTCCGAACCAGCACCTATCAAAATCAGCCCTCCACCATCAACCAGAACCACCGAAACTCAAACCAATCCACCGCCACCCATTGAATCAAGAGAAGTACAAACCAACCCACTTCCTCCCCCGCCGCCGCCTCCACTCCCACCACCACCTGCCAAGTCCACCTACTCACAAACCAACCAGCCAGCAACTACCACCGACTCTCACGCACAGACAGTGCGCAGGCGTAAAAAACCTGCCCTTAAAACACACTCACAGAACCGAACCCAGGTACACACACATACATCTCTCATCACACAGTGCTTTAATTGCTTAAAATTAAATCACGTAGCAGCTACATGCACTGCAGATACCCGCTGCAATAGGTGTGGTGGTAATCACCGCCACACAGATTGTAAGGTACCTAAGGCCCAGGCGAAGTGTGCCAACTGCCAAGGCAGTCATGCCGCTTCGTTTCCTCGCTGCCCTTTCATCAAAAAAGCAATTAAAGCACACTACAAGCAGTCACGACACTTACAAGCAAAACCAACACCACTACTCAGCCTACCACCTCTACAGCCCCCGCAACCGAACCCAAGACCAGTCACTACCTCATCCAACCTGCCTACCACAGACACAAATACACTATTACAGTCATTACTGAAACTACTCCAGACCCACCTCACACAACCACAACTCATACCAGGACCCCCGAACCCAAGTACCCCAGAACCCGCCCAGCCAAGTACAGTGTAAGAAACAAGTAACCATGTCTCACTTCCTAATGCAACGGCCTAGCCTTCCCAATAGCCAGCTCAACGGCCTAGCCTTCCCAATAGCCAGCTCAAACATCTACAATAAATTAGAACCACCACAATAACGAAGCACTGGAAACACCGGTAGCCGAGGCGGAAATAACTAACTAAAAGCTGCAATACAACATGCTGTATTTTCTAAATTCAAGTATTTTCTAAATTCAAGTATCAAAAACAACGGATACTCAGGAATATAAATATATTCCAGCGAACAATCCAGCGGCAAGGCCCGGCCAACCAAAGCAACACCGGGCGTGGTCAAAATGTGGATGGGTGACCATCCAAATTTGCCCTTACCGCTGGCTCAATGACAAATTTAGACATTTTATTCAACATCCAGCCATGGCACGCAAAGAATAAGGTTGAATTTCACCATAATACCACACAACCGCACCCACTTTACAGTAAAAGTCCCACCATTTTATTATTATTATTATTATTATTATTATTATTATCACCCAAATATATTTTATTCTTTTTATACTTATTTTCTACAACAGACCAGGTGAGGAGCGCGGCATAGCGCACCGGTACTGGCACCGCAACAGGCACCCCCCTAAGGGGTGTCCAAACTGAATATGGGAATTGGTTCTGTCTTGTCCTTAATTCATGTAAAATTACTTCTTCTTCTTTATCTGTTTTC
This sequence comes from Anabrus simplex, assembly GCF_040414725.1. Lineage (NCBI taxonomy): Eukaryota > Metazoa > Arthropoda > Insecta > Orthoptera > Tettigoniidae > Anabrus > Anabrus simplex. The sequence goes on along the minus strand of NC_090265.1, from coordinate 38,257,568 downwards.
CCTCCAGGGTTGCCTTTTCCCTCGGACTCAGTCGGGGATCCCACTTGTACCGCCTCAAGTGAAATGTCCTGGAGCTTCCGACTCTGGGTCGGGAGATACAACTGGAGAGGGTGACCAGTACCTCGCCCAGGCAGCCTCATCTGCTATGCTGACCAGGGGCCTTACGGGGAGATGGGAAGATTGGAAGGAATAGACAGAAAGAGGGAAGGAAGCGGCCGTGGCCTTAAGTTAGGTACCATCCCGGCATTTCCCTGGAGGAGAAGTGGGAAAGCACGGAAAATCACTTCCAGGATGGCTGAGGTGGGAATCAAACCCATTTCTACTCAGTTGACGTTCAGAGGTTGAGTGCACTCCGTTCCAGCCCTGGTACGACTTTCCAAATTTCGTGGCAGAATCGAACTCGGGGATCCGGGTGTGACAGCTATTCACACTAACTACTACACCATAGAGACGGACTCAAATTAATTTTGATAAATATTGTTGTGAAATTGTATTCACATTTATATACATCTAATAGTAAATTGAAGATGACTAAATTGGTATAGGCAAAAACAGTCAGAAAAGGCAAATTTAAACTGACGCAGAATCAGAACAACAAAAAGGAAATATACAAAAATTAATGAATGTTCATGATCATGAAAACTATTCAAGGAAATCAGAGAACATACCTCAACATTTTGTTCTATCGCCTGATTCGATGGATTAATGGTCAGCGTTGAATCCTTCGGTTTAGAGGTTACTGGATTCGATACCCGACCGGGTCGGGGATTTTAATCTCGTGTCATTAATTCTTCTGGTTCGAGGAGTGGGTGTTTGTAATTGTTCCAACACACTCCTCTTCACATTCGGACACCACACTACTAAACCCGACAGAAATACGCAATAGATATTATATCTCTCCAAATAAGGCTGGCGCCATAAAGGGCATCCAGCCTTAAAACAGGGCCAAATCTATATGTGTGGCACAGCATGCATCCGCGAACACACAGGTGCGGAAAACGCGGTAGAAAAAGAAGAAGATTTGTGGTCTCCTATCATTTACAATTGAATTGTTCAATACGTACTGAAATATTTTTCCAGCATCTAAAATCGTGGTAGGACCTCAGATACATTGCAGAGGTGCTCGGGTAGACTCTAGGTATCTGAGCTTAACAGCATTTGCAGGCAGTCCACGGGTGCACAAACTTCTCAATTTAAGTTTCAGAAGAAGAAGAAGAACGTCATAAATGAGGTTTTATTTGACAAATAGCCCGATTCGCATTTATATCCAATTTTTGAGTAAAATCCGCAAATTTTCGTGTTTAAAAATACTTTTAAAATTGGTTTTCAGTCTTGAACAGTGAGAATACAAGAAGGCATAGCCTTTTATAAGCATTTCACCGTGTATCGTTGTTTCGCTTAAATCATCAATCCTGGGAATAACTTGCGTTATCATTTTACTAGATGGTCAACTTATCCATGTCTACTCATAGTAATGTCTCAGAAGAATATAATCCTGAGGTGTTTAAACTTGTCTCCTACACTCAGCAGCTTTTTATTAGTCCAAATAATAATAATAATAATAATAATAATAATAATAATAATAATAATAATAATAATAATAATAATAATAAAATGAAATGTCGTATGGCTATTAGTGCCGGGATATCCCAGGACGGGTTCGGCTCGCCAGATGCAGGTCTTTCTATTTGACTCCCGTAGGCGACCTGCGCGTAGTGATGAGGATGAAATGATGATGAAGACAGCACATACACCCAGCTCCCGTGCCGTAGGAATTGACCAATTAAGGTTAAAATCCCGACCCCGCCGGGAATCGAACCCGGCACCCTCTGAATCGAAGGCCAGTACGCTGACCGTTCAGCCAACAAGTCGGACATAATAATAATAATAATAATAATAATAATAATAATAATAATAATAATAATAATAATAATAATAATAATAATAATAATAATCGATGGCCAGGTAATTAGTCGTGATTTTGGCCTCTCGTTCCCCCGACTTATGTCTTTGTGAGGTTCATGTGTGGAAACTATTAAAATATTTAAGAACAATGCACGCACTCGTGAAGCGCAGAGAAGGAAATCAGACGAATGATACATGAAATTTTGGTAGGGATTTATATAACGAGATTTTGGGAACTTTTTTGCGCTTATGCAACGTTAGTATTGAAACGATCGACATAATTTCCAACAGCTGCTCTGATGATTTTTTTTTTTTTGCTAGGGGCTTTACGTTGCACCGACACAGATAGGTCTTATGGCGACGATGGGATAGGAAAGGCCTAGGAGTTGGAAGGAAGCGGCCGTGGCCTTAATTAAGGTACAGCCCCAGCATTTGCCTGGTGTGAAAATGGGAAACCACGGAAAACCATTTTCAGGGCTGCCGATAGTGGGATTCGAGCCTACTATCTCCCGGATGCAAGCTCACAGCCGCGCGCCTCTACACGCACGGCCAACTCGCCCGGTCTGCTCTGATGAAAGGTAAGATCTATATTAATATGTACGTAGGCAATAGTAAGGAAGCTCTCTGGTGGACAACTAAAAAGAAGGAGCAAGTTTTTGACAGTCGAGACGAAATATTAATCAAACGAACCAAGCTTATCCCCTAGTCGAATTCAATGCGCACTCTATTTTACTTTATCTTCTTAGAGGCTGATCTGCTTAACTCGTAGACTTGGCAGCACATATCTCTGGCTCCAGCTGCCAGCTCAACTCCGAAATAGCGTACTGTAAGTCCCGTACGTATTACTTATATTGTATTGTAAATCATGTGTCCTTCTTATTTGAGTGTAGTTTCTCCCTACCATCACTGTAGCTCCCTCTGCCGTACAGTAGTAAAGTGTCGGTCTCCTGGAACCTAAGATAGCGGTTTCAAAATCCGGTGGATGTAGACGGATATAACACTCTATGTTATATGGTAAGTTATTGTCGTCACACCGAAGTGTTGAAGGTCTTTTCAGGCATACCCTGAATGGAGGTGAGCTGCGCGTTCCATTTTAATCACATACCAGCCCTCCTGCCATTCTTAAACCTCTGGCAGTACCGGTAACCGAACCCAGGTCTTCGAGGACGGTAGTAATTAGTGCTCACCGTTATGATACGGAGGCGGACTATGTCATACGGTATCAGCTTGTTAAAGATCTCCGATTACAATTTTTTGAATACCTGGCAAAATTAATTAAAATCCAGCCAAAGATCGCCCAAACAGAGAGAGATCCGGTTTTCGCTGTCATATTCTGGTAAGTACAATGTAAGGTCAAAATAGACGCATATTCAGCCTAAATGGCTTCAAATTAAAATGCCTAAATACGATACCAGTGACCATACGATTATTATTTTTTATATTCAATGTTTATAATGAATGTACGGTAAAAGATAAAAAGAGGAATTTGGGAAAGGAATCACATTCCAAGGAGAGGAAATAAAAACTCGGAGATTTGCTAATGGTACCGTTATTTTGTCTGAGACTACAGAAGATCTGGAGAAATTGCTCAATAACATGTACACCGTCTTGAAGAAGGAGTACAAGACGAAAATAAAAATCCAAAACAAAAGTAATGGAGCGATGTCAGGTGATACAGGAATTATTAGATTTGTAAATTAAGTCTTAAAGGAGAAAGATGAATGTTGTTACTTGGGCAGAAGAATAACTAATCATGGAAGAACTAAGGAGGAAATAAAACGCAGACTAGCACAAGCACGGAAAGCCTTTCTTAAGAAAATCAATTTGCTCACTTCCAACATTGGTACAGGAATTAGAAGGTTGTGAAGACTCTTTTCTGGAGCGTGGCATTGTGTGGAAGTGAAAAATGGACGATGACTATCTCAGAAGGAAAGAGAGTAAAAGCTTTTCAAAAATGCTGAAGGTTAGATGGGTAGATCGAATCACGAATTGGTGAGATGAGAACGCTTTGGGGAAATTTGACGAGAAGGATAGGACATATTTTAAGATACACAGGACTTGTTCAGTTGGTTTCTGAGGTAAGTGTAGACGTTAAGAATGGCAGGGGTAGACCAAGGTAATGAAATGAAATGGCGTATGGCTTTTAGTGCGGGAGTGTTCGAGGATATGCTCGGCTCGCTAGGTGCAGGTCTTTCGATTTGACACCCGTAGAAGACCTGCGCGTCGTGATGAGGATGAAATGATGATGAAGACCACACATACACCCAGCCCCCGTGCTAGAGAAATTAACCAATGATGGTTACAATTCCCGGTGATGCCAAGAATCGAACTCGGAATCCCTGTGACCACAGGCCATCACGCTAACCATTTAGCCGTGGAGCCGGACGGTAGATCAAGGTATGCATTTGACAAACATATTATTAGAGTAGATGTAGGATGAAGTAGAAACATGGGATCGATAAGGTTAGTAAGGATGGGGTGGAATGGTGAGCTGCATCAAACCGGTCTATGGTCTAGTGACCCAAACAATAACAACAACACCACAATTATTATTATTATTATTATTATTATTATTATTATTATTATTATTATTATTATTATTATTATTGTTCCGAAGTATTTGTGGAACAGCAGAGGTGAAAGAAGGTGCTGGGATGAACAGGTCTCAACTTACGAAATTAAAGTTAATTTAAAATTTAACAAAGGTTATATTTTCTTTTCGAGATCAAGAAATAACAAGTACAACAGGAACTCAGTTATATATATCAACAGAAGAGTGTACAATTACAGTTTATTAATGGCTTTTGGGCTTCGAGCCCCAGAATCACAATCCCTGAGCAATGAGCCCAACTCTACTTATACACAAGGTTCAACAAAGGGGCAGAAAACCCCAATCATACCAAGGAGCTCTAGCTCCCAATTACCCAGTAAAGCCTGCTCGAGGCACACAGAAACCAAATTTAAGAAAAAGCACCCGCTCTCAAAGTTCAAGCCAATTCAAAGGCCACACCAAACTCGACATTCAAGCTGCCTTCCAGGCACACAATAACAGGGGTAAAAGTACCCAACCTACTGAGGCCTATTCCATAAAGAAACAGGGCAATTACATGGCCCCAAAATACCAATTTGAGCGGAGGCGTAACTTGCACTCCTAATACACCTTTTTTTTAAAAACCTATTTGGCTTTAGGCCGTATACACAAGGGCTAATCCCATACTAAAGAGGTGACGTGTATGAGAAGACTTAATTACAATAAGAAAGGAAGAAACGGTTATGAAAACAAGATCACCTCAAAACAATAGGAGTGGGAGCTCGAGAGGGTTAGGCACTCTCTAACCCGATTTGTATTCAAAGAGACAGAATTTTATACCAAGTGACTTTTACATATTAAAGGAAAGTTACATGATAAAAGTTTCGAACCTGCCCCGAGGGTTAAACTGCTGAGCTAGCAAGCAAATAAATTATTAAAAGGCCATTACCTGATGGATGAACTGCTTCCCGAAGAAAGAGGCGCTTCCCGCCCCCTGCTACATAATCACACTAGGAAAGATGTTACTGAAGTGGCCAGGAGACAAGAAAATCAGCAGTTTATATATCCTCGCGGAAAATTCGAGACGTTTCAAGAATGAGAACCCACACCCCCCTCAACTTTATTGGATAGGGTCAAGCAACATATCCATATCGGAGAAGACACACATTATTGGTTAAAAATTAATTAAAGAAATTCGGGATTGGCTAAATTCAAAACAAGCGGCAAGAGAAGGGTTATACTGCCAACCCCAAAAATGACTGAAAGAAATTTAACAAAGAACAAACTTATGAACACAAAATTTCTCAAAAACAGTTCCTTCACTTCGCACCAGGGTGCACAATTGTAGTTCTTCAGTAGTGCCCTCTAGAAGAGAATGTTCACACTTCTCACTACAGAGAAAACAAACATAAATCGGAAAAGACACAGTTCAGAACTCTTCAAAATTTACAATAGTGACATCTTCTGAGAAACTTTAGAATTAACATGGTGGTTAAAGTTCAGGCTTCCTCCAGTAGAGGAGTTTCAACTGGCGCAATGTTTGAATTAGCGGCGCGGTGTACCGCCTGGTACAATTATTATTATTATTATTATTATTATTATTATTATTATTATTATTATTATTATTATAATTATTATTATTATTATTATTCGCACTCTCGTAGCGAATTCATACGCTTTTACAATACCAACGGAATTAGGTTTACGAGGCGTAGGGACTCTTTCATTTTCGTGCCCTTTTCGTTGCCCTTCTCTTCCTCTCGTTGATGCCCTTATTTTTGAAAGTTCTTATAAGTTAGGAATTTACGGAACATTTTCCTTTGTAAATTATTCCAATCCCTTTCTTCCTATAAACGACGATATAAGGTTCCCGAGACTATGGGTTGTTTCATTTTCACGCCCTTCATATCCCTGGTCTTTCATTTGCCGATACTTTCATTTATCGAAGTGTCGGACCTTTCCATTTTTTCCTTCTGATTAGTATTAATGGAGGGTGGTTGCTGACTTGCACTTCCTCTTAAAAGAATAATCATCTCCAAGAATCACCATCCTTCGTACATTAAAAGAATTCGGTCAAGCTTTTTGGACTAGTAAAGTCATTGTACGCCATTTCTCCACAGGCAGCTCGGAATATCACGCTTAGCCGAGGAGCTCGTCTCTTTATCCCCAAGTATTCCCAACCCTAAGTTTGCAAGATTTTCGTAATACTAATTAATTGTCGGAAATCAGCCACAAGACATCGTGTTGATTTCCTTTCTTTCTTTTCCATTTTTGTAATCAATTGATCCTGGGGAGGATTCCGTACATTGGAACTATACTCTTCCATTTTCTCATTTCATTTCAGGTGGAAGGGAGTGGTTATCTAGTAGTTGTATTTTCCCTTACGTCAATAATAGCAAACTGCCTTCCTTTCTTCAGCCGGGAAATGTATTCTTCAAAGTGTTGTAGCTCTTCTCCTTTACTTCTTATTAGAAGAGGATGAATATCTCGCTGTATTTCTCATTAAAACCAGAACATGCTCGCAATAACACCTGTCTATAGCTGTGCGACGTACAATAAATACCAAAATAAATCAGCGCCACAATCACCCATGTACTATTTAATTAACCCCTACATTATCACCTTGAAGTGTCTTGGCCTTCTTGATAACTTTTGCCCAGACTTCTGTATCCTTCAATTTAGTACACCAGCTTCTAACTCCCATTCTGCTTAGGTCCTCCTCCGCACTGTTCATCCACCTGTAACTAGGTCCATCCCTCATTCGACACCTTTCTCCTCGTCATAACAAAACTAAAGGGAGGACGAATAGTCATCCGGGAAAAATAGTGGTATGCAGTGTATAAATGACATCTTCCACTCAAAAAACGGACATGAATTTCTTTAAAAACATTTTACTCATGTTTCCGTTCTACTATAAAATTAAGAATTGGTAAGTTATTGGTGTGTTGTTTGGTGCGCACACAACACTCACAAATTTATCTGTGAATATTTTCAAAATGTTTCGACACCATACTAATGTTCTACAAAAAAAAAAAAAAAAAAAAAAAAAGGGTATTGGTGCAAAAACCAGTTAAGCCCACTTTTGGTCATAAACAAGCTAGGACAAGCATTTTATATTATATGATGATGTGGATGTTTTGATGCATGAATCAGATTTGTATGGACTTATCAAACCCATGTTTAAAGCAAACATGAAGACAAGACAGAATGAGCCTTAAAAAAAATTTCTCTGTACAAAGTGCTTCAGTACAGTTCTGACGAAAAATACACTTTTAGGATCAGTAAGAATCAGCAGGCAACCATTATGTAGGAGTTTGGACCTCTGAAAAAAGAAAACAAGTGCTGATCTTGCCATACCAGAGGAACTAAACTTACTGTATATTGAATCGGCTTTTGCCTGTGAAGAAAGCTAAATATGATGATGTCGTGAAATGGGCAGCAAAGCACATTTCATCAATAAACATGAATTTGTATTACAAAGTGATATAGTGAGACTACTAATTACCTGATTTAATATGTGTTTGTTCTAATGCGCCTTATACACTAGATTAAAAGCAAAAAGAAAAGTCATCTCCGTACAGGCCATGAAGGCCCTCGGAGGGGTGGAAGGTAAAGGCTTCCACTATCCGTTACCTCGGCACTTGAGGTAGAGTGGTTAGCTCTACGCCCGGCCGCCTTTGCCCTCAAGAATTAACCTGGTACACATTTTTGGTGTAGGCTGAGTGAACCTCAGGGCCATATGCACCTCCGGAAGTGGAAATCTCGTTTTTTAAATTTTACGACTTCCTGACGGGGATTCGAACCCACGTCTTTCTGGGCGAACCGAGCACGCCTTTAGCGCCTCGGCCAGGCAGCCCCCTTATACACTAGCGTACCATATTGAAAATATCTTGTGAAGTCAGTGATTCTTTATTTAATCAAGAGACTACGGTCAGTATGAAATTTATTTTGTTGTTCACACGCTATGCACGCAATCACTATTGAATTTTACGGATATAGCCTAAAATAAATTTTAGATTATTGGTGTCAAAAAGGAATAAATCCAATTAAAATATGTTTCTTATAGGAAATACGTATTTATTTCTGGTTCCTTTCCTAGTATAGTATGCAAGACATATACAAATCAATCAGTGAAATTGGTTTTCAAAAATTCAAAAACGTTTGCTAGTAACACTCTTTTTTAAAAATATACTTTTGCAAGAAGTATTATTTTGGACTTGCCTTGTTTTTGCACCAATGCCCTCAAATGTCAACTGAGCTTTTGAGAGTGTCTCTCCAAGTAGTACAAAATCACATATATAACCTAAAAGTTACTTGAATAAATAGAATCCATCGATGGATAGCTGCCCGAAAGTTAATAAATATTGCAACATTTTAAAAAATTCTAATGAAATTCAATTAAATGTACAGTGTGACCCAAAAGTCCCGATAGCTGCCCTAATTCTGAGGAAACCATAAGCTTTAAGGCTACGTATTAAAACGTAAGGACGATTAGAAAATACAGGGAGACCCAAAAGTTCCTTATCATTTGACGAGGCATACTTCACGGAATATTGGAGGTAGAGAGGTAATGATTGACACACATAATTGGCATGACATGGGGTTTTATTGACACCAAAATAAAGTACACAAAATGGCCAATAGATGGTGTTTAATACGATAAACAAGCAATAATTACCAGAACAATCGAGGTTTAGCAAAGACGATGTTCTTTATAACACATGCTCATCATCTCGGCCGTTATTCATTAACAATACCTGTAGTCGAGGCACAATGTTGTGAACAGTACTGTGCAGCATATCCACAGATATGATAAGAGGTTGTCGTTAGATGTTGCCTTTTAGCATCCCTAATACTGTCGGACGCTCGCGGTAGACTTGCGACTTCAGGTAACCCCCAACCAATAATCACACGGATTGAGGTCGGGGCTCCAGGGATGCCAAGCATGGCATGCCGCGATTGCAGACCCGTCTGACGCCTTCTCTCACGAGACCTCCTTTTATACCGTGCACGGGTCTCATGCGGCATCACTGACGTGTTGCTGTCCATCGCCATCTGTTGGCCTGTTTTCGTAGTCGTTGTTGATGTCGATAGAACCCCATGTCATGTCAAGTATGTGTGGCCATTTGCACCTGACATGTTGCTGTCCAACGCCATCGATTGATCATTTGTGTACTTGATTTTGGTGAAAATAAACCCCCATGTCATACCAAACACGTGTGTCAATTGTTATCTCTCTACCTCCAATATGCCATGAAGTATTGCCTCATCAAGTGATAAGGAACTTTTGGGTCTCCCTGTATTTTCTAATCGTCCTTACGTTTTAATACGTAGGCTTAACGCTTATGGTTTCCTTGGAAATCAGGGCAGCTATCGGGTGCTATTCTAAGTGGATTTTACATTTTTTCGCCTTTTTCTCATTTCATAATGCATTTACATAAGTCTCGAATGATTTTAACCGGGCGTTTATCATTCATCAGGTTAAGGGGTGTAATGAATTTCTAAACTCCCGTTTGATTTTTAGCGCGTGGATCTCACTGAGTTTTGAGTACATTTGTATAAATAGGTAATTCAAATAAAGTCCAACGACTATTGCATTGTGTTATTGATTCCCAGAGTATTATATACAGTACACAAAAAAGTTGTTACTGATTGTTTGATTTTTTCCCTAGAAACTGTCAAATCTGTCGTTGTTATTAGGTAAATTTAATGTGAAATGAAATTTAATTCATTTAAGCTGTTTTATGCATTCATTTTTGAAGTTACAAGTTGCATTTTTAAAGGGGCGTAAGTCACGCAAATTTGAACTGAAATGTGATTCATATACAGTGGAAAAATTGAAGATCAGAGACAATCTCCTATTGAACTAAGCTAGTGTGCCAGAAATGAGCGGATACTTGGGACACAGCTTTACTCGCTATCTCCAGAACTTCGAACGATACTGTATGAACCAGTCGATTGCCTGATTTTGTACGCAGTATATAATATGGTAATGAATGGTATGAAATATCGTGACATGACAATGCAGCATATTATTTTGTTATGAATAACAGCAGTTTTACTAAACAATGTGGAACAATTAACAGATTTGTATTGAAAGACAATACATAATTTGAATGATCCCATTATTCCATTGCTGCGGGCACGTGATGCGTGTAAATCCATTGAGATAAAACATTGCGTTTAGGGCTGACCTCTATTTTTGTAGAATGTACACTATTGTCATCTATGTAAATAAAATTAGAATATTATCTCTATACTTACAATGTTGGTTTTTTATTGTTCGTTTCCATATCACGGGCCAGCAGCGTATAATAGTTATTTACGCAACTGGTACAGAAACTTATCCTTAACGTCACAACTGTCCATCTCTATGACGAAACGGTTAGCGTGCTGGCGTTTGGTCACAGGGGTACAGGGTTCGATTCCTGGCAGGGTCTGGAATTTTAACCATGTTTGGTTAATTCCGCTGACACGGGGCCTGTGAGTATGTTTCGTCTTCATTATCATTTCATCCCCATCAACAAGCGCAGGTTGCATACGGGCGTCAAATTAAAAGATCTGCACCTGGCGAGCCGAACATGTTCCCGGACACTCTGGGCACTAAAAGCCATAGGTACACACTTTCACTTTCTACGTTTCGAGTGAGATGTTCACATGTAAGTGGCTCTTAGGTGCATGCTGTGTACAATAATTTATTCCATGCTAGTGTAAACTTACTTATTTTCTATGAAATATTTAACCCTGAAATGCACACAAAATCTACTTGCTTTTTATATCTAGTTTACGATTTTACTAGTCTGCAATTACTTCTACCTTCCAAACAAACTCGCTAGGTGTTGATAGTGTTTAAAAAAATAAAAAATCTTTTATTTGAATGATTTTTCTTCCTAATCAACTGGAGAGGTGTAAACTTTAAACAGTTAAGGTAAAACCAATAAAATGCTTTTTTCCTCAGATTATTCGTGAGCAAGGACATCCCTAAGATTGAAGTGTGTCAGTAGCTGCAGTAATCATACAGCTTTTCATATAGCGGTACGTAAAAGATTCAAAACTCTTTAACATTTTGTCTGATCCACATAAATAAAAAATATTCATTTTGTCAAATATTTTAAAAATATTTTTCTGATAATACTGTATTGTTTCTGGAATAAAAAAACATAATATTTAAAATAAATAATACATTGAGCATTTACGGGTTAAATAATGTTGACACAGGGTCACGCAGATCATCCATGTTTGACTCGTGCAGCGTCGCTTTATATTTTGTTGTATGTTGGTAAGGAGGATATGTGTATACATGAAGTTATGTGTTGATGAAATATCAAAATGAATGCTATTCGAAGCAGTGAACCGTCCACTAAGCTACTGGAGATGTAAACAAGGTAATCCGGCCGTAAATTAATGAAAATACGAAATTTGTGATATACTATAATATATGTGTGATGTTAATCTGTTGGTAATTGATTAACCTATACACAAGTCAATATTGCGATGGCGGTAGTTTTCTTAAGCTGGGATTGTAGAGACTACATTTTTGCTGTAGATGAGTGCGTAAAGGCGCAAGCCTGATTTGTTTGCTTTCCCACTCGAAAGGCTCAATTAAGGCACGAATGTGAAAAATCGTTTTACCGATAATGTAACTAATATTTTATTTTATACTGCCGTCAATATTTGACACAAGATAGTGTAGTATAAGCTGTCAGAAGATATTGTAATAAATACTGCGTAGTCCACTGTCCCCTACTGTCACGTAAATAGCCAACAAGTGGATCAAAATGTTGAAACTTACATGGGGACTTAATAGCTCGGAGGTCATCGGTAGGGATGGGACAAAACTATTTCCTTGAAAGAGCTTCAAATGTTCTGGTTTTTACAATAAGTCGTCCTGTGAAGGGATTGGTAGAATATATCCATTTAAATAACTGCCTGTCCTAAGAGGCGACTATAAGTGGACCAGGGTCTCCCAACTTGGAAGCGTGGATTGGCAATCACCGTTCCCCTGGTTGAGTTTGAAAATTACCTCCATGTATAATAATGTATTTGTACGCCTCGAACCCAAGACAACCGTGTAGAAGCCAGGGAGGCTACAGGTACTCGGACGTAAAGTGTCAACAGGTAAGCAGCATGCGACATTTAAAGGACCTTCTTCTCGTTAAATAAGGGAAAATGACCCAAACTCTGCGCTACGTTTTAGTTCTCTACTACGATTAATCTCAACAAAATTGAACGGAATCGATGACCCTATAGATGCGTTCTCCCTTTGTCAGCGGAAGATACTGGCTTGCACAGTTTCGTATCAGTGAATAGGGAGAACATAACAGAGTCACGGGCTAATGAAGAGGACGAAGGATGCGGAGACACCTGTTGCGTCTTCCTCACTAACTCTGTTTACGCATTTAATTCCCTAACCAAGACTCAGCCCCGCAGTGCGTGCTTCCTGCGTGCCTTGTTAAACCCAGCCGGTGATACTGACTGCATTTTCAATTCGTTTCACCATTTTGAACGCCTGGAAGATATGCATATCCACTTAACGGCGAGGACAGACAAGTTGCCAGCGTAGCTCCCAGCCATTACAACGCAAGGACACCTGTGATATCGCCGCTGTAGAGTGTGTTGTTGCCTCTCTAGGATGAATATTCCTGCTAAATGGATTAGAAAGCGAACGGACTTATGTCCCCACAAGATATTTATGTTAACAACGAGGCTTCGAAACTGAGAAGCAGCAGTTTTGGATCAGTCTGATGTATGTTATTGAAGAGTGCTCCTTTAACTCTCAGTTATCCAAGTCATATTTCGTGGACATATACGTACCCAAGTCTGGTCTGAGAGACCTCTATTGTACTTCTCATACTACGAACAATTGAATTATTAAAAAGTGTCCAAAATTAAATTATACACCCTGTGGTATGCATTTATTGAAGTCGGCCTGAGTGGCTCAGACGGCTGAGGAGCTGGCCTCTGACCCCACCTTGGCAGCTTCGATCTTGGATTAGTCCGGTGGTATTTGAAGGTGCTCAAATATGTCTGCCTCGTGTTTGTAGATTTCCTGGCACAAAATGTATCTCCTGGGGGACAAAATTCAGGCCCCTCGGTGTCTCTGTAGACAGTGAAAGAAGTTATTGGGATGTAAAATAAATACTATTAGTGTTATTATGTATTTTTAAAGTAACACACACATAAACAAGAAACATCATATAAATATTTCATATTGAGTACTTAATGTAGTGAAATGCTGTGTGGCCTACGGAAAGGCCTGGTGTAGAACTTTTGATTTGACGCACATAGGCGACCTGCACGTCGTCATGTGGATGAAATTATGATGAAGACGACACATACATCCAGTCCCCGTGCCAAGGGAATTAACCAATTATGGTTAAGATTCTAGACCCTGCCGGGAGATCGAATTCGGGCCCCTGTGATCAAACGCCAGCACTGTATCCATTTAGCCATGGATCTGGGCACTTAGCGGACGAGACGATTTCTTTGAAAATACCATATTTGTATAGCCTAGCAAGATAAGGACATAACATGACATGCAAACTCGAATAAATATATATATATATAGTCAATGGATCAGAAAATGTATGTAATTTCCTCATCATATGCTATTGTTGTAATCCAAAGATCTGACTCAAGGGTTGAATATTACTTTCAATAAACTACTTTCACATTCTTAATCACTAATGCTTATAACTCATCACTGCATTTTCGAACCATTCCCTAATTACACTTTCAAATTTTTCATCAGAGGCTTTCGACTATAGAAGCCGTGATGTAATGCTTATATCTGCGTCCGGTCTGGCGGCCGCGCGAAAATTACAAAATGTTGCAGATCACACGATGTGACATCTAACAATAAACTCAGGCTTTCCTTCAACAACGTACGCGCCAGTAACAGGTTAAAGAGCACGACGCTTTCTTCCGGTCGCGGCAAACGGGAGAAACAATTACTGTTACCACGTGGCGCGGTCTGACAGAACGCACCTGAGTACTTGCGCGTTAATATGAGGCATAAACTGTTTTACCTAAAGAGCCTTAGGTCTCGAGACTGAATAAATTCCCAGCGCAACTTATTGTGTAGTTACATAATTGAAAGAAATAAAGTCGTATTTTAATATCGGACCATAGATACGAACACACACTCAAATACACACAATGGCTGATCAGTGTGGGTGGTGGGGGTGATTATTAATTTAAGATGAAGTACAACTGGGCAATCCTCCCATATTAACAATAATCATAGTGAAAATATGGTAGGTGTCTGACTGTTTGAAAAATGCCAAAAGAAGGCCGTGGAAATAAAAGACTCCCTAGGGCTCGTAAAACTGATAGCGCTTGGTCGGAAAAGAACAAGTGTTGATCAAGTCAGTCGGATAGGATAGATGAAAGTGAGGAGCCTGACACAAGTAACTGGAAGCAATGCCAGGGCTCAGCTAGGATCCCGTGGACTCCAACCCACTGCCCCTTTTAGTCGCATCTTACAACAGGCAGGGGATGTCGTGGAGAGGGTGGTCAGTGTGGGAAGAGGAGCAACATATATTGGAGGCGATCTCAAATACGAAAATATTTCTGGACAATTTCTCTTGTAATATTGAAAACATTTCTTAGTACTGCAGACAAAGTAGTGGTCCTCATACTACAAAAAACGTAAAATAAAGCAATTTCCTCAATTGTGCCGTAAATTGAAAGGCTAAAGGGCCCGGAAATATTTCAAATTGTGTCTTGCAAACGCTCTATCAAACTAAATCCTTTTTTTCTAAAAATCACTTCCGGCGTAAATGCAGTTTCAGAAAACTAGCCTAAAATCGCTTGTTCCTGTTTTTGATTGAAATACTGGCCAAATTAACTTATTTACACAATTCTTTCTGTAATTTCTTTTTTGGTTCAATACCCTCGGGCGTTTTTTTGATTTTTTGAAAAATGTCTACACCGAATGTAGTTATAAAGGCTTAAGTGAAACAATGCACTGACTCACATTAGCGCTCGTAGTGGCAGAAAAAGGCAAACTGCTAAACTAATCAGCCGAATAACGATGATTAAGAAAATGATTGTAAGTTTTAGGAATAAATAAAGAATATATTTCCATATTTTATTATATTTTATTTACCTAAAATTTGTAGCTCGTATCCCTAGGATGGTTTCAACGTTGAGTTGCTTGCCTGAAGGGCTAGAACTGTGGTTTTCTTCATATACTCTCTCCTTATCAATCCCATTTCTTCCCAGTCCACAGCAACCTCGTTTCTGTTTCCCACCTTCACGAGGAGGGGCTGCCTGCCCGAGGCGGTAAAGGCATGCTCGGTTCGCCTGGAAGGACGTGGATTCGAATCCCCATCAGGAAGTCGTAAAATTTAAAAGCGAGATTTCCACTTCCAGAGGTGCACATGGCCCTGAGGTTCACTGATACTACTCCAAAAACGAGTACCAGGTTAATTCCTGGGGGCGAAGGTGGCCGGGCGTATAGCTAAACACTCTACCCCATTGAGTGCCGAGGTTACATATAGTGGAAACTTTTACCTTCCACTCCTCGCAGGGCCTTCATGGCCTGTACGGAGATGACTTTGCTTTGCTTTGCTTCTTTACCTTCATGAGGAGGGTGAGAGTTAAGACTCATTAACAGTCAGTCATGATATATCTTTATTCTTGACGTGAAAAGTATATCATAAGAAGAAAACCTGTTGAACACAGGAAACGAGTTGATCAAGCAGTTAAAGATGAATATAAAGATTATAAAATAGTAAGAAAGAAGCACAAAGACAGCAGAAAAAAAAGGAACGTAACAAGTCAGTACAAGTAATTGAAAGAAACACACAAAAGAAGGGAGAACAATGAAGATGTATCTAAAAAGTTAAATAGAATGACAGGTCGGTGTAGGGAAAGCGAGCGGTAGAATGAAGGGGCAGTCAATGTATTCACACTAGTATATTGCATTTTTCAAATGCTGAGACCGATCTGGAAATCAAACTAAACTACGCATCTTCAAAACAAATGTAAAGTCAGTACTGCTCTTATTCTTCTTTCTCTACCACTTTTCTCAGAGCGCGTGCAAATGGTTTCGAACAGGTTGATTTGGCCCTGTTTTACGGCCGGATGCCCTTCCTGACGCAAACCCTACATAGAAGGATGTAATCATTATTGCGTGTTACTGTGGTGGTTGTTAGTATACTGTCTGAATATGAAGAGGAGAGTGTTGCGACATATACATACATCCAGCCTCCGTGCCAGCGATATTAACCCATGATGGTAAAAATTTCCGACCGAGCCGGGAATCGAACCCGACACCCCCGTGACCAAAATCCAGCACGCTAACCATTTAGCCATGGAGTCAGAGAAGAGAAGCGTATGCTGAAAATATCACCTGAAGAACGGGAGAGAAAGGGAGAGAGACGGTGAATAGGTTTCAGAGGAGAAGAAAACCCTAACCATGATAAACCATGGTCCAACAGGGGCCGTAACAAAAGAAAGAAAGAAAGAAAGAAAGAAAGAAAGAAAGAAAGAAAGAAAGAAATAAGAAGAAGTAGACGAAGGAAAAGTAAGACGTAAAATCAATGACATTATTACTATACACCACTTTGTTCACAATACAAGTGACACATTTTCTTAATGGTCAGTCTAGTGTACTTGAATTTGAAGCGGTAAATGCACATCCTGTGTGCCATTAAAGGAGACGTGACGACAGACGCGCCCGCCTCTGTAGTGTAGTGGTTAGTGTGATTAGCTGCCACTCCCGGAGGCCCGGGTTCGGTTCCCGGCTCTGCCACGAAATTTGAAAACTGTTACGAGGACTAGAACGGGATCCACTCAGCCTCGGGAGGTCTACTGAGTAGAGGTGGGTTCGATTCCCACCTCAGCCATCCTGGAAGTGGTTTTCCGTGGTTTCCCACTTCTCCTCCAGGCAAATGCCGAGATGGTACCTAACTTAAGGCCACATCCGCTTTCTTCTCTCTTCCTTGTCTATCCCTTCCAATCTTCCCATCCCCCCCGCAAGGCTCCTGTTCAGCACACCAGGTGAGGCCGCCTGGGCGAGGTACTGGTCATCCTCCCCAGTTGTATCCCCGACATAATGTCTCACGTTCCAGGACACTGCCCTTGAGGCGGTACAGGTGGGATCCCTCGCTTAGTCCGAGGTAAAAGCCAACCCTGGAGGGTAAGCAGATTAAGAAAGAAGAAAACGACAGACACACATGCCCAGAACCCACCCAGCTGACGGTTATGCATGTCCGGCTCCATCGCCGAACAGTTAGCGTGCTGGCCTTTAGTTCAAGGAGCCCCGGGTTCGATTCCCGGCCGGGTCAGGGATTTTAACCTTAATTGGTTATTTCTGCTGGCTCAGGGAGTGGGTGTGTGTGCCGTCCTTAAGCAGAAAATGAAACGAAAACAAGCAAAGGATGAGAAAATGAGAAAATATGGGTAAAAATAAAAACGTCTAAAAATTATTTTAGAAAGAAGCATTGCATCCATACCCTCCGTGGCCGAGCCCACTATTCTGCAAGGTAATTGGTTTTTCGTCCGCCTCTGTGGTGTAGTGGTTAGTCTGATTTGCTGCCACCCATGGAGGCCCGGGTTCGATTCCCGGCTCTTCCACGAAATTTGAAAAGTTGTACGAGGGCTGGAACGGGGTCCACTCAGCCTCTGGAGGTTAACTGAGTAGAGGGGATTCGATTCCCTCCTCAGCCATCCTCGAAGTGGTTTTCCGTGGTTTCCCACTTCCCCTCCAGGCAAATGTCGGGATGGTACCTAACTTAAGGCCCCGGTCGCTTCCATCCCTCTTCCTTCTCTATCCCTTTCAATCATCCCATGCGCCCACAAGACCGCTGTTGGTCATAGCAGATGGGACCGCCTGGGCGAGGTACTAGTCATCCTCCCCAGTAGTATCTCCCGACCCAGAGTCTGAAGCTCCAGAACACTGCTCTTGACGCGGTGGAGGTGGAATCCCTCGCTGAGTCCGAGGAAAAACCGGCCCTGGAGGGTAAACAGTTGAAGAAGTAGAGTTGGTGTTTCACATGAACTCGCCACCGAAGGCGGTTTAAATGAAAATCTTTATCCAGTGAGTTTATTCCTTAGCCTTTATCTCTTCATGTGTCCGACTCGTTGGCTGAATGGTCAGCGTACTGGCCTTCAGTTCAGACGATCCCGGGTTCGATTCCCGGCCGGGACGGGGATTTTAACCTTAATTGGTTAATTCCAATGGCCCAGGGGCTGGATGTTTGTGCTGTCCCCAATATCCCTGCAACTCACACACCACACATAACGCTATCCTCCACCACAATAACACGCAGTTACCTACTGTGCCCTACTGGACTCTGAAGTTCCGGCCAGGCGAAAGCCGGTCTCGAACCCAGAGTACGGTAGTGAAAGAACTCTCACAAACGTGAGCTGGTGCACATAGTCTTACCTGAACACAATCCTCTTCACTCGGCCAGATAAGCAATCTTCTCAGGGATAACATGGGTATAACGGGGCAACAAAAGATAAACAAGAGGATATGTGACAAATCAGGTAAGATTCGGCTAAATTAATAATAAAATAAAATATCTAACAGAAACATCGCTGCATTCAAAGTTTAACAAATAGGGATTTATTACATAAAATTGAATTATTTACAAAGGATAGAGCTTTACATTATGACAGGGTAAAATAACGCTGAGCCGATGACAACCAGTTCACTGCCTGCACGAAAACAGTTGTGCTGCAACAAGCATGTTACAATAGTGTAAGTAACGAAGTTTAGAAAGATGGATATCCGCTTAACTACTCATAAACAGTTATTCCCATAAAATTTAGAATGCCTCGCGCCGTCGAACCCCGGTGCAAACAAAAATCACCACAAAATGTACAATGACCTGACTCGGTCACGAACCCTAGTCCCATGACGAGTAAGGCGTCAAAGATACCTATGCAAACAAAATAAAAAGGACACAATCAAC
Organism: Anabrus simplex; assembly: GCF_040414725.1. Taxonomy (NCBI): domain Eukaryota; kingdom Metazoa; phylum Arthropoda; class Insecta; order Orthoptera; family Tettigoniidae; genus Anabrus; species Anabrus simplex. Next base: position 38,238,206 of record NC_090265.1, on the reverse strand, counting down.
ATATACACGCGTGTAAGTATCAAACGGGCCAGTGTTAAAATATTACGTAAAACAAATAGGACATAAAAAAGATCTCTCCCTGCTTTCAAAACATGAAGGTCGTTTCTTCCCCCCTGGCACACTTGACACATTGCAGACGACCATAACCAACTCACAAGCCTGTGACGTCAAGCTCAATGACCTCCACCCTCACCACTTCACTCGCGGCAGTCCCCTAATTTATGAGCTCAAAGGGGGCGGCAGGCTAAAGTCTTGCCTTTCAAAGAAACATCTCACGTAATCTGCTGCTAAAGCCCTCTTTTAAATACACCTGGGCTATCTGCCCTCGTCATAATATCTCCAGCAGTATCGCAAATCTTACTTATGCCTCTCATGGGCTAAATCTTGGTGCTACAAAAACACTACTCATTAATCAATAGTCACATGGCCATACTAGGCATCTCCAAAAATATTCAATAAACTCTCAATCGTGCTGGGCTCTCTCATATCAATCGCAAATCTTAATTCTGCCTATCATGGGCTCATATCTCTTACATATTCGGACTCGCTCGCTCTATTAGTGAAACTGGGTGGATTACTGGTCACGTCTTGGTCACAACTATACACATCTACGTCTGCAGAAACAAATGCCTAAATGCGATCTAATAAAAGTACCTATCTGTTAGACTAATCTCCTCTAAACAAAGGAGTTCGATCAGACCCTTAAAAACACACGTACGTTAAAATAATACAATCGAAATGAAATATGAACACGCTAACAAGGACTCTACAAATAACATCTACCTTAATGTACGGGGTTCGAGTTTGAGGCCTAGCTCTAAATTACAAGGAAAATTTTCTACCATACTTAATCTGTCGACTGACGGCCCCCATATTCCTATCTAAATTTAAATGACATGCTTGAAACAGAATTGGAAAGCTCTGACCTTATGTTATCGCTGACATTACGGAGCGGCCATCCCTGTGGACCACTGAATCTACCACCTCATGATAGACTGCGGCGCTGGCATCAGATACTGTTGACCCCTTGGAGACATTCTTTCTTGTGTTGCGTCTTCGTACAGCTCCCTCTGTAGTTGGAAGGCGTCCCCTTCGACGTTGTGCTGATCAGGTGCTCCCAACGTTCCTGGATCGATGCCCGTTGTCGTGTTGGCTTCAGCTCCTGGTTGTGGCTTCCTTGCAATGGTGATGTCAAACACTCGTTCTGACTTGATGCTGGGGTAACTGAAAATAAATTCATATATTACAGACTGTCCAAACTCGATGCCGGTCTCCACTACTATCGTGTCTCACACGTCACATTAACCAAGTCTCGTTCAGAGTTTTAACCTGGTCCACAATAGTTTCTTCACTCCTCTCAGTCACTGTTCTTTCACCCTATCACACGGACAACATATAGTTTCAGAATTCCTAACCTGAGCCAATATTATTTCTAGCAGTTCGTCCGTAATAACTTGACCTCATAGAAATATGAAGCTACTAGTTCATTAGTCTCTTATAAGCAGTACCTCATCTCCCCATAGCATATTCTCACAGGTAAAATCTTAAATTCATCTGAATATTCAAGTTGATTACTTACTTCCTTGCAGAAATAGCTGTACGGGTAGTAGGTGTAGCTCGAAGACAAAGCGTTGTTCTCAGTACCAACACGCAGTATGACGACTCTTTCAAGCAGTCTTCTTGTCCATGAATGAGCCTGATATGCCAGGCGGCCTTATTTTATAATCCCGTCTAGCGTCATCAAGCCGCTTGGTCGCGTGCAATCCGCGCGCGCCCGCGAAATTCTTCCCGCATTAAGTATATCATGAGCTCTAATTAACGAATGCATTAATGAATGCAGCCCTAATGCATATCAAAATAAAGCAGAAATTATACAGGTTGCAATTCTTGTCTCAAATCCAATGCAACTCTTCCGTAACCAAAGATATTAATTTAATTCTTTCTTCCCTCCTATAATAAGTTTAGCCGGGATCTGGGAAGCGTCCCCAATCTTCATCAAGAGGCTTGACTTGGGACATAACTCCTTTTAATGAGTTCTGGAGATTTCTCATAATGACGCTCGCGCTCACTTCACACAAGAACGCTTCTTCTGGACTCCTTTAGGACATATACTGTAAGACACTGGCTTCGTGGGTGGCCTCGTGTGATTCCAATATCCAATACTCAAATTAATACAATTGTCCCAATGAACAGGATGGTTCATAGCCCCCCGTGAACGACAAAATAAAATTTTGTCAAGAATTTTATTTTCCTAAATGCCGAGATCATCTTCTCATTGCAATCATATATGCTGTCAATATTCAAAACTTCATGGCACGGGACTATCTTCAGCTACAGACATGATAGCCTCCCTATCCTTCCTAACTTGGTAATATGCATCAAGCAGAGCTAGAAATCTCCGGTGGTTACTCTCGCAGTCTTGACACTCCGTTTCTTGGCGCTGCTCAGATAGCTGTTTCTGGTTCCCTGGAGAAATCATATTTACTTCTTCTTCGTCTTCACCATTGGCTACCTCTGGTTGTTCTTCTTCGCCGTCATGTTCATCTTCTTCCGGAATGACAACCTCCTCTCTGGCAATATCTTCGGTGTCTTCCTCCTCAAGTTCTTCTTCCTCTTCTTCGCCTCCTTCTTCTTCTTCTTCCTGATTGTCTAATTGATATTGGCCTGGTTGGAAAAAGGGCTTAAGTTTTGATGAGTTAAAGACCTTAGTCACTGTAGCGTCCAAGCTTTGTACCTTGTATGAGTTATTTTCATAACTATGAATTATTCTATACGGTCCAGTGTATAGCTCAGCGAACTTATGGTAGTATCTCTCCGTAGGGTTAGAGACAGCGGGTGCCTTAACACCAACTCGTGAGCTAGTTGAGGATCCCTGCTGATGTCATCTTAAATTCTCTTCATTCGTCATGATGTTCACTTAATATAATTCACAAAATAAATTTATATCTACTGGTTATCATAAGTTTTCTATCTACAATACTACTTATATACAGTGGTGTTTATCTAAATGGCTCTTCTATTTGTCAAGCTTACAGAAGTTCCCTGTATCACGGCCGTTCCGCACTTTCTTCACACCCGGTCTCATTCATGCTGCCTTCTAGCCTGCAGAGGTTCATGGCACTACGTGTTTGTTTACTTCTGTAGTTAGAGAGGTTCCCTCTCTCTGTTCCGCTCTTTATTTTGTGGATTAAGAGATATTCTTTTCTCTCGGTTTTCCAATCAATTTTCTTCCGCCTTATTTCACGACACGCGGAAAGCCACCTCTTCGCAACAGCACTTTTTCTCCTCAACTGTTCCACGTAGCTTCTTGGTTTAAGCATTCGTCCCTCTTTCATATCTTCCCTTCGCCGCTTCTTCTTTCTCCTGCTGGTTCCAGTCTTCCACCTACGGCGTATTCTCACTTGTTTTGCGAACCAACCAAACTGGTATCGGTACTTTTGGTTCTTCCTGCGTCTCTTGTATGACCTAGTTCTCTTTACTTTATTTTGCTTCGAATGCTGGTTATACCATTGATCGTTTCTTTCATTTCTTTCTGCTATCTCGTGAAGATACTCTCCAACCGTTTCCCTTTGATTATTTTGTGCGTACCCGGTCGGGTCTCCAATTTCTATTTGTACAGAAATCCCATTAACGTTGTTTGCTATTTTCCTTCCTATATCATCTGCCTCGACCTTGGATACTGTTACACATTCCTGACTCTCTTCTTCCACCGCAGAATTTATGAGGTCTTTGCCCTCAGACGTCGTCGCGTAGCACTTGAGCTCGGCCCCTCCTGACAGGACTATGTTGCCAGATCTCTGCACCCTGAGATTCTTTAGCTGTTTTTCTTCTCCTTCCTGTAGCCAAACCAAAGTTGCCATTTCCCCAGCTTCCTTGCTTTGATCTGTCTCCACTTCCGTGCTTGCCGTGTCATTCAGTCCTTCTTCTAAGGCTACTGTAATATTCTCGTTTCCTGTTGTATCTTCCCTTTCTGCTTCTGCCTCCTGAACCATTGGACTGTTTGTATCTGATTGCTCCATTCGCACCACTTCACTTTTGGGGGTTCAACCGTTGAATCAGACTGCTGAACTTCTTTGATAATTTCATCCTCGGACACCTTATCGCCGACTTTACCTTCCTTATTCTCTTCCGTGGTTTGCTCTTTCCTCCCAACTCCTTCTCGAGTCCTCGCCTCCATACTGTCTTCTACTTTCTACTCTACTTTTTCTAGCCTCTCTTGGGTATAATCTATGCGATCTATTGCTACTACCAGGTCTTCTTTAACGGTTCTCAGTTCGGACTGGGTCCCCTTATCTTTTTCTTCAATACGCTGTTCTATTCCTCCGATACTGCCCTTTTCTTCACAAATCTGTTCATCTACTGTCCTGTGTGACTCTTCCACTTGGCTATTCAACTCCTCTGTAGTGGTAACACATTGTCTACTATCGGTCTCTATCTTCGTTTCTAACTTGGCTATGGTTTGACTAGTCGCTTCCTTTCTAGAGGTCAATTGCTTCAAACGCATGCTAGGATGTTCCTTAAACTCAGTTATTTGGCTCGTTATCCGTATCTCTGTGAGTCTTAATCGTTCGGTCAAGTGTTCTTGGAACCCCGCGAATTGTTCTGTGAGTTGCTCGGTTAAGCGTTCTTTAAGTTCTTTCACTTGTCCCGAGTTCCTAATTTTCTGTTCTTTAAATTTCATACTGACTTGGTCGTCCGAACGCTCACCAAGCTCCACAAACTGTACCTCGCCTTTGGCACACTGTCTAGGGAATGGCTCACTATTCCTAGTCACTTGCTCGTTCAAACGTTCACCGTTCTGAACCACTCGCTCACTATACCTAGTCTGTTGGCCTTTCATAGCTCGTACCTCCTTTATAATTTCGTTGAGCTGATCGCTCAGGCGCCACAGCTCCTTAACTATGTCTACCGACATTCAACTCACTTGTCATAAGGTCCGGCGGAAAAACCGCTCCGTATGTCATCGATTAAATTTCATGTACTATCAATTTCCTACACTTTCTAATTTATCAAAATGTTCCTACGGCTAAACTCTCGAACTTTCAAAGCCTAAATTGGCTACCTCAATCTAACATCATGTCATTCAAACATAGGGTAACCGTCAGTACAACACTAGGATACCAAACATATACAACACAAACACCAAATTCTCCAACAAAATGTCATAAAACAGCAGAAACTACAACATGCAAAAATCCAAGCTATACGATTATACACCTGTAAAACACAACACCCTGCAGGTCAAATCCCCGCACGAATATCATCCATCACTCAATTGAAACTACCAAATCAGCACAGCCTCGCTACACAATCAACAGCAATATCCATATTCGAATGGTAAGACCAAAGACATAACATCACAAAATACCTCTCTGAACTGGCAGTCATTCAACCTCACAAGTACCGGGCGAGTTGGCCGTGCGCGTAGAGGCGCGCGGCTGTGAGCTTGCATCCGGGAGATAGTAGGTTCGAATCCCACTGTCGGCAGCCCTGAAGATGGTTTTCCGTGGTTTCCCATTTTCACGCCAGGCAAATGCTGGGGCTGTACCTTAATTAAGGCCACGGCCGCTTCCTTCCAACTCCTAGGCCTTTCCTATCCCATCGTCGCCATAAGACCTATCTGTGTCGGTGCGACGTAAAGCCCCTAGCAAAAAAAAACCTCACAAATATTAACAACATACTCCAAATATATCACCAAGCTAACAGTACAGATCAGAGATCAAACTTGGTATACCTGCACAACACATAATTGAATGCAGCTGTCATAACATATGCCTGAAATCAAGCCTTGCACGACCTTTATTTACCGAAATATCAGGTCCTGCTTCTATAGACACAAGCTATGACCTATAGCCCTATTCTATGGGGGAAGATCAGCAAAATACAACTTGGTTGTGTGAGCTCGTTTACACAAATATCAAGCATCACCTGACGGCATAATAAAATAAGCTGTATGACCCTCAGTCCTGCAATCTCGGGTCCTCAGTTAGCCACACCAAGTTCACAATGTAGACAATGGCGCTATGGTCCCTTTTACTGAAATCTCGGGCCATTCATTACTCGTCGTCATTAATACTATGTCGCTATGGTTAGCCCTTTACGAAAATTCGGCCAACCCGTTGCTTGGCGACAAAATTACTATGGCGCTCTATTTCCACTGTCTGGGTAGCCCTCATTACAGCAATATCGAGCCCCACGTTGGGCGCCAATAATACTATGTGCCCTACTGGACTCTGAAGTTCCGGCCAGGCGAAAGCCGGTCTCGAACCCAGAGTACGGTAGTGAAAGAACTCTCACAAACGTGAGCTGGTGCACATAGTCTTACCCGAACACAATCCTCTTCACTCGGCCAGATAAGCAATCTTCTCAGGGATAACATGGGTATAACGGGGCAACAAAAGATAAACAAGAGGATATGTGACAAATCAGGTAAGATTCGGCTAAATTAATAATAAAATAAAATATCTAACAGAAACATCGCTGCATTCAAAGTTTAACAAATAGGGATTTATTACATAAAATTGAATTATTTACAAAGGATAGAGCTTTACATTATGACAGGGTAAAATAACGCTGAGCCGATGACAACCAGTTCACTGCCTGCACGAAAACAGTTGTGCTGCAACAAGCATGTTACAATAGTGTAAGTAACGAAGTTTAGAAAGATGGATATCCGCTTAACTACTCATAAACAGTTATTCCCATAAAATTTAGAATGCCTCGCGCCGTCGAACCCCGGTGCAAACAAAAATCACCACAAAATGTACAATGACCTGACTCGGTCACGAACCCTAGTCCCATGACGAGTAAGGCGTCAAAGATACCTATGCAAACAAAATAAAAAGGACACAATCAACATATACACGCGTGTAAGTATCAAACGGGCCAGTGTTAAAATATTACGTAAAACAAATAGGACATAAAAAAGATCTCTCCCTGCTTTCAAAACATGAAGGTCGTTTCTTCCCCCCTGGCACACTTGACACACTGCAGACGACCATAACCAACTCACAAGCCTGTGACGTCAAGCTCAATGACCTCCACCCTCACCACTTCACTCGCGGCAGTCCCCTAATTTATGAGCTCAAAGGGGGCGGCAGGCTAAAGTCTTGCCTTTCAAAGAAACATCTCACGTAATCTGCTGCTAAAGCCCTCTTTTAAATACACCTGGGCTATCTGCCCTCGTCATAATATCTCCAGCAGTATCGCAAATCTTACTTATGCCTCTCATGGGCTAAATCTTGGTGCTACAAAAACACTACTCATTAATCGATAGTCACATGGCCATACTAGGCATCTCCAAAAATATTCAATAAACTCTCAATCGTGCTGGGCTCTCTCATATCAATCGCAAATCTTAATTCTGCCTATCATGGGCTCATATCTCTTACATATTCGGACTCGCTCGCTCTATTAGTGAAACTGGGTGGATTACTGGTCACGTCTTGGTCACAACTATACACATCTACGTCTGCAGAAACAAATGCCTAAATGCGATCTAATAAAAGTACCTATCTGTTAGACTAATCTCCTCTAACCAAAGGAGTTCGATCAGACCCTTAAAAACACACGTACGTTAAAATAATACAATCGAAATGAAATATGAACACGCTAACAAGGACTCTACAAATAACATCTACCTTAATGTACGGGGTTCGAGTTTGAGGCCTAGCTCTAAATTACAAGGAAAATTTTCTACCATACTTAATCTGTCGACTGACGGCCCCCATATTCCTATCTAAATTTAAATGACATGCTTGAAACAGAATTGGAAAGCTCTGACCTTATGTTATCGCTGACATTACGGAGCGGCCATCCCTGTGGACCACTGAATCTACCACCTCATGATAGACTGCGGCGCTGGCATCAGATACTGTTGACCCCTTGGAGACATTCTTTCTTGTGTTGCGTCATCGTACAGCTCCCTCTGTAGTTGGAAGGTGTCCCCTTCGACGTTGTGCTGATCAGGTGCTCCCAACGTTCCTGGATCGATGCCCGTTGTCGTGTTGGCTTCAGCTCCTGGTTGTGGCTTCCTTGCAATGGTGATGTCAAACACTCGTTCTGACTTGATGCTGGGGTAACTGAAAATAAATTCATATATTATAGACTGTCCAAACTCGATGCCGGTCTCCACTACTATCGTGTCTCACACGTCACATTAACCAAGTCTCGTTCAGAGTTTTAACCTGGTCCACAATAGTTTCTTCACTCCTCTCAGTCACTGTTCTTTCACCCTATCACACGGACAACATATAGTTTCAGAATTCCTAACCTGAGCCAATATTATTTCTAGCAGTTCGTCCGTAATAACTTGACCTCATAGAAATATGAAGCTACTAGTTCATTAGTCTCTTATAAGCAGTACCTCATCTCCCCATAGCATATTCTCACAGGTAAAATCTTAAATTCATCTGAATATTCAAGTTGATTACTTACTTCCTTGCAGAAATAGCAGTACGGGTAGTAGGTGTAGCTCGAAGACAAAGCGTTGTTCTCAGTACCAACACGCAGTATGACGACTCGTTCAAGCAGTCTTCTTGTCCAAGAATGAGCCTGATATGCCAGGCGGCCTTATTTTATAATCCCGTCTAGCGTCATCAAGCCGCTTGGTCGCGTGCAATCCGCGCGCGCCCGCGAAATTCTTCCCGCATTAAGTATATCATGAGCTCTAATTAACGAATGCATTAATGAATGCAGCCCTAATGCATATCAAAATAAAGCAGAAATTATACAGGTTGCAATTCTTGTCTCAAATCCAATGCAACTCTTGCGTAACCAAAGATATTAATTTAATTCTTTCTTCCCTCCCATGATAAGTTTAGCCGGGATCTGGGAAGCGTCCCCAATCTTCATCAAGAGGCTTGGCTTGGGACATAACTCCTTTTAATGAGTTCTGGAGATTTCTCATAATGACGCTCGCGCTCACTTCACACAAGAACGCTTCTTCTGGACTCCTTTAGGACATATACTGTAAGACACTGGCTTCGTGGGTGGCCTCGTGTGATTCCAATATCCAATACTCAAATTAATACAATTGTCCCAATGAACAGGATGGTTCACTACATATAGCAGATGCCGCCCACCCTCATCGGAGGGTCTGCCTTACAAGGGCTGCACTCGGCTAGAAATAGCCACACGAAATTATTATTATCTCTTCATGTCATGTAGGCCTACCCGCCTGGCATTGTTTCTACAGTACCTGTTTGTTTCAGCAACCATTCTTCCTGCATTCATGCCGGTTAATTTTATATTGTTGCTGTTGTTGTTGTTGTTGTTTCAGTTATCAGTCCATAGACTGGTTTGATACAGCCCTCCATGCAAGCCTATCCTGTGCTAAACTTTCCATTTCTACGTAACTGCTGCATCCTACATCTGCTGTAATCTGCTTGTCATATTCAAACCTTGATTTACCCCTACCGTTCTTACCACCTACACTTCCTTGAAAAACCAACTGCACAAGTCCTGTATATCTTAAAATGTGTCCTATCATTCTATCTCTTCTTCCCGTCAAATTTAACCAAATCGATCTCCTCTCACCGATTCGATTCAATATCTCTTCATTCGTGATTCGCTCTATCTATCCACCTTCAGCATTCTTCTGTAACACCACATTACAAAAGCCTCTATTCTCTTTCTTTTTGAGCTAGTTATAGTCCATGTTTCACTTCTATACAGTCCCATGCTCCAGACGAAAGTCTTCAAGAACGTCTTTCTAATGCCTACATCAATGTTCGAAGTAAGCAAATTTATTTTCTTAAGAAAATCCTTCTTTGCTTGTGCTAGTCTGCATTTTATGTCCTCCTAACTTATGCCATTGTTAGTTATTTTACTACCCATGTAACAATATTCATCTAGTTCCTTTAGGTCTTAATTTCCTAATTTGATATTTCCTGCATCGGCTGAACTCCATTACTTTTGTTTTGGACTTATTTATTTTCATCTTGTACTCCTTACCCAAGACTCTGTCCATACACTTCAGCAATTTCTTCAGATCCTCTGCAGTCTTAGTACTTTTATCTGATGGTGATATGATAGTCTGACGAGAATGATTATCTTCCTTAGACGTTACTGGTGAGTCTATGAGTTTCTAGCTGACTGTGTAGACCAATCCCCGAGCCAGAAATTCTTTCATAGTGGTGGCGAACTTTGCCAGCGTTCAAATTGAATTATTGAAGGTTATTAATCTTGAGGAACGCCTGCTCGTTCCGAGCGATTCGCTTGTCAGTTTCAAATCTCCGGCGTTGTTTGTTCGAAGTTCTAAGAACCTTCGGGGATAAGACGATGCCATACCAGGTGGTTATCTGCTTTTGTTTCCCAGTTAGTGGTGTTGATGTGGCAATTCTTCATGTCTGACGTTAGTACGTCTCTGATACTCTTTTGTTGTCCACCGTGGTGTTGACGGCCACCCTTTAATTGGGGATACATAACTTGCTTTGGGAGGCGAAAATCAACGAACGACATGACCTGTCCATGTTTCACGATCACTGCCTCATTGCTGGTGGTAAAAGAGGCCTGCACTTCCAAATTATGAACATTCTGTTGAAATGAAATGTCGTATGGCTTTTAGTGCCGGGATATCCCAGGAAGGGTTCGGCTCGCCAGGTGCAGGTCTTTCTATTTGACACCCGTAGGTGACCTGCGCGTCGTGATGAGGATGAAATGATGATGAAGACAACACATACACCCAGCCCCTGTGCAATTGGAATTAACTAATTAAGGTTAAAATCCCCGACCCGGCCGGGAATCGAACCCGGGACCCTCTGATCCGAAGGCCAGTACGCTGACCGTTCAGCCAACGAGTCGGGCAACATTCTGTTTATAAAATGTGTTTATCTGTTTCACATTCTCATGACTGATGATGTTGGGCCTCTGTTTCAGGATGACAGATAGTAGCAGTTACAGTTTATTACATACAGTACAGTACTTGAATTCTGTGATCATCAGGACGTACAATCAACACTCAGTAGATGGTAGAAAGGTTCAGAAATGGTTTTACGTTGATAAATGGCTCGCCCAACGCGCAGTGCTAATTTGAAACGGCGTGAGACCTGGAAGTGGTTCACGCTAGTAGCGGATAGTATGCCATGACGGGTATGAGCGGTTGGCGCGGCTAAGCTGGTGATCAGACGTTTGTGAATGATTCAATTGACTTGTGTCTTAGCACCACTAATTTATAAAGTTAAATTTATAAAATTGATGTCAGAAATTTCCACTTTTGGAGGTGCACATGGCGCTGACGTTCACTTTCCCTACCCCTAGAATGAGTACTTACCACAAAGGCGACCAGACTTTGAGCTAACCACCCTACCACACCAAGAGCCGAGGTTACGGATGCTTCCACCTCTTTCAAGGACTTCGTAGCCTGTACGAAGATGACTTTGCTTTCCTTCATTAATAAGTATTAATGAAGAAGTCCGCCACCGTGGTGTAATGGCTAGTTTGACTAGCTGCTACTCCAGGAGGCTCGAGTTCGATTCCCGACTCTGTTACGAAATTTCAAAAGTGGTACGAAGGTTGGAACGGGGAACACTCAGTTTCGGGAAGTCAAATGAGTAAAAAGGGGGATACGATTCCCTCCTCAGCCATACTCGATGTGATTTTCCGTGGGTTTCCATTTCTCCTCCAGGCAAATGCCGGGATAGTACCTAACTTAAGTCCACGGTTGCTTCCTTCCACGTTCCCTAGCCATCTCTTCCAATCTTCCCATCCCCGACAAGGCCCCTGTTCAGCATAGAAGGTGAGACCAACTGGGATGAGGTGCTGGTCATCCTTCCCCGTTTTATCACGCGACCAAATGTCTCACGCTCCAGGACACTGCCCTTGAGGTGGTAGAGGTGGGATCCCTCGCTGATAAACCAACTCTGGAAGGTAACGGATTGCATAAATAATTAACAAAGAAAATAATTCGAAATAATCGTTGCTTTAATAATACTAGCAGTCGTGAACCTGGCCAACGCGAACAGTTCGTCGCAGAGGGTAATTTAGAATTGCTCGTCCCTCAGGAACGGAACGTGAAGTTCGCTTTAGACGCGCTCGTGTCCCTGTCAATTATGGCGAACAAGGAACAGCTTGTATGAGCAAGGAGACTGCTGTATTGAACACGGGCTTTAATTATCAGCACGGTGATTAAAATACAGGGTGATCCATTTGAAAAGTAAACAGTTATATACAAGAATATACGAACATTTATTACCTGTTAATGGTACGTACATGTGTGGAAGAGCCACCAGCTTCATGTCCCAGTGCGTTAGCACTCAATATGACCGCTACAGTGGGCGTGACAAAAATGAAACCATACAAATAGATTGCGCTGTGTGTTGTAGCGTTACTTTTTTGGTTGCTTGTTTAATGTTGCACCGATTCAGAGAGGTCTTATAGTGACAGCGAGAGAGGTCAGGGGCAGAAATGGGAAGGAAGTTACCTTCTCAACATTTGCCAAGTCTAGAAATGGCAAACCAAGGAAGAGCATCTTCAGGGCTAGCTGTAGTGGAATTCGAACCCTGTAACTCCCGAATGCAAGTTTAGAGCTTCGTACCTTGAATCGTTTAAGCGAACTCGTTCTGTTACAACCTTTCTAGAGTGATCTGTGTGAAGATTGACAAGATCTTCTGTCAATGATCAGCTTGACAATACTACCAACGTAAAAAGTGAATGGCCGCTAGAAATCAATACGAAGCCAAACTAATTGAAAGTCTTCTACATCAGTTGGATTAAAGAAAGGAGAGATTTTAATAGAACCGTGTGAAGTGGAGTAACTTTAAATATAACTTCGAAAACACCAGATTATTTTCTAGAACGACATTATTAACAAATGATACAACTGAAGACTGCCATGCCAAAACATTGCAAGTGCCATGTTTTAAGCTTTAAAAGAGAAACAAAATATTGTTTTGAACTGAACACCAAATGTAAAACATAGTAAAAATCACCCTTTTACCTTTATTTAATACAGCATTCATAGCCACATGAATTCCTACTCTGAGTTATCAAACATTGAGTTAAGTCATATTGAAGTCAGACTTTCTTTCAAAACATTGTAAAGTCTATGTTTATTTGCATAACCCATTACAGACAATATTCCTTTTTTACACGTTGATTCACATCGCACCGACACATATAAGTCTTACTGTGGCGATGGGATAGGAAAGGGTTAGGAGTGGGAAGCAAGCGGTCATGGCCTGAATTTGCCTGGTGTGAAAATGAGAAACTACGGTAAACCATTTTTAGGGCTGCCGACATCTCCCAAATGCAAGCTCACAGCTGGGCGCCCCTAACCGCACAGCCAAATCGCTCGGTCTACAAACAATAATGTTAAAACTAATGGTTAATGGAAACTTCGAATAGTTTACTCGTTGTTTACAGGAACATGTAAAGCAAAATATAAATCCTGAAATAAATGAAATAAATGCAGTAGTCTCACAAATACTAAAGGGTACTCATTTTCTTTTCTATTACAAGATTGATAGTAGTAACTTACTTCCTTACTAGGTTCCTTGTGCTACTTCGTACTGTCCTTCATTGAGGAGAGCCAATATATATTCCTTTAGGTAACAAGGTAAATTTCTCACAATGTCCCTATCATTATCCTTGACTAATAGTTCTTTTAGCTCTACATATAGATAACTACAATATCCAAAATGTGATCAGCGGAACTCAGAATTGGGCTTACTTGGGCAACCTTTCGCAAACTTAATCACATTCTGTCACTACTTTTTCCTTTACGGAAATGAAACCATCATGAATATGTCTTTCGGTCATGGCCATCCAGCAACAGCTGCTATCTTATATGTCAGCCAGCCGTAAGATATAGTGTGCACGGTTGTCAGGTAACATTGTATGGCCATCACTGCCTGCACGGTTGCTATGGTTACATTACCGTCACACATTTTGTTTCGGTAACTGGTAACGCCAGTAGTTAATGGGATGTAAAAAATGTAACATTATTAGAATGTGTGAAATTTTCCTATGGGAAAATAAAATTATCATAGATAAATAAATAAATAAATAAATAAATAAATAAATAAATAAATAAATTAAATAAATAAATAAATACATAAATAAATATTTTGTATATTGCCTTGTTGTTAATAATGGACACAATAGGAATAAAAACCGACATTTTTCTTTCAGATACAGTCATAAGAAATAGAAAATAAAGATAAAAACACATTTATACTTGATAAACACAAACAAAAGTCAAAAACAAAACCTTACAAAAGATTCCACTGCAAATATCACAGTCTCACTTTCGTCTTGTATAGCACATTGTTTATGAACCAATTGGCCCTCATGGTAACTGGAGACACCTTTGAATGCTGTTTGGCGTACTCCTTACCAAATTGTCCAGATAAGCTTATGGGTTATCGTCCCATTCCTCCACAGCGGCCTCAATGACGCCGTATAAGGTCTCTGGTGGGACAGGACGATTGTGAGCCGCTCGTTCTAGCATGGCCCATGCATTAGCAATGCATTTAAGATCTGGAGATTATGAAGGCCATTCCATCCGACTGATTCCGTGCTCCACTAGGAAGGTGTTCAAAAGATTGTCACAATGGGTGCGTGCATTGTCGTCTAACAGAATGAATACCGCTCCAAAATGTTCACCAGATGCAGCCACAATGCGTGCAAGGATGTTGCCCCGATACTTCACTCCAGTCAGCCTCCCACTTATTGGCATAATGGGTGTCCTGCGGCCATACATGATACCACTCCGAAACATGCCTGAATCGTCTTGATAAGTGTGGCGGTCTACGTTAAATTTGGGGTGTAAACGTTGTCCTCGTTGACTTCACACACGAATATCAGTATTGTGAGGGTGGAGACTGATACGGGTCTCGTCAGAAAATAATGTTGTGTTCCACTGATGCCTAGTCCACAAAGAGTAGTTTCGTGCCCATGCGACACGACCTCCTTTCCGAAGCCGATTTAGAGCAGGAGCCTTGAGGGGTTGTCTTGCACGTAATACCTGCTCATGGAGCCTATTTCGTATCGTTTGTGTTGACACTTGCACCTCTGTGACTGTAACTGCCACCGTAGACGCGTAGCACTGTGCTGATGGTTTCTACGCAGATGTCGGTCCTGCACACCTGTTGGTTTCCTTCTGTGGCCACTCTGGGATGATTCACAACTGATCCTGTCGGTAGAAACTTGATCCAGATTCTAGAGACATCACTTTGACTCACAGCGGCATTCACTGCCACGTCAGCCAGTCTCATTCCCTGCTCCATTGGAGTGAGTATACGAAGTCTCACATCGTACGCTATTGTTGTCTGATGAAACCTGAAACACCACAACTCTCGTAATGGCACACAGCACAAGTACTGCAAAGTTTACAGGTGACATGGTGCAATAGACTGCATATGCTGCCCTCTCACGGTAGAAACATGGATTGTTTTCGTTAGAATTACGTTACAAACAAATCAATGTAATGATATCATAACGTATTATTTTGGATCAATATGAACGTTCCGGCAATATGTAACATTTATTTTTACCACTGTATATCTTATATGTCTGTCAATCATGGCCATTCATCAACGGTTACTAATTTGAGATGTTCACGAGGCATAAGACATAACATGTACGGTTGCTAGGAAACATTGTCTGTCCATCCATCCTCACTTTACATCACGGCCTTCACGATTGCTAGGTTACACTTCCGTCACACATGTTGTTATACACATGTTTGGATACCCCCTCTTCTAATACGTACTAACATGGATCAATCAGTCACTACTGAACTGCATTTAGGGCAGTCGCCTTTTCTCGAATGATTTCAAAGAAATTGGAAATTTATTGAACATCTCTCTTGGTCAGTTATTGTAATCCCTAACTCCCCTTCCTATAAATGGATATTTTCCCCAATTTGTCCACTTGAACTCCAACTTTATCTTCATATTGTGATCTATCCTACTTTTAAAGACACCACTAAAAATTCGTTTACTAATGTCATTCCCCGCCATCTCTCCACTGACAACTCTTAGATACCACTTAGTCGAGCAGCTCGTCTTCTTTCTCCCAAGTCTTCCCAGCCCAAACTTTGCAACTTTTTGTAACGCTACTCTTTTGTCGGAAAACACACAGAATTGTCGGAAATCCCCAGAACAAACGGAGCTGCTTTTCTTTGAATTTTTCCAGTTCTTGAATCAAGTAATCCTGGTGAGGGTAGCATACACTGCAACCATACTCTATTTGGGGTCTTACCAGAAACTTGTATGCCCTCTCCCTTACATCTTAACTACAACCACTAAACACCCTCATAACCATGTGGAGAGATCTGTACCCTTTATTTACAATCCCATTTATGTGAATACTCCAATGAAGATCTTTCCGTATGTCACAGGTGAACATGTAGTGGAAGTGGAAAGTGTTTTTTGAAGACTTTATTTGTAAAGTATGACATAATGTTTTATTTGTAATGACCGAACCTGTACTGTGTAATATTTGTAACATATGTATTTGTAAATAGTAGTAATCAGTTATGTACTTACTGGAAGTATCCAGAAATGTTACATGAATTTTTGAGCAGGGTGTGTTGTATTTTATTGGTTATGTCTTCTAGAATATATTTTCTGACTGTTCTGGAAATGGATGATTCGCGATCGTGCGTATTCGAGAAGCTTAGTTAAAGTTCGCGACTGTAGTAGGAATTGTGATTGGTGAACCTAGATGGGCATAGGCGGACTCGTGCATTCTGATTGGCCACTCCAAGGCCAGGGTTTACCTACAGAGAGCGGGGCAGCGTTCGTGAGAATTCGGACTTGTCTTGGTTTTGTCTTGGGGTGGTCTGTCTTGGTCTGTCCAGCTAAAATTTCCGTAATGTTCGGTTGCTATTTCGTATAGGAGTCTGCCCTAGCCTAACCTAGATTCGCCAAATTAATTATTTATGACGCCTTAGCTTTTCAGCTGGGCTTGCCTATTTGTTTTCGAGGCATTCCCATTTCTTATTTCACTAAATATGTAGATTGTAATTTAATATATTTACCTTGGGGTTTTCCTCTGGTAGTTCAGCGTCACTTGATGTGCGCTAGAGTTTAGGAAAGTACGTTCACTTTACTGTCAATTGTAATTGCTTTTTACGTTGCTTTTAACCTACTAAATTGCTTTGTACAACTGGATTTGTAACTCGATGTATAGTTGGTTTGAAGTTTGAAACTTGTAGTGAAGCCATTATCAAAGAACCTCTAAGATATGTGTATCACGGAGCTTATAGTTCGTAAGTTGCAAGTTAGTGGATTTTGTTTCGGAATATATTTGTAAAATTTCACTTGTAAATAATATTTTTCAAATCTAAGGATCACGGTTAATTTATTTCGGAATTTGCAATCTAAGCCATGTCCATGCCCTCGGTAGGTCCTAGCTGTTTCCACTTTCCTGGTTTATTGTCCACTAGTTGGCCCTACTGATATTTACGTATGTTTTGGTCGGCGGAGATCCGCGTAATTTCAGCCAATGTTTCTCTGAGTGTGTAGTGGTTTCTGATATTGTGTAGTTGCTCTTACCTTCCCCCCTTTACTGTTTTAGCGCTTTGTTTTGTGTAACCACTGCAGTAGCGGGTACACGTATATTAACACATAGGTACTTACAGTAATCCCCATAAAGAACCTTCACCTCATCAATGCAGTAATGTTTTTCTTTGCGTGAATAAAACCTGAAACCGTAACCAGGCAATCAATGTACGTCATTTGGATGGAAGGAGGACGCCATTTCGTTGGACGGAAAAGCATATTCCTGGAAGTTGTTGATGTTGGGCTATTAGACCTAAATGATAGGCTATAGACAAAGCAACGGCTAACAACTTTTAATAAATTAGTAATAAATTATTAATAATAAATCATAATTTAATACATTAAAATTCTAAACACTGTGGAAAGAAGAGAAAGTTCTTTATTTTGATTTTTCGTAAGTCTATTTCCTTCGTGCGTGGAGTGAAATGATGCATTCGTTATCTGTACCGTCTGAGAGTCGTAAGAGGGGAATAACCGAAGAATCCGTACTTCTTCTCTCGTCTCCTATTTGCTTTATGTAGTAACTATAATTCTGTGTTTACCGGGCGAGTTGGTGGTGCGGTTAGGGGCGCGCAGCTGTGAGCTTGCATCCGGGAGGTAGTAGGTTCGAATCCCACTGTTGGCAGCCCTGAAGATGGTTTTCCGTGGTTTCCTGTTTTTACACCAGGAAAATGCTGGGGCTGTACCCTAATTAAGACCACAGCCTCTTCCTCCCAACTCCTAGCCCTTTCCTATCTCATTTTTGCCATAAGACCTATCTGTGTCGGTGCGACGTAAAGCCACTAGCAAAAAAATTCTGTGTTAAATTATCACCATTGTTTATGAAAAAGTAAGAGCCTTCTTATTAATTACTGTAGCGGCTGATGGTATCTGAAGCTGGGTGGTGCACCAAAATTTTCAATGCCTCATTTTTATATGAATAGCTTACAGAAATAATGAGAAACGCTATTATTGTTAAGTAATGGACTATATTTCTATTAAAATTGATTTCCAGCCATTAAAACAAGGAAATACGAGTTTAATTATACAGTATAACTACAGTTATTCTTACCTCACTTCATATGAAAATTTGCTCTCTTGTTTTTAATTGATGTAAAATGTTGGTCATATTATGGGTGGACCGGTATGGTGTACCTAGTAGCGTAGAGAATAAATTACCGTTGCAACAGGAGATAATACAGGTATGAAGTCATCTCCGGGGAGTGGTACAATCTGACGGGAGAATTTGGAGTTGTTTCTCGATAGCGAGTTTGCTGGTCTCGTGCATTACCCGAGGACCGATAATGGCGGGCGTCCTACCTGATGCTACGTAAACTTGGGAGTTGCCGTAGGAAAGCAAACCTCCTGAGTATGATTCGAAGCCGGCAGCGTTTATTGGTACAATACGACGCATTAGTAGATCGAACGACCAAAGATGGTTATTTTTAAACATATTTTAGAATATACGCTAGGTTTATTAAACAAAAAAAATAGTATAGAAGACAAAAATGAAGTGTGAAATTATTGGGAGTTGTGCATCATTGCAAAAATACCACGCACAGCCCCTGATTAATTGGATGATCACTAATAGCTTTGACAATAATGCAATGATGATGGTTCTAATCAGCTTGAAAGGTAAGGTTTACGAGACATGCATTCTGCCAGTCGTGACACGGTTTTGAAACCGTCACGCTGTCTCAAAACAGTGCTGGAAAACAACGTATCAGCCAAAGAGCCATAGACAGAGGAATGTGGGGTCTGAGATTAAGGGGCTGTGTGAGAAAGGAAGTCGTGAGGAGCAGAACATGAGTAACAGACATGGAGGTCGGTGGGGCATATGGCCAGAAGCTCAGAGCAGAAATGGACTTAGCTGTTCTTATTCTGCAGTCCGGAGAGCATATTGGAGGAATGCACGGCACCCCATCTCCGCTGGAACGATGGTATAAAGGGGTATGTCGGAGTAAACTGGATGCAGGCTGACCAGGAAAGAACAGCACGGAATAGACTGGAGGAGGCCTATGTCCAGGAGTGGGCACCCCCAGGCTGAATAAGAATAATGTCGCTTTCGATGGAGGCTCGAGCGATGATGACGATTCTGTAGTCAGTGAAGTTGACACTGTGAGATTGTATTCGGGATATGGTGGTTTCGAATACCACCGTTGGTGGCGCTGAGGATGGTTTTCCATGCGTTCCAATTTTCATACCTAGTAAATGCTAGGTATGTACCACGGTGACTTTCTTCCCAATCCTAACAATTTCCCATCCTTGCGTCTTCAAAAACCGATGAGTATACCTGCTGGCAGGAAAATAATGTGAATTTGAAGACGTCGCTTGGTTCAAGGGAACTAGACACAGAATGTGATGTTATTCCCTCTCCAGTTGACTCAAATTACTCACCCTGTGAAGATGTGTTATCAGTAAAAATCGGATTTGTATGCAGATACATGTTTTGATTGCCGATATGTAGACCTCCAAAACCAACAAGGAAATGCGTTTCAAGGTGAAACTGGAGAAATTATTAAGTTTAATAGTGCATACGAGTATATGCAGTCGAACCTCGAAATCTCGAACTTCCATTCCTCGAATTTTCAGTATCTCGAAGTAATATCAATTTCCTGGCAGTTTGTCCTCTTCCTCACGTGTATTTACTTCTCTACTACTCTAAATTCGGTTAAACGAATTTCTCGATTTCTCGAAGCAAATATTTCCTGCCCTGAAGCAAAAAATACTCTGTAACTCGAAATTTGTGCAACATTAACTGTGGAAAACGTCATTGGTGGTTTGTGAGGAACAGTAAAGATAGGTGATTCTGGGAGCTAATATGACGGGAACCGAAAAACAAACTTCTAGTAATCGGAAAATCGGCGAAGGCTCGGTTCTTTTTTCGGGCGTGAATACATTACCGGTCACGTACGAAAGCAACTCCGGAAGTCGTGGATAATAAGCTTCGTTTACGAATTGTCCCAGTCTTACGATCTCCCCAAATCGCCCAGACCGGTCAGCCAATAAATAAAACAAAGGTGGAAGCACATATCACCAAAACAGCACACGAAAAGGAAAAGCATATAAACTGAAAGGAACTTACCATGAACAGTGCAGGTGATAACAAACCGTGGAACGTGGTTACTGTATTAAAACTAGTTTTTCTACTCCAAGAATAAACACCAGACATCGAACTGAATAAACAAAATTTATTTAAAAAATGCAATTAATTTAAAAGCCAGAGAACATCCCCAGAAGAAAATAAATTTTAAGAAAATAATAATGATAATAATAATAAACTAAAGAAGGAATCGGCCGAAACCCCATGAATAATTACAGTAAACTACATTAGTAAATGGAACGTAACTTCACTTTCCTCGGACTTGTACATAAATTTGAGATGTCTTCATTAAATAGAGTTTTCATTTTAAAGATTTTAAACCTCGTACTAACTTTTCAATTTCAAAAATTAAATTTAATCAATTTTAAAACCCACGTCTCGAGAAGTTCTCACAAGAAGGTCATTACATCATCATACCGGAAGTGAAATTTTAAAAATTAGGAGACTCACAACATAGGAAAAATAGGAAAGAATTAACACCAAGAAACGAACAGAATTAACCACAAGAAAATCATATCAGGTGACACTACCAAAACAAACGATCACCGCAAAACAGTAATCATCACCGACAAGAACGGGTGACGCCATGATACACGGATTACCCAATCACAGAACACGATCGCAACAATGCAACAATGAGAAACAAAGAAGGAAATAATATAGAAAATCAAAATTCAACTAAAAGCTGGTAAAATAAATAAATTAATCACCAAAAGAAACCCGAAAATGATGCAATTACTTAAGTTCTTGTGCGAACTTCCTCACTAAATTACCTTGCCTCAGATAGTTCAGGTGTTACAAGTGAATCGAGGCAAAATCCAAATAACGCAATAAAATACACAGTAATTCAAATTACTGTAAGTGAGCGGTAAAATAATTAACTAGATCCTCTAAAATTGTACAGATACCACTTTTCATAATTCCAAAAATATTCAGCAACTACAAACTTAAGCGAAGGTCAGTTCTCAATGAAATGAAAAACATGGTTTTGAAACGGATTGTATGCCGAACACAAATTCTTCCACATTAATCCAGCACAGTCGTAGTTGAAGAGGCGAGATACCCGAAGTGATGAAATACCAATAATTATAGCATTATGCAGAACTTACAGCGTTGTCGCTTGGTCGAGGTTTCCAATCCCGTTGCAATACTTACAACCACAAGGCGTGTGAGTTACATAGATGAATCTATATTAAAAAAATAAGTTTTGGAGGATGTATCAGTTACTAAAAATAAAAAAGAAACAAGGTGAAGTATTCAGGGCCATTAGCCCACTCGTTTGCAGTTAGCCGTTGTTCATATTGCCACAGAATTTTACGGCGTTCAGCCGGCACCAAGCGAAACGATCCTCCATCTTCCCAAGTCGGCAATCAACAACAGTCCACTTTCCAAGACTCTTGGTCGGGGATACAACTGGGGAGAATGACCAGTACCTCGCCCATGTGGCCTCACCTGCTATGCTGAACAGGGGCCTTGTGGAGGGATGGGAAGATTGGAAGGGATAGACAAGGAAGCGGGAAGGAAGCGGCCGTGGCCTTATGTTAGGTACCATCCCGGCATTCGCCTGGAGGAGAAGTGGGAAACCACGGAAAACCACTTCCAGGATGGCTGAGGTGGGAATCGAACCCACCTCTACTCAGTTGACCTCCCGAGGCTGAGTGGACCCCGTTCCAGCCCTCATACCACTTTTCAAATTTCGTGGCAGAGCCGGGAATCGAACCCGGGCCTCCGGGGGTGGCAACTCCGGAAGTCGTGGATAACAAGCTTCATTTACGAATTTTGGCTACGTATTTCGAACCTACATACAGAGTCAGTCGAATATGAATGGCAGTGTTTCTCACAGCAAATTATGGACCGAGAAAGTAGGGTGTGCGGTGTAAAATGAGACGGGTATGTGTATTTAAGTATATGTTCTTGAAATTTGTGCTTTTTTTTAAACACAGTGTTTTCTTAAAACATTACTAAGTGATTTATCATGTGTCTGATGTAGACGAAGTGTACATATAGTTTTAACGGTGAACGCTGATAAACTGATACGTCTCACAAACAATGCACAGATTGTTTTTATTACTGGAGCAGCCGCAGTCGTAAGTAGTGTGATTTCTTTGTTTTTTCACTGAGCTGTTTATCCATGATTATGATTTTATGTATTGTGAGTCTAGTAAAGGAATGTTACGTTTGCATTTCACACAAGTGTTAACCCTCTCCACGCCTATGATTCTAATTGGAATAATTAACTTTCATGTTTTCTGTAAATTTTCAAAGTAACTCTTTCATATTCCATTTGGAATAACTGTTCTATTTTCTTTACTTTTCCTGAAGTTTTATGGATTTTTGCATAGAAAATGTATTCATGATTATTTGAGGGGTATTTTCAAGAGTTTTCTTTCTCATGTATCAAATAAATTGGTGATAGAGAGCGTTAATCCATATTTCCAGTGAAACAAATGAAGAGTGGCAAAGCACCAGGCGTAGATAACATTATCCCAGAAGCCCTAAAGGTAGATCCCGATTTAAGAGCGGAAATCATGGAGCCACTTCTAACACTAATATGGAACGAAAAACATATTCCTGAGGAATGTAAGAAGGGTGTCCTCATCAAGATAACCGAAGAAGGGTCACCTCTCAGATTGAAATAAATGGAGGGGAATAACGTTGCTCTCATATGGGGGAAATGTTATGTCAAGAGTCATAGTGAAAGGAATATTTATAGCTGTTGACAGGAGACTACGCCAGGAACAGGCAGGTTTCAGAGAAGGTCGGTCTACTGTGGATCAGATTAACACATTAAGGTTAATCATTTAACACTTTGCTGAGTATCAGACATCTGTGTATATACTTTTCATTGATTTTGAAAACGCCTTTGATTCTGTCAACCGGAGGAAAATGAGCGAGGCTATGGAAAAGTTCGGAATTCCACAAAAGGCAATGTATGATGGATATACTTGGCAAGTAGAACATAAAGGGAATCTGTCTGAATCTTTTGCTGTAAATTCAGGAGTAAGACAAGGATGTCTACTGTCGCCAATCTTGTTTATGATGACACTGGATTGTATGCTGAGAGAGGCAACGAATAGAAATCGTGGCATTCAGTGAGGATTAAATAATCGATTGGAAGAACTGTATTATGCGGATGATCTATGTCTTCTTGCAGAATGTTTTAGGGACATGGAAATCAAACTGAATGAGTTAAATATAGAAGCTAAAGAAGTAGGATTTAATATCAATATCAAAAAGACTAAAGAAGTATACATAAACCATCATAATACTGTAATTCTAGCTTAAATCTAGATGGAATGGATGTAGGAAGCTTAGAGGGATTTTACTACTTAGGAAGCGCGGTAAGCCAGGATGGAGGTGCTTCCAGAGATGCGATGAGTCGTAGAAATAAAGCCAAAGGAGCTTTTGCACAGCTATGACCAATATGGAGATCCCCTCACGTTCGTATAAAAACGAAGCTAAGGATATTAAACTCAAATGTTAAATCGGTGTTACTGTATGGAAGTGAAAACTGGAAAGTGACCAAAGGCATTACCACAAGGTTGCAGAATTTTATAAATCGTTGTTTGAGGTACATTGTGAGCATATGGTGGTCAAAACCTTCTCAAATAAAGACCTTTGGGAGGCCACAAATCAAAGTCCTATCCAGGAGCTGGAATCCACAAGGCAGTCACAGGCAAGGCAGACAGAGAATTACCTGGAGGAGAACCATAGACAGGGAGATTTCTGGAGTTAATAACACATGGACAGAGGTGAAAGCATTGGCGGCATGTAGAACAAGCTGGAGAAATTTCGTCGAGGTCCTACGTTACACTTGGAATTAAAGGAAAGAAGTCAAGTAAATGCATATTTCGCTACTTTTTCCAGCATAGTTGCATGCTTCTATTGATGAATTATACAGTATGTAAATCCGATGTCCAGTTATCAGCAAATGCTCTAAACATGTGACCAATTTACAATGGCTATCTGAGTTTTACCAAGAGGAACTACTTTTTTATTTGCATTGAATGTATAATGGTCTTCTCTATATTTTATACTAATGTGATAATTATGTATATAGGATTCAATCTTACACGATAGAACCTTCTCAAGGACTCTATATGGTGTTCAAGAGCAATAGAATAACCGTCATTTAACTATAAGATGGTAAAAAAGAAAAAAGAACATCTTACATAACTTGGCAACTATTGTAGCTCTATACATAAAAATCATTAATTAACATTACTGGGTGATAAGAATATACTGAACTGTACATACAAAAGCTCTTATCATAAATCTAGAATTCCAGAATTTCAGAATTTTAATATGTTTTTAGAGATATTACGTGGTCAAATATTTTATGATGTAACGCGACTGTCATTGCTAGCTATCTATGTTCATATATATGTATTTTATTAAGTGTCCTTGCTTGCTTAAATCTTGGGCTGATGATGGCATTATGTAGTGCCGAAGCCGGTACCCACTAAATGGAATAATAAAATGAGACATTTTAATGATAACACATTGTAAGTAGTATTGAATAGGTGGATAACCTTACCTCTGTTTATGAATGGAAATATTGTGACATTCATTTTCATCCTTCAATTTTACTATCGTCCGATTACCTTACAAAACTTCCTTACTTGTGCCAGGCTCCTTATTATTATGTATCCTGTACGACCTCCCGTGGTAAACTCTTATTCTTTTCCAACGCCCACGGTATTAGGTCACGAGGCCTAGGGAATCTGTCACTTACATGCTCTTCGTGGTCCTTGTCTTTCTTTGGCCGATACCTTAATTTTTCGAATTGTTGGACCCCTTCAAATTTCCCCTCTGATTATTGTTAATAGATGATGCATAATTAAATGTCCTAGTTTCCGGTTATAGTAGTTTGATAGTTGTACAGAAAAAAAGAACAATTTCATTCTCTACACGGTGAGGAGTGCTATAAATATTTAGCTTATTTCTTAACTTTTTCTGCATTTGATTTAGTTTTTCTAGCTTATATTGGATGATAATCTAGCTTATTAAATTAATATTGGTTTGGCAAATCTGGACATGGGCTAACACTGCAACACAAGCCTTCTTCGATTGGTACTCTCAAGACGGTCTTGAGCCACGTGAATATTTAGCAACACCACCTTCGAAAGCACATTTGAATTCGCCCGCGAAGCGATCTGATTGGTTGACTTCAGCAGCTGATAATATGAGAAAGGCGCGAGATATCGAATTATTTCTTTCAAATTATTTATCGGTATGACCAACACTCTAACACTCATATACCCGGTTCACATTGTTTCCGACTACCCTTTATGCATGATTTACCTATAGGATAGGCTGCCTAGCTGATGCGGTAAAGGCGTGCTCGGTTCACCTGGCAGGATGTTAGTTCGATTCCCCGTCAGGAGCATGTTCACCAAAAATGAGTATATACCAGGTTGATTCCTGGGGTCAAAGGTGGTTGGGCGTAGAACTAACCGCTCAATCCCTCAAAGTTTGGATGTTACGGGTAGAGGGAGCCTATATCTTCCACCCCTCCAGGGGCCTTCAGAACCTGTACGAGTATGACATTGCTTTACTATAAACAAACATTAAAAGATTAATTTCACAATATAGCGTGACAAGTTGTTTGTTTCTCGAGAAGTTATATAGATTAATGTGCAAGAATAATGCTTACCATTGAGTATTCATGGATTTTCCTACTTATCAAAAGTTCGACTACGCCTCATGGATACAAAGTGGTAATCTTCAGAACATGAGAACTAACTTGAACCTTGACAAACGTCTCTCGCGTAGGAGAGAACTCTCATCTAAATAATGTGCAGCCACTTTGTAATGCTGGATTATATATTCTGAAGTTCATTGCATCCACTGCAGAACTAATGAGCTGGAGACGGAGAGTATGTATTGGAAGGAGGTATTCCTCTCGACTGACTTCACAATCCGCAGAAAAGTTCTCCTGACAAGAATACATTAGAGTCTCGTTTTGTGAGAAGAACTCAAATATCTCGTGTACATTTTTCCACTCACGTCATTCAATGACTCAGCACAAAGGCAGAGAACATATACAATGCCAATGTTACTTTAAGTACCCTACTTCATTCGATCCAGGCTTCCTTTGTACATGTCACTAAGTTATGTGTAAAATATGGTAAAATTGAGACACTTATCAGAAATATCCTAACGTGAATATGGTTCTATTCTAGGTGTCTACATGAAATAGCAGATACTCGCGGGCTCCTCCCGCAATGTTGCGAAATTGCCAAGTTTCGAGGTCATGGAATAATACGCATTATCTGTTCCAAATGAAAACTAACGGTTGACGCGTAGTCATTTAATGAAGTAAATAATTCATTATATTGTTCATAAGTGGTGCCATTATGTTTTCAGGCCATACTATTATTGTAATTGATTGGACATATATAGACATGACTAGCAAATGTACCCGTGCTTCGCTACGGTATTCTACATTGTATTCGAATATCGAAGTAAATAGTGTACATGCAGTAAATTAGATTGTTTTAAAATTGCATGTCTCTTAGCGTTATCCGAGAAAGAGCATGGGGAGGTCCCCGTACGTTGTTTCCAATGTAAAGTGTTTGTTACGGATTTGTGATATAACGGCAGGTTCACTTGCCTACTGCCATTCACAATCGAGTTGGGAAGTTAACACTATAATTGCAGGCCCCATTGCCTACTACACGGACAGAATCGATTTGGGGAGTTTTCGTTAAAATGGCAGCCCCCTTTCCTACTTCCAGACAGATTACAGTTGATGAGTTTTTATTATAATGGCAGGTAATTACTCTACTATCATTCGAAATTGAGTTGTGCAGTTATCATTATAATGCCAGGCCCATTTTCCAACTGCCAGCCAGCTTACTGCCGGTCACACCAAGTTGGTGAGTTTCCATCAAAATAGCAGGCCACTATGCCTAATGTCAGTCACATTTTAGATGAGGATATTCCTTTATAATGGCGGGCACCCTTGCCTACTGCCAAACACAATCAGGTAGGGGAGTTTTAAACAAAACTGCATGCTCACTTGCCTTCTGCAAGTCAAATCGAGAAGTGAACTATTCATTAAATTGTAGGCCTTGCTTACTAATGACAGTTACACAGGAGTTGGAGAAGGAACCCTTTCCTACTGCCAGTCATAGTCGGTGTGGGGAGTACTGATTACAATAGCAGACCCACCCTTTCTCGATCGCTACAAATCGACATCAGTGAATATATATATATACCGACATACGAAAGTATATGCGTGTTTACAATATTGAAGACCTTCATTTACAGATTAACTGCTACTAAACGTACGTCATATCGACAAAGGATTATACCATAAGACACGCCGGATTTAGTGGCCTAAATGGCTGGTCCCATGATATGTCATGATATGGGTCAGATTGACTTAGAAACGTGGAACAGGGTAAAGTTTTTGTAAGATTATCTCACATTACATTACTTTTCGGATAATTATGTGACAGCTACATATATAGCATTTGGCTCAAATATGGCTACTGGGTGGGCCAATTTTCATGAAGAGTTTGATGATTCTGTATTTCATCTAAGTAATTGAAAGTATGAATTATGCATGTGAAAATTCCAAATTGACTTAACATCGATTAATAGAGAAAAATCAAACGTAAAAGGGATACAGATACGGAAAAATTCATAATACCAAGGTTGTAGATCATTCCAAATTGAACGGAGATTGTGCAATCCGTTATGTGATAGGAATTTCCGAAGGTCTGCACCATCATTAAAATTGCCTGCATACTTCGATATTCTTCGGGGATAAAAAGTGAAAAATTTAATGATCTTGGATGTTTTCCGTTCGTTACAGGCTAAAACGTATAATTTTGTCAAATTTCAATTATTTTATTTTTCTTCTGGCAGATTATGCCGCAATCTGGATTTTGGGCGAGGCGGGTAAAAATTAGGACTTTCAGGAAACTAAACCAAAAATTATGCAGACGGTCATTATTACCCCTTAAACGGAAATCTGTACGAAAATTTCGCCAAAATAGTCAATGTAGAGGCACACAGTCGATACGATTTGATTTATATATATAAGGAATCTGCTCCATGTAAAACACCTTTTGGGCTATGTCCACTGGACTTAACCTGCAAAACTGACCATTCATGATATCTCCCTTATTAATCCTCCTGACGAAAAAATGCACATGAAAAAAAGGTTTAGAGGTGGAATTCCATCACGTTTGGTCGATTTCCAGTCAGGTTGGTCTTGTTCTGTATATATTGTGGAAGAGTAAAATCACCATTTCGGTTCCCTATAAACCGCCAGTCCATTCCGGAACATGAAATATTATTTACGTTTAAAACCTACCTTTGGACAGGTGTATGCTAAATATGAATTTTGGTTCGAATGTCTTCAGTAGTTTTCAAGTTGTAAGGAATACGCTTTACACGCATCCGCTCGTGAGTTAAGTCCGATGGGACTTGTACAGAAAAACGGTCCGTTAATGGTATCTCCGTTATTAATCCTCGCATCGAAATGATGCACATGAGAAAAAAAAGTTTAGAAATTAATTTCTACCAAGGTAGGTAGATTTCCATTAAGTTTGGCTGTGTATATTTTGTGGAAGTGCAAAATCACTGTTTCGGTTTCGTATAAACCCCCAGTCAGTTCAGGGATTGAGAAACAATTTTTGCCCTAAAACCTATCAAGGACAGGTGTGTTGTAAATATGAGTCTTGGTGGAAATACATCCAGTAGTTTGTAGCACTCGCGTACATACGGCGTAATTAAGGAAGAAAATAATACAGTTAAGAAAGCTGAAAGTAATAGAAAATGGATTATAACTGAGGACAGCCGGATAACGACAAATATGTAAATGCCAAGTGAATGTATTGGAAAATCAAATGCCCCTTAATAAATTATGCTAGTGTGAGTTATGGATATAATAAAGCGGTAACAAAGGAGAAATTCAGGTCCAGTGATTCTTAGGTAAACAAATAATAAGAAGATGAGTAATGGTGTTATTACTTAATCTATTCGAGGGCGGTTATAACATCCAACGATATTCCGCCAATATCCCGCAGATAGGCCGATTGACGCCTCTCTTGCCTTCTACCCAAGGAACAACCACGAATTTAAAAGCATGCTGAGGAAAATGGCAATACATTACTTCCCTGCTGGCATGCAGTCAGAGACGTTGCCATGGTAACATGTAGGTTCGTTGTCGGTCTGTCGGTCACTCACTGCAGATCATGATACCAGCGGAAAATTGTAAATTTCTCCGTCATGTGAAGAGTAAGGTAAATTATGAACATAACGATAGTTGTTTATAATGAAGAGACGTATCACGTACGGTAAACGAATTTTACAGAAAATCAATAGTATAAGAGAAAATGGAGGAAAACCAGAATCCCCCGTCTGTTCAAAGATTTCAAAACGACATGCATATCGGAACCTTCCCCGGGATGAGTATACTCTAAATATGAAGTTTGGTTGAGATCTATTAAGCCGTTTCGACGTGATGGTGGAAAAACCATTCTCGTTTTCCTATAAATCCCCGTCTATTCAAATATTTTAAAATGATATGCATATCAAAACCTTCCCCGGGATATGTATACTCTAAATATGATGTTTGGTTGAAATCTATCCAGACGTTTCGACGTGATGGTGGAAAAACCATTCTGGTTTTCCTATAAACCCCCCGCATATTCAAATATTTTAAAATGGTATGCATATCGAAACCTTCCCCGGGACGAGTATACTCTAAATATGAAGTTTGGTTGAGATCTATCCAGCCGTTTCGACGTGATGGTGGAAAAACCATTCTGGTTTTCCTATAAACTCCCCGTCTATTCAAAGATTTTAAGATGATATGCATATCGAAACCTTCCTCGGGATGAGTATACTCTAAATATGAAATTTGGTTGAGATCTATCCAGCCGTTTCGACGTGATGGTGGAACAGACAAACAGACAAACAAACAGACACGAAACGTAAAAACCACCGATTCGGTCTTGAGTTGACCTAAAACGGATAAAAATCTGAAAAATTGGCAAAACAAAAGAAATTACAGACAGCGGACCCCCTACAATTTTATTTATATAGATATAGGCTTTTGGGCTTATGCCGTGTCAAGAAAATAAGGTGAAATTCTTTACGTTTCGCAGAGCTATGCACTGCGTCATCAGAACAAAATCTCGACTGTCCTCGAGAAAGGCTTCTAAAACAATGAGCTTTGAATTTAGAAGTTACCCAATAGAAGTGGAAATGGTACGTTCATTCGTCACCAGATGGCTCCTCGGACGCGGCACAGTGCTAGCTTATGAACGTACCATTTCAATTTCTTGGGTAACATCTAAATTCAAAGCTCATTATTTTAGAAGCTATTCTCGAGGACAGTCGATATTTTCTTCTGATGACGCAGAGCATAGTTCTCTGCGAAACGTAAAGAACTTCATCTTCGAAAGCGAATTTCAACCTATTAGGTCGTGTTACGTACATTTAGTACGTGTTGAAGAGATGTTAAGTTGTGGGTTCGGATCCCACTGGTGTCTGGTTGGCCATTTTTGTTCTGTACTTAACATCTCTTCAACACGTACTAAATGTACGTAACACGACGTAATAGGTTGAAATTCGCTTTCGATTACAATGTGGTCGTGAAAACGTCATCTTATTATCATGTCTATGAGTACGGGCCGTGAAAGCATCAATGGCAGCATTGACATATATAAATTACTACTAGCAGAAGTACCCGTTCTTCGTACGGGTTATCAGAAACTGGCTTTAGTTACTCATACTATCGGTGTGACTGACTTCTTTAGATATTTATATCACTGGTGTATTTACTTAAGTACGTAGAAATTATTTGTCATGTTTGGAATTATAGTGTATCTTCTTCTTTTCTTCATGGGGGCCCCTAAATGTTAGTTCCTAATTAGCCTCGACCTCTAAGATCTTTTGCTGCCATGTTTTTCCTTCAATCCCACCTAGATATACCTGCTCCCTTCACAAAGCTGTAGGTTTAGTGTAAGTATACTTCCGCTATATAGTACCACAAATATAAATATTATTGAATGTATTTGTTTGATCCGACATTTTGTAACTATTACAAATGATCAAGGAAATATGCGATGCATAAAAGAAACTACTATAATTATCGAGAATTATAATTCTCAGGGCTTGTCACTCATGTCGCACATCATATAATGAATCTGAGTATAAATGTTGAGAAACATTTTCAAGTCATGGGCGCACCATCTTGACAATTGTGTACAGTATATAGGTTTCATGGTTACAATGATAGTAAAAGTGGACCAAAATATCGGCACTAATAACATCAGTGATCCTACTACTCCATGATTTGATAGAAAATAGTTTAAACTATAGATAACAGACTCCGCAAAATGCTGAAACCTAAGCCAATACGTAAACACGGAGGCCCGTCGGCAAGCGCTGGTCGCTGTACTACGGAGATCTCCGGGGCTATTATTTTTATACTTCACTCCCTTTCCATCCCCGCCCAAAGGAGTGCTATGAGCCGCTTACATAACAGTATTTTTTTCCAGATAGTAAGTCATATGTGTATCAATTTTGATTGGCAGCTATGCCCAAACGTACATGCATAATCTAGCTGCTGTAGAATCCTTGAGCTGACGTTGCCATGGTTACGGCCGTTCGTTTCTTTATCCGATTCCTAGAGCAGGGGTAGTGTGGTTCCAATATCTCCATAACGGTTAGTTTTAGGGCCTTAAAACATGATTTTCTGGCCCGAAGGGTTTACCGAGTTTTGTTCTGCGAGTCAAGGGGCTTAAAATGAGCTTTGTCTCGTCCTTGTACGACAAATTCGATTTCGCCTATATTAGCCTATTATTTTAATATTTTTATATCTCACCCGTTGCCCCCCTTGAATCGTTTTGAAAATAAAATACAGCTCATGTTAATCACTGGCAATGTAGCTTTCTATAGGTGAAGTAATTTTTAAAATCGGTTCTGTAGGTTTTCAGTCTATCCGTTAAAACAAATATACATATTTTTCCTTTTTATAATATTAGTATAGAAGTATAGATTACATCCCTACACATACGGTTGCATCCAGCATCCAGCCGTAAAACAGGGTCAAATCCACATATGCAACACAGTTCGCACCCGCAACCCCACAGGTGTGGGTAAAGCGATGAAAGAAGAAGATACTCATTTTAAAAATTCACCCGTTTTTTTATTCTTTTCACCCCCTTAAGTGGATTTTCCAAAAATGTGCTCATTTTTAAAGGAGATTCCAAGCACCAATTTTAAAGTCTGTAAAATCTTCATTTTTTGAGATATATGTATCCTCATATAAATAATTCAACTCCTTCCTCACTTCTTTTCATCCCCCACCCCTCCAAGTGGATTTCCTGAAAACGAATATTTGTGTTCTTTTATTTTTATAGGGGATTCCAAATAACAATTATAATGTCTGTAACATGTTAGGTTTTTGTGATTTATTGTAGATAATTTCGCTGCTGTAGAATCCTGGAGCTGGCGTTGCCATGGTTACGGCAGTTCATTTCTTTATCCGATTCCTAGAGCAGGGGTAGTGTGATGCCAATATCTCCGTAACGGTTGGTCTTAGGGCCTTAAAACATGGTTTTGGTCCCGTAGGGCTTACCGAGTTTTGTTCTTTGCGTCAAGAGGATTAAATTGAGCTTTGTCTCGTCCTT
The DNA here is from genome assembly GCF_040414725.1 of Anabrus simplex. NCBI lineage: Eukaryota > Metazoa > Arthropoda > Insecta > Orthoptera > Tettigoniidae > Anabrus > Anabrus simplex. Next base: position 38,204,958 of record NC_090265.1, on the reverse strand, counting down.
ATATGACAAATTCGAAATTTTTGCCTATATTAGCCTATTATTTTTATATATGCCCCCCGTGCCCTCCACCTCGAATTGTTTTGAAAATAAAATGCAGCCCATGTTACTCACTGGCAATGTAGCTTTCTATAGGTGAAGTAATTTTTTAAATCGGTTCAGTAGTTTTTGAGTCTATTCGTTACAAACAAACATACAAAATTTTCCTCTCTATAATATTAGTATAGATTATAAACTACCAAAAGGTCTTCGATTGTGTTTTGTGGCCGAAGTTGTGGTGTGTTCTAGAGGCAATGGGAATTCCATCTCATCTCATTTCACTTATAAAAGGCTTATACGATAACAACTTGGCCAAAGTCAGAGTTGATGGTGATCTATCATGAAGTTTCAAAGTCTCCAAAGGTGTGAGACAAGGATGCATCTTATCACCTCAATTGTTTTACATCTATGGTGAATATATCATGAGGCATGCCCTGGACAGTTGGGAAGGAGGATTTTCAATTGGTGGGAAGAGAATTAATAACCTCCGTTTTGCAGACGACACCACACTTGTATCTAGCAGTGTACAGGAGCTTGTCGAGATAATGGATCGTGTACAACAGGAAAGTCACACACTTGGCATGGAAATTAATTGGAACAAGACAAAACTAATGATTGTCAACAAAGGCGCAGAAATTCAGCTGCCACAGCACCTTAACAATCTCCAAAGTGTCTGTCAGTTTCCTTATCTGGGTTCAGTAATCGAGGATAAAAATAGCTGTGAAAAAGAAATTAAACGTCGCATCATTCTAGGACGTACAGCTATGGAAAAATTAAAGAAGATCTGGCAAGATAGAGCAATATCTATGAATACGAAGAAAAGATTAGTCCATTCGCTTGTGTTCTCGATCTTCCTGTATGGATGCGAAACTTGGACCATTAAAGCTAAAGACAAGAACCGAATCAACGCCTTTGAAATGTAGTGTTGGAGAAGGATGTTGCGAATACCGTGGACAGCCAGGCAAACAAATGATTCTGTCATCCGGGAAATTGGAATACAAGAAAGTTTATGCCAAGTTGTGTACCAGAGAATCCTGCAATTCTTTGGCCACATTGTGAGAAGAGAGGATGACAACCTGGAAGAATTAATTGTCCGAGGAAAACTTTCTGGCACAAGGACACGAGGACGGGTAGCAAAAAGATGGGTTGCTGAAGTAAGAGATATCATGGACTTACCACGAAGAATTACTGTCCAGAAAACGCAAGTACGTACAGAATGGTTTCAGCTTATAAAATGAACAACAAAGTCCTTGGCTCACGATACTCAGTCATGAGTGGCACGACTGGAGTGAGAGATAAAATCAAAGACTTCTGTAAAGTGGACAAAGCTAAAAATCCACAGCTCTAGCCTTTCAGGCAAGCAACTCAGCGTTGAAAATATTCTAGGTATATGGTCTGTGAATTTTAGGTAAATAAAATATAATAAAGTATGAGAATATATTTATTTATTTCTAAAATTTACAATCCTTTTCTTAATCATCGTTATCCGCTCGATTAAATTAGCAGTTTGTATTTTTCTGCCACTACGAGCGCTAATGTGAGTCAATGCAGAGTTTCACTTGAACACCACTACGAGCGCTAATGTGAGTCAATGCATTGTTTCACTTGAGCACCACTACGAGCGCTAATGTGAGTCAATGCAGAGTTTCACTTAAGACCTTATAACTACATTCGGTGTGGACATTTAAAAATTGAGGGTATTGAACCAAGGAACACATTACATAAAGAATTATGTAAATAAGTTAATTTGGCTGGGATTTGAGTTAAAAAACGAGTAGAGAAAAGCGATTTTATTCTGTTTTTCTCGAAACTGCATTTAGTCCGAAAGTAATTTTCGAAATTTGTTCTTTTTGTTCGTCATAATTATCCAAGACTCACAATTTGAAACCTTCCCTGACCATCTATCCCTTCAACGTTCGAAACATTTTAGGAAAATGCTTAATTTTACGATTTTCATTGTATAGGGACCCTTAGTTTATCTGCTAAGGAGTGTTATCAGCATAAAACGCATCTCAGAATATTGCTAAGTAAATGCAATATACTTCTTAATTTTATTTAGCATTTCTTACCTAGATTGTAATTACGAATACAATTTTACACCATCACCGACATTTTTTTTTAAAGTAAGTAGGGAAATGCTACAGCAATTCTTGTTCTTTTGTGTTTTACTTGAATGATTTCTACCCAATATTTGCGAGTATCTGTTCTTGCCAGTCCTGCAGAATAAAATAAAATTCCCCGTTTTCCTAAAACACACACCCATAAAATTGTCTTCTTAATATTCTGAAGTCCTACTGACGAAATGTTGAAAATATTAATGTGAAGTAAAGGGAATGCATGATTAAGGAACATGTAGGAAAATCAATTCCATATGAGACAGACGGAACACGACTCCTTAGCAGAATGGTACGCGTTGAGGCCTTCGCTTCAGAGGTTCACGGATTCGATTCCCAGCAGGTTCGGGGATTTTAATCGCGTCTGATAATTTCTTCTGGCTCGCGGACTGGCTGTTTGTGTTTGTTCCAACCCTCTCCTATTCATATTAAGACAACACATTACACTCCCAACCACCACAAAACACGCAATAGTAACGACATCTCTCTCCATACGGTTTGTGCCAGGAAGGGCATCCGGCCGAGAAAGAGGGCCAAGTCCTCATGTGTGACTCAGTTCACACCCGGAACCCGACAGGTGTGGGAAAAGCGGTAGAAGAAGAAAACTTGAAAATATATCACAAGTGGAATTACATTTACTTTCTGCGGTTTGGTAACTTTTTTGAACTTATAGCGAATTATTGACATCGATTCCTAGTTTTACACACTTTTTCTAACTGTGAACTCATACGTCTAGTAGCGTAGGATAAAATATTACGTCTTGAACTACTGGCAGCGTAAATGTCTAAAGACCTCGGAGTTTCAACTCTGGAGATAGCTACATACGAGGGGTGCACATAAAGTAATGGCAACGTAGTCCAAACACTCGCAGGAGATCGGGCATGCGTTGATAGGATATGGGAGTGGTCAAGTGTGCTGTTGTCGATGTGTAATGTGCATTTGACGGGCATCCTGTTGGGGGTGCTGTTGTTGTGTGGCGTTGAAGTGAAGAGTGACGATTCCACCGCTCTAAAGCACTTTTTCAAAAGGTGATGAGCGTTCATGGATTAAAATTAGAGGCTTCCCTTGGAAGAAATGCATCAGAATGTTATCGAGGTTTACGAGGAGCCTATGATGAGAATAGATTACCTTATAGGACGGTTGCATCATGTTTCGTGCGGCTGGGAATGAGAGTGCGGATTATCACCACACAGTTCGGCCGTCCATTCCTCAAGATCAGATTGACATCGTGAGTGGTCCCGTTTCCGTAGACCACCGATGGAGTGTCTGGGATTATCCGTAGAGGTTGGTCTCAGCCATCAACCGGTAAGGCACATGCTGACAAAATGTCTTATCATGAGGAAATTCTCGTCCCGTTGGGTTCCATATCAATTCACCGAAATACAGTAATGGCACCGGTATCCACTGGCTACCATCCACCAGGAGAGATACCGCAACGCAAGAGGCGAAATTCTGCCATTTTTGAGACGTGAGCACGAGGCTACGCGCCGGAATTCAAGCGTCAATCGAATGAATGATGTCACGCAGATTGACCAAGTCCACCGAAATTCGAGAGGAACCCAATCGGGTGAAGATTATGCTGGCTGTGGTATGCATCTACCAGGGTGTTATTCTTACGCATGCTGTGCTAGAGGGACAAACCTTCAACGATGACAACTATTGCCGATTTATGGAGTGGCAGCTTTGTCCGGCTATGCAGCCTAAACATCCATGTTTATTGCGAGACGATCGCAATATCGTGTTGCATGACAACGCACCTTGTCATGTCACAAACAATGTTGGCTCTTATTGCAGCGGTGGCATTAGGAGATCTTGGAACACCCTCTGTACTCACCAGATGTGATTCCCCGACTTCGATCTGTTTCCGAAGTTGAAGGAACCCCTCCGAGGCCACTGCTTTCCTGACGTGGCATCTGCACTCTGCGCAGTTGGGCGCTCCGTTGCTGTCATCAACAGAGAACGCCTTGCCAACGGTTCCCAACGGCTTACCGACATTTAGCGAAAGATAATATTTGTCTCGCATGACTACATTTAAGGAATGTAATGCATTTGTACTTGTAAGTCATTAAATGCTGCGTTCTGTCAATGTTGTAAATACTATTTACAGCCCTCGTACAACTGACAATGAGACAGGCATGTATTTATGATTTCCTAATGATCCACTTGTGGTGAATGATTCGGAGCACATTTTCCAATTGTTGTTATGTACGAAAGTGGTGAATATTTTGTCAAGTTAAAATAATTCTAGCATTGCTTTGAAAGTTGCTTACACGCGTTCAGAGTTAAATTTTGAAAGAAATTTGCAATCGGTTGCTTTAATCATTTAAAAATGACATAAATTACGAATATATGATGTGCATAACCGTGCTTTTTTCTTTTCATTCCAAGTAGTTATAAATAAATAAAATAAATACCATACGCCCTGCACCAACAAACTCTTGTATTTCTGAACAACGTCAGATTGAAGCCTATTTGTAACAGATATGGCAGTGAAAAAAAACCAGTGTATTTTAAATTTACAAACAACGTAATGGATCCTAAAAACCAGAGAGCATTCTTTTGGACAAAAACTCTCTTTTTTATTTAATAACACCTTTATGATGTCAAGCCAACGGCCGTAGCCGTGTTGAAATACCTAATCCAGTGAGATCTCCGAGGTTAAGCAACATTGGGCGTGGTCAAGGTTTGGATGGTTTGCCGCGCGCCGTTGGTGGGGGGAAGCGGAATGGAGGGGCGGAAAGCAACTGACCACCCTACCGTACGTAAACTCCGGCTCAGGTACATTTCTGCGGAGATTTGAACCTGCCTTCGGGCAGAATACACCTCTTACCCTTACCCTTTTGATGTCTGCGAAAATTGATGACTTGATGACTCTGCTACAGTTTATTCACCTAGTATATCAGGGCTTCTACTAAGAGAATCTAACAGCGATCGAGGGCACACGAGAGCACTAGCCACGTAACATATATCTCGTGGTCACCCGCCAGATAGAGGTCATCAAAACCTGTCATTCATTTTGCATTGACATGTATCATGTAGGAAAGTGACGAATAATTAGTGAGAGTGAATACATTTATAGACAACTTTTGTTTAAAAGACATGCTGATACAATTGGCATTAAGCAGAAATGTCTTGATGTAACTGACATACAAATGAGCCTTAGATCCAGAAAATACTTTTTAATTCTGTAATGCCCTGTCTATAGCGCCAAGCGTTGCATGTTTTTCATTTCCTGTTTCATACAAACCATAACTTCGCATTAGCACTAAAATATGTAAATGTCCTATTTTACGAATACATGAAATGTTACTTATACCGTCATGGTTTCAACCCATTCAATGACACATTTTCACTGTTCTTTTATAGTTTACCAAATGTTTAAAACACATGTCTGCACTGTAAGAAATATATAGCAGTAGAATTCAAATATAACGGATAATAAATCTCCCATACCTTTTAGTTTTATGCAACCCACAATTCACAGTCCATTCATCCTATGACACCCGAATAATTTGTTAAGGAAAAGCCATACTTTTTAGCGTCGACTTTAGTTAACGTAACTTTAAATCATTTCATTCTGTCGAAAACCATAACTATAATACATTTTTAAAATTTCAAAAATCTTCCCCCACTCGGAGGCTGCCTAAGACAAAAGAATACCCTAAAACAATGTCATTAAAGAATTAAAAGTAAATTATGTCTCAGTCTGGCTAATAAAAGTGGTGCGTGAGTATCAAAGGAGAACTCCCGAGCACTTTCAGCCTCCAGTCGATGAGGTCCTTGGAACTGATGTTGAAGGTCTTTATCAGTTCTATCGTCTTCGTAGGGTCTGTCCCTCTCGCACCGATTATGAGACCCCTCACTTCTACGTCATCCGGCTCGTATTTATTCTTATAATACGGCAGGATAGGCAGGTAGATAGACCTCTTTTCTGTCTACTTCGACTGTCCACTTATACTATTTGCGTTTTTCGTTTGGAGTTATTTTTTAAGAATTTCGCGTTACTTTTAAACATTTTACCATCATATTTTAGCATTTTAAAGACATACTACTAGCAGTAACAGAACACAGAGAGAAAGTAAGACTGTTACTGACCAGTTTCGTAAGCAGAATGACGTACGCGCATGAGTCGAGTTGAGTGAGTGAGATAAAAGGTTGACCTTGAAAGAGAGATTTCTATTTTTTTACTATTTGTCTTATTTAAAGCACAGCCTGGTGTGAAAATTGAAAACCACGGAAAGCTATGTACATGGCTGCCGAATGTGGGGTTCGAACCCACTGTCTCCCAGATGCAAGCTCACAGCTGCGAGCCCTAACCGTACGGCCACCTCGCCCGGTTTGTAAGACTGTGATGGACACGATTATTTATTCTGGCGGTGGAAAAACCTTTATAAGAAGGAAAACACCGTTAGTTCGCATTATTATTCAATCATCTATATATATAAAATAAGAGTTTTGTCTGTACATTGCTCAGAATTTGAAAAGAATGGTATTTCTGTATCGATCATGTCCATAGTAACAAGAAAATGTACTTTTTACTTTTCCGTAATTTCTGTCTGTCTGTCTGTCTGTCTGTCTGTCTGTCTGTCTGTCTGTCTGTCTGTCTGTCTGTCTGTCTGTACACGCATCACGAGAAAACGGCTGAAGAGAATTTAATGAAAATCGGTATGTAAAGTCGGGGGATGAGCCGCTACAATGTAGGCTATAAATAATTTTATTCACGCTGAGTGAAATGGTAGTTTAGGGAAAGGCCTTAAATTTAATTATCGAATATTTATATTATTAGCGGTCCTATCGATAAATACTATATAACTAAAGTTAAATAGAAATATTACTAAAGTTATATAGAATTCAATTTCCAGTCATTTATGTCTTATACATTTTTACCGTAGCGGCTCTGATAACACAGATATTAATGAATTTGTATTTTTGTTGGTAAGTCCATATCAACACCGAGCCACGAGAAAATGGGTTAACAGAGTTTAATGAAAGCCGCTATATAGAGTCGGGGATAAGAAACTACAGTCTAGGCTGTAAATAATTTTATTTTCCCCGAGATGAAATGGTAGTTTAGGGGAAGGCGCCTAAAATTTAATTTTAAATACCGGTACCTATGTTATTGGTGCTATAGAAAAGTACGGTACTACATAACAAAAGTTATAGACAATACAATTTCCGATCATTTATGTTTCATTCAGTTTTACTGTACCGACTATGATAAGAGTGGTATTTCAGAAGGCCTACAATATCCAAAGCGCTTAACACTGATCAACAATTACTTTACATTGACCATTGTTAGTTGTGATGTTCTTCGTTTCTTATGGTGCCGCTCAACTCCGATAGATGGGATTACTACTGCGTACCGAGTATAACAGCCTGACTGAACATTGGCGGGAAATAGCTGGGGAGTTGGAAAACTTTCTTCTTTAGCATGCCATTCCTCTGGTTCATACATTTTCTGATACTGCAGGTACGTAACACACTGGTTCATCATATCATTCACCAGTATCCAGTAATCGGGAGATAGTGGGTTCGAGCCCCACTGTCGGCAGCCCTGAAAATGGTTTTCCGTCGTTTCCCATTTTCACACCATTCAAATGCCGGGACTGTACCTTAATTAAGGCCACGGCCGCTTCCTTCCACTTTCTAGGCCTTTCCTAACCCATCGTCGCCATAAGACATATCTGTGTCGGTGCGACGTAAAGCAAAAAAAAAAAAAAAGCATCATAGCATTCGAGCTATTCAATCCCTACTCTGAGGCACTGATTGGAATGAGTAGTGTGCATATTGAACGGAATAATGACAGAGGAGTGTTCATGGCAGTCTGCGACCTGGTTGTTCCAGCTCTGGAACTTTGGACTGTTAGATCGGCACCGTAGTACAGTTCATTGAAAGTGAGAAAGTGTGCGGTTTTTCATTTGATCGAGTATTTTATATGATAACATTGCTCTCAATCGCTACATTCCTACTGACGTTTTTGTAATGACCTATGTTGAATTCAGTTAGGAAAACCACCAAGTCAGTCTTTCTGAGAATCCCGTAGTGAAGCACGGGTACATCAGCTAGTAATTGATAAAGTTGACATATTCGGGTCATTGTCTCATTCGTTTTATTTCGCTGTCTAAATTTCGAATTGTTAAGAACGTTAAGTATAGGTAACTGCTTCCCAAGCATTCTAGGGAATATTTTTTTAAAGTCTGTGTTATCGCAAACGCGAAAAGCACAGGTCCCTACCAATAGGTCATTAAAAGCGATGTCGCAATAAATGAGTTCGACTGTATTTATTTCTCGGTCTGCTTATCATTGCAAAAGCATGGGTATGATTCCATTGAAAGGTAGAAAAGCAAGTGTAAACAAGTATATAATCAGTAGAAATATGTACAGTATATGGATAAGAATTAATGGTGCTGTTTGGACAGAATGTGAAGGCCGATTTGCATAATATCCTTGAAGGAGGAGGTATGGGGAAATGATGAAGGAGTCGAACAGAGTCATGTTTTATAACCTTAGAAAGGGAATGAAATGCAGATTTTATGCTGTGTTAAATGGAGTATCCTAGTACACAAAATTATGGCTTGCGCCTGATATATATAATTATGATACAGTAAAACCTGTCCAGACCGGAATTACTAGGGATCATAAAATATTTCCCTTTTAGTGGGGATTACGATTTATGCAAGTATAACCGCTATTTTAGGTTGACTGTGTTCCTGTGTCAATTAATGCATCAAACATATAATCTGGAGAATTTTCTTTGAAATGTTCATGGAAGTACTGTACTACAGTTTAAGTTCTATTTTAATATCTTTCTCCACCTACAGACTGTCCGAAGACAAAGAATAAACAATCCACAAAATGTAGGTGGTTTAAAAAAATAACACTAGGAATAAAACTTAAAACTCTGAACAAGTTGGGAAATTAAACCAACAATATTTACAAAATTCTAAGAAGAACTTGTTCAAATAAAGGCTACACATTTTCAAAATTCTAAAAATCTATTACTGTAATACACTACAGAGCAATAAAACTTAGCAGGGGAAGTTTTTCGAAAGTCTTGTTTTCAGTCGTAAATTTTCAATGAAATTTCTGCTGGTTGTGGTAGGCAATAGGTTTTGAGTGGTCATTAGGTCCTCTATGAAGGATGCAGTTTCCGAAACATGGATTTCTGGAATATAAGGAAGGTACAGGCTAGAAGCAGCCGAGACTAGGTTTTGGAAAGCATTAAACCGAGCAAGCCGGACTGAAAGAGGAAGTAACACCACAGTGTTGCGAGAAGTAAATGGAATGATAAGTCTCATCAATGAAATATAGAAAATTGGAAATGTTCGGACACATAGCGTGACATAACACTTTCATTTGCACAATTATGGGAGTCAAATTCTTGCAAAAGAGTGACGGAGATTTTTTTAACATACCTCAAGAATTTCACAACACAAATGGTCTGCAGCTCCTATTAAGACACGTAGATGCTCGCAATGGACAAAGAAATTTGGTTGCAGCGACAAGGCGTAGCCTTTAATAAATGGTGATGATATATCTCTTGTTGTCTCTTCTACCTCAGGTTGGCTTTCATGACTTTAATCATCCGAGAGAGGTGGCTCTTCGGTTAGGGTCGTTTAACTGTGAGCTTGCATTCGAGAGATCGTGGTTTCGAATCCCACACTGCAGATATTTTCCCGTGATTTCGCATTTTCACACCAGGCAAATGCTGGGAATATACCTTAATTAAATCTATGGCTGTTACCTTCCCAACCTAGCTTGGAAGATAGCATTTTTGTGTTCCTGGAAAATTTCAAGGTGTGAGAGTGCTGTTAATTGATCGAACTTCTTCACGTTCAATAACTTGTTTTATTCCCCACCTTGTTTACTTCAGCAGCCGACGAGATGTTGGATCGATATGTGACTTTCGAGTACACGGTGATGTACTTCGGTGTCTGTTTTATTTATTTATTGACGTTTTTGTAAGGATTAGTGTTGCTATGTTATGATGGGAAATGTTTCCTTAGGTAGGCTTGTCCTTCTATTAAAGTTGATTTGAGTACATTAAAATTATTCAGAATACCCATGGACGTCATATATTAATAATTTCGTGGTGTACTACCGTTTTTATAGCAGAATACATGAAATAATAATGTTCTGGGAGAGAAAGAGAACGAAAATCGTTGTTTGTTGATTGTTTAACCTGTTGGAGGTTCACACCTGTTTAAAAGCCCGTAGAGGGACAGATGGTCTTGTGAGAGGAAAGGAATTCCACTGAATTGTTAAAGTATTAAACTAAGATTGGGTAAGGAACATAAATTTTGTAAGTAATAAATAAATATTTGTCATAGAGTATATAACACCGTTTAATATCTGATAATGCGTAACATTGGTATAAAATATTCATAGATCTAATTATGTTTAATGCAGTTCGAGGAATCTGTAATATGCATGTACCAAATAATTTGAATTGCGTTAGACGAATTCTCTGTCCTAATATTCTGGTGATACTGACCGGGGTGAGAAGAATATTACATATAATGTAATTCACTCCGGTACCACTTGAACAATCTTTAATCTGTCCTGATCACGAAAGACAATCCCTTGGTTTCCTAGAAATTAGGAAGCCCGAAAGAATGTTTCTTCTTAATTTATTGTTGTTCTGCTCAGTCGAAGGAAATGCGGTTTGCGGATTTTTCATTTGTATGTTAAACTATTTTTACACTTTTCGGCGCGGAGTATTGGAATGATCACGCCAACATTCCACACATTGGGTTGTCTTATGTTCACTTTCCTCGGTGACGTGAAACGCAGCCCTTGTCTTCCTGACAGCGCCACAGTATTTCACGTGTGACTGAGGAATGTGATGTGTTTCCTGCACGTCTCGGTATATGATGACGATGACTACTCAAGAAATTTGAACTTTTTTCGAAAAATGAATAAAATAGGCTTACCTTAACTAATTTGCATGCGCTGAACACATCATTGCGTCGCCAAAGTCTTCGGTGTGCCATTGCAAATTTAACAAATACCAAAATTAAAAGTAACTTAAGGTATACTCGTATGGTGCATATTTAGGGCAAGTCTTGTTTGATGGGGATGGCATAAATCAGCCTGTCACCATCCTTACTGCAGAGACCATACACTTGCTCTCTGATGATGTATCCCTTTTTCTTCAACGCATTAGGAACTGCTCAGCTGACTCAATAACAGCAATTATGTATGTTAAATAAATTTTTAAAATTCAATTTCTAGTTAGGTAAGCTATCAATCCAATCAAAAATAGGAATTACCTCCCTTCCCCAGTAAATTCTAATGATCCATTTATTTTCTGTAATCAGACAAATTAACACAAAATTTATGTTCCAACAGCAAGGCAAGATGTAGGTGTACGACTAAACCTACTGTTACAGATAGATGTGGAGATTTTAATGAGTGGTTTGAAAATGATCCAGTTGTTCATTCTTTTATCTCTAGAATTTGCTTACGTCGCACCGACACAGATAGATCGTATGGCAACGATGGAATAGGAAATTCTTAGGTACGCACTATCTCCCGAATGAAAGGTAATAGTTACTTAACCCAAACCGCCTGGCTACGTGCTCGGTGAGGATCCAATTTTAACTTCACAAAACGCAAATAGCGATGGTAATACTATCTACCTTATTTCGTTTGAAATTGAAGTTATCTACTTCACGTTGTATCATCAGTGCCTAGTGGTTCTCTAGATGCGAGTGTCTTGTACAGAACACTCCGTCTTTCTGAGGAGAAATTAATTGGATCTTGGCGTGAGAGGGAAGTGTGGACTTGGAATGTGACAGATGGAGGAATCTTTTGTGACTGCACAGAAAAGGAAAAATAAATGATGTGCACCAGGAAAACAAACGCCCAATTAACCCTAAATTGCAAAGCATTGTATTGTGGCTACAATTTATGAAATGTAATATAATATTGCTGTATGAAGTCTTGAGTAGACAGTACAATTTTCAGGTAACTCAGGGCTACTAGACGCAAAAAATGAATAGTTTGAGCTGGCATGGGAAAATGGAAGGCTTTTATGCAGGAGGAATACTCTATTAATAACGCACTATTCCCTAATATTAGTGAAATATTTCTGTTGTCAGAAAAAGGGCAATCATGATTGAAACCTCTTGATAATAATAATAATAATAATAATAATAATAATAATAATAATAATAATAATAATAATAATAATAATCTATATAAATAAAATTGTAGGGGGTCCGCTGTCTGTAATTTCTTTTGTTTTGCCAATTTTTCAGATATTTATCCGTTTTAGGTCAACTCAAGACCGAATCGGTGGTTTTTACGTTTCGTGTCTGTTTGTTTGTTTGTCTGTTTGTCTGTTCCACCATCACGTCGAAACGGCTGGATAGATCTCAACCAAACTTCATATTTAGAGTATACTCATCCCGGGAAAGGTTTCGATATGCATATCATTTTAAAATCTTTGAATACACGGGGGGTTTATAGGAAAACCAGAATGGTTTTTCCACCATCACGTCGAAACGGCTGGATGGATCTCAACCAAACTTCAAATTTAGAGTATACTCATCCCGGGGAAGGTTTTGATATGCATATTATTTTAAAATCTTTGAATAGACGAGGGGGTTTATAGGAAAAACAGAATGGTTTTCCTCCGTTTTCTCTTATACTATTGATTTTCTGTAAACTTCGTTTACCGTACGTGAAACGCCTCTTCATTATAAACAACTTTCGTTATGTTCATAATTTACCTTACTCTTCACATGACGGAGAAATTTACAATTTTCCGCTGGTATCATGCTCTGCATTGAGTGACCGACAGACCGACAACGAACCTGCAGGTTACCATGGCAACGTCTCTGACTGCATGCCAGCAGGGAAGTAACGTATTGCCATTTTCCTCATCATGCTTTTAAATTCGTGGTTGTTCCTTGGGTAGAAGGCAAGAGAGGCGTCAATCTGCGGGATATTGGCGGAATATCGTTGGATGTTATAACCGCCCTCGAATAGATTAAGTAATAACACCATTAGTCATCTTCTTATTGTTTGTTTACCTAGGAATCACTGAACCTAAATTTCTCCTCTGTTACCGCTTTATTATGTCCATAACTCACACTAGCTTAATTTATTGAGGGGCATTTGATTTTCCAATACATTAACTTGGCATTTACATATTTGTCGTTATCCGGCTGTCCTCAGTTATAATCCATTTTCTATTACTTTCAACTTTCTTAACTGTATTACTTTCTTCCTTAATTACGCCCTATGTACGCGAGTGCTACAAACTACTGGATGTATTTCCACCAAAACTCATATTTAGAATACACCTGTCCTTGATAGGTTTTAGGGCAAATATTGTTTCTAAATCCCTGAACTGACTGGGGGTTTATACGAAACCGAAACAGTGATTTTGCACTTCCACAAAATATACACAACCAACGTTAATTTAAATCTACGTGCCTTGGTAGAAATTAATTTCTAAACCTTTTTTCTCATGTGCATCATTTCGATACGAGGATTAATAAGGGAGATATCATTAACGGACCGTTTTTCTGTACAAGTCCCATCGGACTTAACTCACGAGCGGGTGCGTGTAAAGCGTATTCCTTACAACTTGAAAACTACTGAAGACATTCGAACCAAAATTTATATTTAGCATCCACCTGCCCAAAGGTAGATTTTAAACGTAAATAACATTTCATGTTCCGGAATGGACTGGCGGTTTATAGGGAACCGAAATGGTGATTTTACTCTTCCACAATATATACAGAACAAGACCAACCTGACTGGAAATCGACCAAACGTGATGGAATTCCACCCCTAAACCTTTTTTTCATGTGCATTTTTTCGTCAGGAGGATTAATAAGGGAGGTATCATGAAAGGTCACTTTTGCAGGATAAGTCCAGCGGACATAGCCCAAAAGGTGTTTTACATGGAGCAGATTCCTTATCTACATAAATCAAATCGTAACGATTGTGTGCCTCTACACTGACTATTTTGGCGAAATTTTCGTACAGCTTTCCGTTTAAGGGGTAATAATGACCATCTGCATAATTTTTGGTTTAGTTTCCTGAAAGTCCTAATTTTTACACGCCTCGCCCAAAATCCAGATTGCGGCATAATCTGCCAGAAGAAAAAGAAGATAATTGAAATTTGACAAAATAATACGTTTTAGTCTGTAACGAACGGAAAACATCCAAGATCATTAAATTTTTCACTTTTTATCGCCGAAGAATATCGAAATATGCAGGCAATTTTAATGATGGTGCAGATCTTCGGAAATTCCTATCACATAACAGATTGCACAATCCCCGTTAAATTTGGAACGATCTATAACCTTAGTCTTATGACTATTTGTCGTATCTGTATCCCTTTTACGTTTGATTTTTCTCTATTAATCGATGTTAAGTCAATTTGTAATTTTCACATGCATAATTCATACTTTCGATTACTTATATGAAATACAGAATCATCAAACTCTTCACGAAAATTGGCCCACCGAGTAGCCATATGTGAGCCAAATGCTATGTATGTAGCTGTCACATAATTATCCGAAGAGTAATGTAATGTGAGATAATCTTACAAAAACGTTACCCTGTTCCACGTTTCTAACTCAATCTGACCCAAGAATAGATGACATATCATAGGACCAGCGATTTAGGCCACTAAATCTGGCGTGTCTTATGGTATAATCCTTTGTCGATATGACGTACGTTTAGTAGAAGTTAATCTGTAAATGAAGGTCTTCAATATTGTAAACACGCATGTACTTTCGTATGTCGATCTATATATATTCACTGATGTCGATTTGTAGCGATCGAGAAAGGGTGTTTCTGCTGTTGTAATCTGTACTCCCCACACCGACTTTGACTGGCAGTATGAAAGGGTTCCTTCTCCAACTCCTGTGTAACTGTCATTTGTAAGGAAGGTCTACAATTGTAATGAATAGTTCACTTCTCGATTTGACTTGCAGAAGGCAAGTGAGCATGCAGTTTTGTTTAAAACTCCCCTTCCCGATTGTGTTTGGCAGTAGGCAAGGGTGCCCGCCATTATAAAGAAATGTCCTCATCTAAAATGTGACTGGCATTAGGCATAGTGGCCTGCTATTTTGATGGAAACTCACCAACTTGGTGTGACTGGCAGTAAGCTGGCTGGAAGTAGGAAAATGGGCCTGGCATTATAATTATAACTGCACAACTCAATTTCGAGTGATAGTAGGGTAATTGCCTGCCATTATTATAAAAAATCCTCAACTGTAATCTGTCTGGAAGTAGGAAAGGGGGGCTGCCATTTTAACGAAAACTCCCCAAATCGATTCTGTCCGCGTAGTAGGCAATGGGGCCTGCAATTATAATGTAAACTTCCTAACTCGGTTGAGAATGGCAGTATGCAAGTGAGCCTGCCGTTATATCACAAATCCATAACAAACACTTTACATTGGAAACAACGTACGGGGACCTCCCCATGCTCTTTCTCGGATAACGCTAAGAGACATGCAATTTTAAAACAATCTTATTTACTGCATGTACACTACTTACTTCGATATTCGAATACAATGTAGAATACCGTAGCGAAGCACGGGTACATTCACTAGTAATAATAATAATAATACAGTATACCGAGCAAGTGGCTGTGAGGTGAGTCACGTAGCTATGAGCTTGAGTTCGGCAGATACGGGGTTCTTACCTCACTGTTGGCAGCCCTGAAAATGGTTTTCCGTGGTTTTCTATTTTCGCTGCAGGAAAATGCTAGGGCTTTTTCTTATAATAATAATAATAATAATAATAATAATAATAATAATAATAATAATAATAATAACGCAATGTTACAAAACCTTCAGGACAACTTCAGTAAGAATAACACCAGAGATTTCTTCCAAACCTTTAAGGAAGAGCTCAAAGGATACCAACTTCCAAGTATAAGCTCCATAAACGAACAAGGCAAAATTATACAGAACAATCAAGAAAACTGCAATATATTAGCCAGATAGTTTGAGAAACCCCTCAACAGCCCACCTCAAACAAACAAACAAACTAGAACTTCCGGCTCCTCGTATGAACCCAGAAGATGATATCCCACCGACTAAATAAGAAATAAAAGAAGCCCTAAAATGTCTCAAGAACAACAAAACCAGTGGTGAAGACCTCCACCATATTTGCTATCAAGTATGGGAGGCAGAAAAGCTACCGGACGAATGGAAAACAGCGCTGATACACCACTCCTTGAGAAAAGAAACGAGCAATATGTTAATAACTACAGAGCAAAGCAAAGCAAAAAGGAAAGTCAAAGTCATCTCCGTACAGGTCATGAAGGCCCTTGGAGGGGTGGAAGGTACAGGCTTCCACTATCCGTAACCTCGGCACTTGATGGGGTAGAGTGGTTAGCTCTACGCCCGGCCGCCTTTGCCCCCCCCCCAGGAATTAACCTGGTACTCATTTGTGGTGTAGGCTGAGTGAACCTCAGGGCTATATGCACCTCCGTAAGTGGAAATCTCATTTCTTAAATGTTTAAGACTTCCTGACGGGGATTCGAACCCACGTCCTTCCGGGCGAACCGAGCAGGCCTTTACCGCCTCGGCCAGGCAGCCCCTAACAACTACAGCGGCTTGTCGCTACTCCCAGTCGCTTACAAAATCATCTCCAAGATACTTCTGAACAGAATTGAAGCAATCCTAGATAGGCAACTTGGAGAACACTACGGTGGGTTCCGGAAAGGCCGCTCCTGTGCTAAGCAAATCCTTAATTAGAAATCAATAATTCGCCACAAAGTGCTGAACGCCAAAAATATAGTAGTTTCTTTCATTGACTTCAAAAAAGCCTTTGACTCGGTTGACAGAGAGTCCCTAGATAAGATCATCCGAGAATTTGGGGTCAAAACCAAACTGGCAAACTTTATCTTATAAACCATAACAGGCACAAATTCTAAGGTGAAATTCATGGGAGAATTGTCTGAGTAATTTGATATTAAGACAGGTGTGCCAGAGGGCGATGGATTATCACCACTATTATTCAACTGTGTCCTGGAGGAGATTGCGAGAATTTGAAATTCCGAACATGAAAATCGGCGGATAACTCCGATCTGCTTAGGAAGAAAGTCGAGAGGAATCAAAGTCAACTGGTTGGTTTTCACTCATGAATTCGCGATACTTTCAGAGAACCCAGAGGAAGCGGCCATACAGATCAACCTCCTAGAAAAGATCGCTAGCACGACGGGACTTAAGATCTCAAAAAGGAAGACCAAGTTCATGGTGAACGACAAACATGGACCACAATTCTGTGAAACATAGATTGGACGGATTCAGAGGATTAAAATCTTCAAATACCTTGGTTAAACCATACAAGAGACAGACTAGAAAAAGCTGCTGTGGACGATCGTATGTAAGAAAGGAGGGAGCTTATAGACTGATTAAAAATATCTACAACAACGATAAATGCAACTCATGGAAGTCCAAAATAAGCTATTACAATACAACACTGTTGTAAAAACAGCATGTCTGTATGCCAGCGTATGCCTCTCGATGAATTACAAATTGGAGAAACTGGAGATCCTAGAAAGAAGAAGAATTTGGAAGATATTGGTTCAAATCCAGTCTGAAACCGGCTGGAAATTTCGGAATAATAATGAAGTCTACAAAAATTTGGAGAAAAATTCAGAGACCATGACAAAGGAAAGATTATCATTTCTCAGAAATTTGTACAGAGTGGACAAAACCATACTAACCAAAAAATTATTCAAATACCTGCGGAACAAGAAGACAACGAAGGCATGGATTAAGGAAATTCGTAAATATTTAGAGAAGTCCAACATGCAGGAACTTGAGATTTTAGACAGGAAACATTTCGGAACATGATTCAAAATTTAGACAGGTTTCAAGTCGAAAGAACAGCAATAACGGAAATAGCCTGGACGGATGAACATAAGAAACAGCATAGCGCCCATATGAAGGAGTCCTGGAGGAAGAGGAAACTTCGGACAAAGCAAATTCGATCATCGCCATAAGACCTATCTGTGTCGGTGCTACGTAAAAAAAAAAAAAAAAAAAAAAAATGGAAAACAGAAAATGTGAAATAGAAGCGTAATCCTCAGTGGTTAATTTGCAAATAAAACAATACTAATAATGAAGTGCCTGGGATTTTATAAGTAACAAAAAGTACAGAATTATAGTTTTGTAAATACAGCAGATTGTACAATATTTTTCTGCTAGTACGCTTAATAAAAATGTGGGAACCCCTGCCTTAGACAACATCCTTAAAAGTTTTCCATGTATTTAATACTAGCGAATGTACCCGTGCTTCGCTACGGTATTCTACATTGTATTCGAATATCGAAGTAAATAGTGTACATGCAGTAAATAAGATAGTTTTAAAATTGCATGTCTCTTAGCGTTATCCGAGAAAGAGCATGGGGAGGTCCCCGTACGTTTCCAATGTAAAGTGTTTGTTACGGATTTGTGATATAACGGCAGGCTCACTTGCCTACTGGCATTCACAATCGGGTTGGGAAGTTTACATTATAATTGCAGGCCCCATTGCCTACTATGCGGACAGAATCGATTTGGGGAGTTTTCGTTAAAATGGCAGCCCCCCTTTCCTACCTCCAGACAGATTACAGTTTTTATTATAATGGCAGGCAATTACCCTACTATCACTCGAAATTGAGTTGTGCAGTTATCATTATAATGACAGGCCCCTTTTCCTACTGCCAGCCAGCGTACTGCCAGTCACACCAAGTTGGTGAGTTTCCATCAAAATAGCAGGCCACTATGCCTAATGCCAGTCACATTTTAGATGAGTACATTTCTTTATAATGGCGGGCACCCTTGCCTACTGCCAAACACAATCGGGTAGGGGAGTTTTAAACAAAACTGCATGCTCACTTACCTTCTGCAAGTCAAATCGAGAAGGGAACTATTCATTACAATTGTAGGCCTTCCTTACTAATGACAGTTACACAGGAGTTGGAGAAGGAACCCTTTCCTACTGCCAGTCAAAGTCGGTGTGGGGAGTACTGATTACAATAGCAGACCGACCCTTTCTCGATCGCTAAATCGACATCAGTGAATATATATAGATCGACATACGAAAGTATATGCGTGTTTACAATATTGAAGACCTTCATTTACAGATTAACTGCTACTAAACGTACGTCATATCGACAAAGGATTAAACCATAATACACGCCGGATTTAGTGGCCTAAATGGCTGGTCCAATGATATGTCATCTATTCTTGGGTCAGATTTAGAAACGTGGAACAGGGTAAAGGTTTTGTAAGATCATCTCACATTACATTACTTTTCGGATAATAATGTGACAGCTACATACGTAGCATTTGGCTCACATATGGCTACTGAGTGGGCCAATTTTCGTGAAGAGTTTGATGATTCTGTATTTCATATAAGTAATTGAAAGTATGAATAATGCATGTGAAAATTCCAAATTGACTTAACATCGATTAATAGAGAAAAATCAAACGTAAAAGGGATACAGATACGGCATAAAGTCATAAGACCAAGGTTGTAGATCATTCCAAATTGAACGGAGATTGTGCAATCCGTTACGTGATAGGAATTTCCGAAGGTCTGCACCATCATTAAAATTGCCTGCATATTTCGATATTCTTCGGGGATAAAAAATGAAAAATTTAATGATATAGGATTTTTCATTCGTTACAGGCTAAAACGTATAATTTTGTCAAATTTCAATTATCTTCTTATTCTTCTGGCAGATTATGCCACAATGTGGATTTTGGGCGAGGCGGGTAAAAATTAGGACTTTCAGGAAATCAAAAATTATGGAGATTGTTATTATTACCCCTTAAACGGAAAGCTGTACGAAAATTTCGCCAAAATAGTCAGTGTAGAGGTACACAGTCGTTACGATTTGATTTATATAGATAAGGAATCTGCTCCATGTAAAACACCTTTTGGGCTATGTCCGCTGGACTTAACCTGCAAAAGTGACCATTCATGATATCTCCCTTATTAATCCTCCTGACGAAAAAATGCACATGAAAAAAAAGGTTTAGAGGTGGAATTCCATCAGGTTTGGTCGATTTCCAGTCAGGTTGGTCTTGTTCTGTATATATTGTGGAAGAGTAAAATCACCATTTCGGTTCCTTATAAACCGCCAGTCCATTCCGGAACATGAAATGTTATTTACGTTTAAAACCTACCTTTGGACAGGTGGATGCAAAATATAAATTTTGTTTCGAATGTCTTCAGTAGTTTTCAAGTTGTAAGGAATACGCTTTACACGCACCCGCTCGTGAGTTAAGTCCGATGGGACTTGTACAGAAAAACGGTCCCTTAATGATATCTCCCTTATTGATCCTCGTATCGAAATGATGCACATGAGAAAAAAAAGGTTTAGACATTAATTTCTACCAAGGTAGGTAGACTTCCATAAACTTTTGTTGTGTATATTTTTTGGAAGTGCAAAATCACTGTTTCGGTTTCGTATAAACCCCCAGTTAGTTCAGGGATTTAGAAACAATATTTGCCCTGAAACCTATCAAGGACAGGTGTATTCCAAATACGAATCTTGGTGGAAATGCATCCAGTAGTTTCTAGCATTCACGTACATACGGCGTAATTAAGGAAGAAAATAATACAGTTAAGAATGTTGAAACTAATAGAAAATGGATTATAACTGCGGACAGCCGGATAACGACAAATAAATAAATGCCGTGAGTTATGGATATAATAAAGCGCTAACAGAGGAGAAATTTAGGTTCAGTGATTTTTAGGTAAACAAATATGAAGATGACTAATGGTGTTATTACTTAATCTATTCGAGGGCGGTTATAACCTCCAACGATATTCCGCCAATATCCCGCAGATGAGCCGATTGATGCCTCTCTTGCCATCTACCCAAGGAACAACCACGAATTTAAAAGCATGATGAGGAAAATGGCAATACGTTACTTCCCTACTGGCATGCAGTCAGAGACGTTGCCATGGTAACCTGTAGGTTCGTTGTCGGTCTGTCGGTCACTAAATGCAGAGCATGATACCAGCAGAAAATTGTAAATTTCTCCGTCATGTGAAGAGTAAGGTAAATTATGAACATAACGAAAGTTGTTTATAATGAAGAGACGTTTCACGTACGGTAAACGAAGTTTACAGAAAATCAATAGTATAAGAGAAAATAGAGGAAAACCACTGTGGTTTTCCTATAAACACCCCGTCTATTCAAAGATTTTAAAATTATATGCATATCGGAACCTTTCCTGGGATGAGTATACTCTAAATATGAAGTTTGGCTGAGATCTATCCAGCCGTTTCGACGTGATGGTGGGAAAACCACTCTGGTTTTCCTATAAACCCCCCGTCTATTCAAGGATTTTAAAATGATATGCATATCTAAACCTTCCCCGGGATTAGTATACTCTAAATACAATGTTTGGTTGAGATCCATCCAGCCGTTTCGACGTGATGGTGGAAAAACCATTCTGATTTTCCTATAAACCCCCCATATATTCAAATATTTTAAAATGATATGCATATGGAAAACTTCCCCGCGATGAGTATCCTCTAAATATGAAGTTTGGTTGAGATCTATCCAGCCGTTTCGACGTGATGGTGGAAAAACCATTCTGGTTTTCCTATAAACCCCCTGTCTATTCAAGGATTTTAAAATGATATGCATATCAAAACCTTCTCCGGGATGAGTATACCCTAAATATGAAGTTTGGTTGAGATCTATCCAGCCGTTTCGACGTGATGGTGGAACAGACAAACAGACAGACAAACAGAAACAATTTTATTTATATAGATTTTTACACTCGTTCTTCACCCCCTTTCCATCCCCGCCCAAAGGAGTCCTATGAGTGCCTTACACAACAGTATATATTTTTCCCAGATATTAAGTCTTATTTGTACCTATTTCGGTTGACAGCTATGCCCAAACGTACATGCATAATCTCACTGCTCTAGAATCCTGGAGCTGACGTTGCCATGGTTACGGCAGTTCATTTCTTTATCCGATTCCTAGAGCAGGGGTAATGTGGTGCCAATATCTCCGTAACGGTTGGTTTTAGGGCCTTAAAACATGGTTTTCGGGCCCGTAGGGCTTACCGAGTTTTGTTCTTTGCGTCAAGAGGATTAAATTGAGCTTTGTCTCGTCCTTATACGACAAATTCGATATTTTGCCTATAATAGTATAAGAGAAAATGGAGGAAAACCGTTTTTCCTATAAAACCCCCGTCTTTTCAAAGATTTTAAAATGATATGCATATCGAAACCTTCCCCGGGGTCAGTATACTCTAAATATGAAGTTTGGTTGAGATCTATCCAGCCGTTTCGACGTGATGGTGGAACAGACAAACAGACAGACAAACAGACAAACAGAAACAATTTTATTTATATAGATTGAACAGTGATGAAAGAATTACGAGCAGTAACAGTTTTTGCGGAGAAACTGGAAGAAAATAACGCCCTGCGAACGGTTGTGTTAATGTCGATATCTGCGAAAATATTTGAAGTAACATTTACTGTCGATAATTAGTTAAATTATGTAAAACAATAAGTTTTATTATCAATATTTACTTAGATATCCTTAGTAATATTTGCAGTCGATATTTAGTAAGATAACGTGAATTATTCTGATTTACAATCGATATTTGATTAAAATATTTGAAGTAAAATTTACTTTCGATATTTAATAAAATAACACAAATTATTATCATTTACTGACGATGTTTAGTGAGATGTGAATCAATCTGCCTTACTGACTGTATTTAATGAAATAATGTTAAATAATAAATCATGTGTTAATGTCGATATTTACTAAAATATTCAAAATAAAATTTACTGTCGATGCTTAGTGAAATAGTGTCAAATATTGTGCTTTATAGTCGATATTTACTAAAATATTCAAAATAAAATTTACAGTCGATGTTTAAAAAATAACATGAAATTACTGAATGGTATGCAAAGTCTTGGGTACGGAGTACAAGATGAAAATAAATAAGTCCAAAACAAAAGTAATGGAGTGCAGTAGTACGAAGTCAGGTGATGCAGGTGATATTAGGTTAGGAGACGAAGTCTTAAAAGTAGTAGATGAATCCTGTTAGTTAGGTAGTAAAGCGACCAACGATGGAGGAAGCAAGGAGGACGTAAAATGGAGACAGCACAAGCAAGGAGGATCGTTCTTAAGAAAATAAATTTGCTCACTTCGAACATTGTTGTTGGGATCAGAAGGATGTTTGCGAAGACTTTCGTCTCGAGCGTGGCATTGTACGGATGTTTAACATGGACGATAACTAGGTCAGAAAGAAAGAGAATAGAGGCTTTTGAAATGTGGTGTTTCAGAAGAATGCTGAATTTGAGATGGGTAGGTCGAATCACGAATGAAGGGATACTGAAATGAATTGGTGAGAGGAGGTCTATTTGACTAATTTTGACTAGAATGAGAGATAGAAATATAGGACCCATCTTAAGACACCCAGGACTGGTGCAGGTGGTTTCTAAGGGAAGTGTATGTGGTAAGAACGGTAGGGGTAGACCGAGGTATGAATATGACAAGCAGATTAGAGCAGATGCATGATGTACCGGTTACGTAGAACAAGGAACAACCACGAATTTACAGGAATGATGACGGAAATGGCAATACGTCACTTCCCTGCTGGCAAGCAGAGACGGTGCCGTGGTAACCTGCAGGTACGTTGTCGGTCTGTCGGTCACTCAATACTGAACCATTCTGTTCATGGTCGAAGTAAGCTGATTTTATAATAATTATGGAAATTACATGAGACCGCCAAGAATGTCGCCTTGGGTGGCATTTTTATTGTGTCAGAGTAGCTGAGACCACGCACTTTTCGTGACAAAGCAGCATCAGACGCGACTTGAAGCTTCTAGATGCTTATGGAAATTTATTATCCTAAGCGGGCCTCTTGAAGAGAGCGTGGGACGCGTGCATCTACGTGAGATATCCCGGGGAATTTCATAGTGGAGGGAAATGAATTTTATTTAATATCTCCACACACTGGGAATGTGCAACATTGCATTGAAAAACTGCAAGTAGAATATTTCGCTCGAAATTTAGATATATTGCATGACGCTAATGGCATTATGATTGAAGAATACATAAGTGCGCGTCAGGCCGTGGGAGAGTTTTCACCTTCGCGGGCAAGCGTGAAGAGACCACGCGCGTTGAGTTCGGTACGTGGGGGCCTGATTATTTATAAAACCAGCCATGGGGAGCGCGAGCTCCATTCTGCTGGGTACATCGCCGCTGAGGAGCTGTGCGGAGCAGATCACCATTGTCTTCGACCAGTGCAGTCAGAATCTATTGTCTACAGGAATTGTAAGTAACAACTAGCTATGAATTTGATAACAACTTAGTTCAGTGATTATTTTCTTGGTTATCTGAAAGAACATTCCTCGGCTAATAATTTTACTCAAGTAAAGTCACATAGCATAATCTGAGGCTCACATTGTCTTAAACTGGCGTTAAATGCTAGTGTAAGCTCCGAGGTCTGATGTAAATTCAATTCGTTTGGTACCAATATCGGTCTTGCATAAAGCATTTGCTCCATAGAAGTACGTGAGTTTGAGAAAGACAGTGCTATGAATAAAACAGTCCAAGGTTAAATGAACATTGGGGGGAAGATAAAGGCATGAACATCAAAACAGATTGTAATGTGATTTTCCTTGCAGTTCTCTTACGTCACGAGTGTACCGGACGCTGTACATTCACCGGGGACGAATCAGTAACATCAAGCAGAGCCACAGGACATCCTTCACGACGTCGAGGTACGAACGTGGGGACAGCTACCTCGAGGAGGCAGCAAGCAAGTCATCTGAACGAGCTGGAAGAAAACAACCAACGACCAGGATGATACCCATCAGCGGTTTACGAGTGTTCTTGCCGGTCAACTATGTCAACATGATGGCTCAAGCTACCATTGCCCGATTGGAAAACTGTTCGGGAAATGTCACAGGACCAAGGTTAGATCTTTCCATTTTCAGCATGCATCAGCTAGTTAAAATTCAGGGCCGTAATAGACGAATTTTGGCCTTCCGCCAATAGGTACATAATAACGTGTCTGCGGGCACTAAAAAAGAATAATTTATGCCCGAGTCTCGAACTCAGTAGTGTAGGTAACTTTGCATGTAATTTTTCTTATAGTGCTTCATTTTATGCCAGATTTATGTAGCGGTATGTTTCCCGATACGGAATTTTAGGTCGTGTAGTATCATCTAAATGATACTTAAGCAATCACAAGGATGTTCCTTCTTGCCAGCACAAGCCAGTAGGGAATAGTTAAATGCATGTAGCATGATATATGGTAGTCTCTCATTCGTGAATAACGAAAGTACAAGGTCTTCTATAAGACTCAATGGTCTTGAACTATGTATGAAATGGAGCGGGGCAGGAACCAAGGAGCCCTTAAGAAAGGAGGATTATGTAATTAGCCCAGAGCATAGAGATAATGCCCATAAGGAGAATGATGTGTAATGAATTCAGTTGTGATTTAATTATTTGTGCCAATGAGAGCACCACTGTGAAGTGTGATAGCGTGCCAAGTATATTGGTGTTGTGTAAAAATGCGAGGGAGGTCGAAGGTGAACCCTACAGTGTCCATACCATGTGAAAGGTCACATGGTAATTAGTTAAAAAGAAGGCACCGCAGAGGAGAATGAGTGGGCGGGGACAGAATATTGGCTTGGTCTGTTTACAACTGCCAGGCCACGAAATATGGCTTTAAACATGGCCGCTCCATTCATACTAACTCGAATCAGTCTGGGGTTTAGAATCTCGGTCACAGTGACGTCACCATGGGGTTGACGGCCGAGGGAAGAATGCTGGTTTCTGGTAAGGGAGAGCGAATGAGTGTGACCTGTTAGGTATGCAGCAGGAAAGGAAGATTTTTCTACACGACCATGTGTGTCATTGACAGATGTACATAACTTACTGTTTTAAGTTTGCATCTTGTTATTTATGTGTTTCTTAGGAGATGCTTAATTATGTGTCACAAGGTTTTAGGGAGTAGTCTTGTGTTCGAGTCCGGAACGGTAGAAGGAGTAGTGCATGTATAGTGTATAGTTTATGCGTTCTGAGCACCGTGGCATAAATTTACTGTAAATAAGGGTTACTTTGTTTATGTGTAATTAGGTTACGACTGTGAATGTCTAACGGATCCGTTTTCATTTTCTTTCTTGACGGAGTTATTAAGCTAGCTGGTGCGGGAGCCTTGGGAAAAATGCCTAGAAACTCATCCACCAGGACATGAAATCTAGCAGGATGCCTCTCACGTGAAGAAATCAGGCATGATGTATGACGACAACGTCCTTTGTATTATATGCGACAGATCCTTTGTAAATTCTAGATTTCCTACTTTATTGTAATAAATTAGATGTTTAACCGAATTTGCAGCTCAATGTTAGTTTTTATGTCGTTGACATTAGGTTTTCCTTTAGCGTTTCATTCCTCTCCATTTATTTGAAGTTTATGTCTTTCCCCTTTTTCCTTACCCGTTACCCTGAAGAATTATCAATTTCGGAGCTGATGGAGAGGATAACTCTTGCAAGGTAAGCTATGTTCCATTATGATTCACTTGTTGTGGATGTATTGTTCACTATGGTCTCCCTGGTCAGATTTCAGCATTGGCTTGACGTTGACGAGGGGACTATAGGGCACAATACAGAGCATGATACCCGCAGAAAATAGTAATTTACTCCGTCATTTGAAGGAGAAGGTAAATTATGAACATAACAAAAGTTGTTTATAATGAAGAGACGTTTCACATAGAGTCCATGGCGTTTACAAGAAAACACTAGTGTGAGAGAAAATGGAGAAAAACCGTTCTGGTTTTCCTATAAAAATCCCGTCTATTCAATAATTATAAAATTATATACATATGGAAACCTTCCCAGGGATTAATTTACACTAAATATGAGGTTTGGTCGAGATCAATCCAGTCATTCCGCCTTGATGATGGAGCAGACAAACAGACGAAGTCAGACACGGAAAATAAAAACTACCCATTTAGTATGGAGTTGACATGGAATGGATAAATATCTGAATAAATTGACAAAACAAACGAAATTACAGACAGCGGACCGCATACAGCTTTATTTATGTAGATAAGCATGGACACGTCTAGAAATGCAGACATTAATTTCGAGAGTTACTGCTTTGATACTGTACGACATATATGCAAACAGACTTCACCATCAGACGTCCTTTCCAGTGTTCTACATGGTTGGTCCTATGACAGCTTCTCGTATATCCTATATTCAGGGGTTTGATTTAGATTCATTGAATGGGGTGCTATTTTACAGTTTTCCTATACTACTTTATAATATTGATACACATGTGAGAGCTAGAAACATAAAATTTGGCTGCCATATGGCCACTGGTCATGTCAACGTGCGTGCCGAATGTCATGATTCTATCTTTCCTATGAGTGTGCCAAACGATGACATATACGTGTAAAAAGTACGAAATTAATTTTAAACCGGGATATACAGATCTACTTAACATGTAAGGGATAGAAATATGACAAAAATTAATAGGATCCAATTTGTGGATCTCCCCAAAAATGAAATGCGATTGTGCTTTGTGTTTGGTGATAAGACTTACCGTTTTGCCACCAATTTTTTTTTTTTTTTTTTTTTTTTTGCTAGTTGCTTTACGTCGCACCGACACAGATAGGTCTTATGGCGACGATGGGAGAGGAAAGGCCTAGGAGTTGGAAGGAAGCGGCCGTGGCCTTAATTAAGGTACAGCCCCAGCATTTGCCTGGTGTGAAAATGGGAAACCACGGAAAACCATCTTCAGGGCTGCCGACCGTGGGGCTCGAACCCACGATCTCCCGGATGCAAGCTCACAGCCGCGCGCCTCTACGCGCACGACCAACTCGCCCGGTAGCCACCAATTAACCCGAAACGAAGGTCTGCACCGTCGTTAAAATTGCATCCATATTTCAATATTTTCCGGAGTCAATAGTTATACATTTGCTTTGCTTAGAATATTTTCTCAAAAAAAAGAGTGTCTACGTTTCGGGATTAGCACTCGGATACACACGGAGTAATTAAGGAAGAAAGTATTACAGTTAAGAAAGTCGCAATTAATTGAAAGTAGGATTATATCTGTAAATACCAAGTGAATGTATTGGAAAATCAAATGCTACTCAATAAATTATGCTGGTATGAGTTGTGGATATAAGAAAGCGGTAACAGGGGAGAAATTTAAGCGCAGGGATTCTTAGGTAAACAGATAAGAATATGACTACTGGTGTTATTACTTAACATATTCGAGGACGGTTATAACCACGAACGACTTTCTGCCAATATCCCGCAGAATGAACGATTGACGCCTCTCTTGCTTTCTATCCAAGGAACAACCAAGAATTTACAGGAATGTTGGCGAAAATGGCAATAGCTTACTTCCCTGCTGGCAAGCAGTCAGAAACGTTGCTATGGTAATCTATAGGCTCGTTGTCGGTCTATCGGTCACTCAATGCAGAGCATGATACCCGCAGAAAATAGTAATTTTCTCCGTCATTTGAAGAGTAAGGTAAACTATGAACATAACAAAAGTTGTTTATAATGAAGAGCCGCTCACGTGCAGTCTACGGAGTTTACAAGAAATCAATAGTTAAGAGAAAATGGAGGAAAAACCGTTTGGGTTTCCCTGTAAACCCCCGTCTATTCAAAGATTTTAAAATGATATGAATATGAAAACATTTCCCGGCATGCGTATACACTAAATATGACGATTAATCGAGATCTATCCAGCCGTTTCGCCGTGATGGTGGAACAGACAAAAAGACAAACGGACAGGCAGGCACGAGAAATAAAAACCACCGATTCAGTCTTGTGTTGACCTAAAACGGATAAATATCTAAAAAGTTGGCAAAACAAACGAAATTACAGACAGACGACCTTCTACAACTTTATTTCACAGATTGGGAGTAAAATTTACGGTCGATATTTAGTAAAATTATGCGAATTAACCTGATTTCCTGTCGTTTTCTTGTAAGATGTGAAATAATACGCTTTACTGCCTATATTTGTGATGTTCGGGACATCACTGCATGTATTCAATTATTGAACTATATAATTAATTGATAAGATGTATATATTTAATCACTGATAGGTCATTTTTAAATTAATATATATATACATGGAGAGAGAGAGTTTTAATCATCCATTTCACATCATCATTTCATTTCTTTGTATCGCGGCTATAACGTATTCTGAACGAACCACATATTGTGTAAAGTATTTCAACATCATTCATATTAATAGCGTGCAGTAAATTTTTCAATAGCCGTTATGAAGTGACGAGAGTCAGCAGGCTAATTTCAGCCCATTTCGAGGAAATGTACGTCATCAAGTTTATGAGAGACCTTACCCTCTCCACCTTATGAAGAGGCAGGTGAAACATTATGAACGCCTACCTATCGAAGTTCGCTACCTGACGCTTTATTTCAGCGGGAAATTTCAGCCTATGTGAATGAACGTAATGACGCAACGTGATGGATTCACAGAAATACATAGGAGAAGGGATGAGACCTCAAATCTTACTGGACCATGTGATATGGTTGATGGAGGGAGATTTTGACGGTTATATACCCGCCTACAAGAGCTGGAGAGGACATTCTTATTCACATTCAGATTCAGATTGTGACTCGTACTCTTGGAAGACACTCTTACGACGATTCTACGTCTGCATATCGGAGATGATTTTAACTTAGTTCACTTCGCATCTGAGTATATACTACTCAAAAGTTACTCTCATTGGGACCTGTTATCTCAATGACGAGAGGTAAAGTCAACGGGAGACCGGTTTTCACTAGTATAGGGGAGGAGAGATTTTATTATGAATTTAGTTACGCTACTGTTCCGTAATACGGAAGAATTCAAGTGTATTCTTTCCATGAACATAACCCATGGTGGTTTTGCATTTAAAATTAGGACTCATTACGACTTTATGTAAGGAGTACAGTAGGAAGTGTTAAAGGCAGGAAAAGCAGAAGTAGGACTGGAATCCAACAACAGATGACGCAGCCGGTACGAGAGATCCATGAATCATCAGCTTCAAGATAACATAGTCTACAAATGGTGAACTAATGGCATAACTTACTGCAAGTCTTCGCGCAACAGTTCATTTTCTTAGAGTTAATTTCATTCAATTTTTCTTTTGCTTCCGTAAGTTCAGATTCCGATAATACGCCGTTACGTCACGTTTTTTCATCCTAATAAATAGCTGTTTTAATTTGTATTTTCTGAAATTATTATTAATGATCTTTAAATTCCAAGTTAGTGTACTTAATGATTTGTGTTCCGTCACCCCACCCCTGGGAGTTCTTTGAGTCTCATTACGTATTATTATTATTATTATTATTATTATTATTATTAATAATAATAATTATCACCTTTCGTTTTCAAGCCATAAGCTTGAAGGCTGGCGCCCATGGGATATTGTTCATGGAGAAACAATGAGATATCGTTTATTTATATTAATTTTAAAGTGACCCGCCACGTTATAATTTTGTCACACATCTGTGAGCCGAGTTGGTACGTCACATATTTAGTGAAATAATGTAAAGTAATGTGATTTAATATCAATATTTACTAAACTTTTTGAAGTAAGATTTAGTGTTGATATTTAGTAAATTAACGTGAATTATTCTGCTTTTCTGTCGACATTTACTAGAAATATTGGAATTAAAACCTAATATTGATATTAAGTTAAATAAAGTGAATTATTCCGATCTACAGTCGATATTACTAAGGGTATTTTAAGTAAAATGTTCTGTAGATATTTAGTAATATAACGTGAATTATACTAATTTACTGTCGTGTTTATGTAAGATATGAAGTAATCAGCTTTACTGTCGGTATTTAGTGATATAATGCCAAATAATAAGCTTTAACATTAGTAGTTACTAAAATATTGGAAGTAAAATTTACTGTAGATGATTAGTAAAATAACGTGAATTATTACGTTTTACTGTCGATTTTTAGTAGGAAGTGAAGTAGTCTGCTTTACTGCTTATATTTAGTGAAATAATGTCAAGTAATATGCGTTAAATGATACTTGACAGTAAAATCGTATTGGGTTTTTTGATGTGCAATTCCTTACTACGTATTTTTAATATTAGTCTGTACTATTCTCTGACAGTCAAATTTTATCCCAGTTTTTCAAATACATTTCACTGCAATAGCTAAAACTGGTACACTTTTGTGTTCCATAGTGATGTTTAAAGACCACAAAGGAAGTCGGGAATTAATAATAATAATAATAATAATAATAATAATAATAATAATTTTATGTGCATTACTTAATTGTAGGCATTCCTTCTAACGTCTGTAAATAATAATGTCTCACGGAGACGGTCTGTACCGAATCATGTTTACCTAAATTTCATGTTCATGAAAAGATGACACTACTGTTTGTTTTGAGGGTCGTGGATTGTGCTCATCTTAGTTCAGAATTGATTCTGAACACCACTGGCGGTTCATTTCTAACTGAACAATCAGCACCTATCTCGTCCCTAATCTTGACTCTTAGGTATCTATCTGGATCTGGCGCTGTGCAACGTTAATTGTGGCTGGGGCAGAAATAAGGTATACAGAAATTTGACCTAAATTGTGAATTTATCTGGGTGTGGCGTTGGCATGATCCCCTCCAGCACGTAAAAGTTAGGGCATTATGCGAGACTTTGTTTCGTTGTAGGGTTCTTACTTAGTAATATGTAGGTGGTTAGGGTGTCTGCGGTCAGAGTGTTCAATGATTTTTTTAAGGACGGACGAGTGTTTACCCTCGTTTTCCTTATTTACTTTTCCTTTCTGGTGACTAAGCTTTAAAAAATCTTAATCTTCTATCCTGATTTTCAGACTTTAATTTTCTTACTGATCGTTGTCACCTCGTAGTATGGCTTATCTTTTTTGTCACCAGGCCTTCTGTCCGTTGGGTTTTATAAGAAGTCATGTTCCGGGATCGCTTGAGGTTTTCAGCATCCCATTTCATTTTGTTCTCGGCATTTGGATTTGACTCTTGTTTTTCCCTTTCCTTGGACGTGTAGTATGAGTTTCGGCTCCTGTTTTTCTAGATCCGTCCTTCCCTATTTTTTCTGTGGTTCCCCTATATAGTAAGGGTAAAGATCGTAGTATATGATTTTGTCAGCTCCTTAAGGGTAATTACAGGAATCTGAAGTGTATTCGCGGCGCGTTCGGTCATTGACATTTTAAACTGTAATTCTGGGTTCGAGATACGCCGACGTGTATTTATTTGTAACAGAGGGTTCGATTCCCCTATTATTGTAACCTTATTGTGGAAGCCCTAGCTTCTTAATTTATATTTAAACAGGGTTTAAGGATCGAAAACCCCTATGAAGTTTGAATTTGTTAGCCTTCATTGCATCTCACTTGCCAGGAAATTAGGCAGACCTGTTGGTCTGGAGAAGACTTCAAAGGTCGTGTGTTGTTAAATGACAGCTTCTTTCCCCCGCCTCCTTCACCGTCCCACGGTTAAAACATGTGATATTGTTAATATCCTACTTGTTCAAGTTATTTTACAATTTGTTGTTGTTTTGAAAGGTGAATCGAAAAAAAAAAAAAAGAAAAGAAAAATTACCGGGCGAGTTGGCAATGCGGTTAGGGGCGTGCAGTTCTGAGCTTGCATCCGGGAGATTGTGGATACGAACCACACTGTCGACAGCTCTGAATATGATTTTATATGATTTCCCATTTTCACAAGAAGTAACTGCAGGGACTGTACCTCCATTAAGGCAACGGCCGCTTCCTTTCCACTTCTAGCCCTTTCCTTTTTTATTGTTGCCATAGGACCTATCTGTGTCGGTGCTACGTATAGCAGATTGTAACAAGACACAGAATTTAACATTTTGTTGATGTGGACTTGTCCAGTGTCCTGGAGCTGCCATTCCTTCCCCTCTGCGCCATCCATGGAACCCCGTAATAATAATAATAATAATAATAATAATAATAATAATAATAATAATAATAATAATAATAATAATAATAATAATAATATTAATAATAATAATTGTCCCGGGGTTATCCGTGGAATGCAGAGAGGTGAATGAAGGCGTGGGCTTGAATGGGTATATCTACGATATCAAAGATTAATTTAAAACTTTAAAATAAAGGTTATATTTCTTTTCTGATCTCAAAATTAACAAAATTCTTCAATAGGTGAAGGAAAAAAATGTCAGGTACAACAACAATTTTGATAAAAGAGAAGAAAACCCCAAAATAGGGAATTCGCAAGTTTTGAGCTTCAAGCTCCGAATTTACAAGTTTCCAATGTCGCCGATGTAGCGTTTAATTAGACACAAAATTCCAGAGCACTTTGCTCCAACCGTTACAATTTACGGTCTTCCAAGGCACCACTAAATATTAGACAAAAACCAGAAAAGAGTTTACATGCTCTCTGAATTCAACAAAGGAGACTGGCTCCCAATTTCTTACAGCCTACTCAAGGCAACTTTACACAAAACCTTACAAACTCTGGCCTCTCCAGGCACAACCTACAAATTACAATTTAGTTAATACAGAGGTATGTAGTAACCATACTACTGGGCCTTCGTGAAAAGATGAACACGTAAAATTACTGGCTCCAACTCAAAATGTATGGAGGCGTATACTTGCGCCCTTGAAAACCAAGTATAAAACCCTACTTAGGCTCTCATTCCGATGATACAGAGGCTAATCCCAAGGTACTGAGGGGACTAGAGAGACACTTTAATTAATACTATACAGAAAGAGAAACAGTTACAAAATCGTAGTCACCTCAAGATAAACTGAAGGGAAACTCGAGAGGGTAACGCACTCTCTATCTCCGGTTGACAGTTTAAGTCTTTATAAAATTTTACATTAGCAGGAAGAAAGTTTACATATTAGAAAACATATAACCCTCGGGCAAGTTTGCGGAGATAGCTACAGAGATGGAAAACTGGTGGCCATTACCTGGGCAGATGTTCTGCCTGCCGAAGAATGAGGGGTGCCGCCTCCTGTCTTAACACACGTACTCAGAACTTCGACGATCAATGAGGCAAGGTAGCTTGGAAAAGCCGCAGCTTATATACCCTAGAGGAGGCTTCGAGAAGGCTCTGGACTATATCCGGACACACCCTCTCATTTTTATTGGCTAAACAAAAGACTACAAGAAGCCTATGCTTGGCAGAAAAATAAATACAGAAAATTTGTTATTGGCCAGACTCAAAGTTGGCGGGAGGAGAATAAAGTGTTGCAAACTTTGAAGTATCAAATTAAATGAAAGTCAATTCAGCTGAGAAAACCTATAAACACAAAACTTCTTTAAATCACTGATTTTTCCACCTTGCACCAGAGCGCATGACATCAGATTTTTTGTAGAGACATCCATGTAGAAAAGAGAGAAAATCTTGATGTACACCAAAACAAAACGAAGAAATCCAGTCAGTTTAGGAAACTTTAACATATTACTCAGTTATTCAGTAGTGACATCTTCTGGTCAATGTCCCAACTTTATGAATATTAGAAGTTTTAAGTTTTGTTTGGTAGTTAGTGTTCCTTAAGGCGCTTCTTTTAAATATGCGGGGTTGAGGTGTACCTCCCGGCACAGTAATAATAATAATAATAATAATAATAATAATAATAATAATAATAATAATAATAATAATAATAATAATAATCCTGAGTGCCATCCGGAGAGCCCCGGTGCAGGTCATTCGAGTGGAAGTCTTATAGGCGATCTGCGTGTCTGTGAGGATGGGGCCCTACCTACGATTAATTCTAGTGTTGAAGAAACACACTTAGTACCCGCGGCATTGGAATTAATCAATGAATGTTAAAATCGCCGACCGGGTCGAGAATCGAACGCGGGACTACTTAGGCATGGAGATGGACGTCTGGAAGTAGTTGAGTGAACGTAATGGAATTACATATAATGAAAAATCGTTTCATTTTACAAAATATAAGATTTACTGGTAATTTGCTTCTTGAAATAAAATAATTACAATCTTTACACCCTGGTAATCGATATAATTCGCGTGGATAGAACCGGAGGAAAAAAGCGATGATGAAGATAGATTTTTTCGGTTCAACTACAGAGGAACGAGTCCTCGATCAGATACATTCATATCTCTGCAGTACTTACAAGGACACCAAACGCATCCAACAATCTCCACCACCGCTGGTGACGTCATTAAAATTCAACACAAATAGTCCTTCAAGTGCCTCTGTAAGGTGTCTTCAAAGAAGTCCAGGTTTAGATATGAGCATCTTAAAAAACCAATTATCTTGTAAAGTAAATGGCAAATTATTTGATCCGCTAAGATGTCACTAAGTAGAAAACTGTGGGAAGTGATGAATTTGGTAGTTGCAAGATATCAGTGTTCAATCTCACCACATCATCATTTTCTTACACAGTTTTTTTAACATTTGAGCCCAGTATGAGGAAAAATGTCAGTGATTTCCTTAAGACTGGCCGTTTTTCAAGTAATTTTAATTGTACTTTCACTGTTTACTTGTAAAGAAAGAGCCTCCGTGCCTCATGCGGGTACCGTGGTTCAAATCCCGGTCACTCCATGTGAGATATGTGCTGGACAAAGCGGAGGCGGGGCAGGATTTTCCCCGGTTACTCCGGTTTTCCCTGTCATCTTTCATTCTAGCAACACTCTCCAATATAAATTTGTTTCATCTGTCGGTCATCAATCATTCCCCAGAGGAATGCGACTGCCTTCGGCAGCCGGCACATTTCCTGTCCTCGCCGCTAGGCACGTGTTTCATTCATTTTATCGCTCACCGGTCGAGTGACTAGAAACGGGCTGTGGATTTTCATTATCACTTATTGAGAAAGTACCGTGCTCGATAGCTGCAGTCGCGTAAGTGCGGTCAGTGTGTGTTCGGGATATAGTGGGTTTGAACCCCACTGTCGACAATCCTGAAGACCGTTTCCCGTGGTTCCCCATTTCACACTAGGCAAATGCTGGGGTTGTACCATAATTAAGGCCATGGCTACTTCCTCTCCACTCCTAGCCCGTTCCTGACGCATGGTCACTATAAGACTTATATGTATCGGTGTGACGTAAAACAATTTGTAGTAATTTGTAATTCTAGTTGAGCAAAATATTTCTCAAGAATATGCAAATCAGACCAGTTTTTTCTTATACTCATCACATCCCTGGCTGTCTCATAAAGGCGTTTCATGTTGTTCAGTGAAATAGTTTATTTTATTCAGAAGATAACATGTCATGAAAAGAAGATGGCCTGAGTCATATCACCAATTGTTTCGCGATTGTGTGTTCTACTCACGTTATTTGAAGCACTTCCTGTACACCGGGCGTTGGCAGCTGAATTACACCTGGCTAATACATTCCTGGAATAGTTCTCGTGAATTCTAGACTATTGAACATTATCGTGTTATCAACTACGTTTCAATAAGTAGGTGCATATGATGAATGTCCATTACAACAGTATATATTTCAAGAATACCAATATCAACCCTCTGGATAGTTTTGCTTGAACCCAGTTCCTTGGCTGAAAAGTCAATGCTCAGGCTTTCGGGTTAGAATTGAACTGAATTTATTACACATAATCTTACAGAGTTGCCTTCTTGTAGATAAGAGTACTTCCAGAAATACACACAAACCAAACCCTATGAAAAAGATCTGCTTACTCTAGTCTTGTTCTATTGTGCTTACGCTTGCCTGGGTGTCATCTCCCTCTACTCCTCCCACTGTGTCCCTCCAGCAAATTGGAGATTCAACTCCTTCCTTCTCCCTGCCCCTCAACCACCACGGACAGCTTTCGGTTTAGAATGTCCCGTGTTCGATTCTCCGATGAACGCCGGACTTTTGGTTACATCTTTTTAATTTCGGTTTTAACGTCTCACTAACACAAGCAAGATTTTCGGCGACTCGAGGATAGGAAAGGGTGGCGAAGGCAGCGCCCGCGGATTTAATTAAAGTGCACACCTAGCATTTGCCTTGTGTGAAAGTGGGAAACCACTTTAAACAATCTTCAGACATGCCGACGGAGGGACTTTTCTTCTTTTCTACAATTTTTCTCTACGATAGATAGGTCTTATGTCGACGATGGTATATGAAAGGCCTAGGTGTGGGAAGTAAGCGGGTGGCCTTAATTAAGATACAGCCCCAGCATTTGCCTGGCGTGAAAATGTGAAACCACGGGAAACCATCTTCAGAGCTGTATGTTTAAGCGACGTGGTTCTTCCATTTCGTCACTTTTGCTCTTCTTATAATAAAATACTTCATCAATAACTGACAATTGTCAGCGGCTTCAGATCAATTACACTTTCAAATGGCAGTAACATGTATACACTGAATAATGAAGTTGCATTCCTCTGCTTGAAATATTATGTAATTGGACTATACGTGATGTAAATATGTTTGCATTCCCAAGTAAACATGTTTTGTGAAGTCACTTAATTATCTTTGATATCATTCCACTGATGTTGACAGAGCGCGCGCACATCGTTATGTGCACCAACTAATTACGACGGTTAATATTTGATCTAACGCGAAATTAAATAAGAGAGTGGAATATAAGTCTGTAGTGATGAACGCCGGCTGCTGATTATAGAAAAATAGAATTTATAAATTGGAATGGAAGTTTAATCATACATATCGGAGTAATGAGACGGGTATCAATAGGATTTACAGTACCGGCTACTTGATTAATGAATATCATTCGTAGTACAATTGATGGTGATATGCAAGGTATGTCCACTGTGATGGTAGAAACTTTCAGCTATGCTGGAGAAGGACACATGTATCAATTTGAGATATTGTTTGTGGTGGTGGTGATTATTGTTTTAAGAGGAAATACAACTAGGCAACCATCCTCTATTAACACAAATCGGAGACATAAAATCGAAGGGATCCGACTCTTCGAAATATGAAGGTATGGGTCAAAGGTAGACAAGGCCACGAAGGGCGTGAAAATGAAAAGACACCGTAGGATTCGTAACCTAACACCGCCGGGGTCTAAAAGAACGAGAGTTGACAAAGGGAGGTCTGATAGGCTAGATGAAATTGAGGAGCCTGGCGCAAGTAAATGGAAGCAATACCAGGACTTAGCTAAGCGCCTCGTGGTCGCCAACCCACTCAACCCTAGTTCAGAGCCTTGGGGCCTATTTTAGTCGCCTCTAATGACAGACAAGGGATATCGTGGGTGTCGTTCTACCACCCCCACCCACAGGGGGTGAGATGGCGTTTCTCGGTCGGTCCGGAAATAGGTAAGTCCCCTTGTGGCCGTGATCGTTAAGGCGTGAAGTCTATACGGCCTGACCCGGTTCGAGCCCCGTTGGAAGAAAAGTTCGCCGTTTTCTGGCAGGATAGGAGAGCTTCTGGTACCCTACACTTCTAGTCTAGATTTGATTCCAAACCTACCCGCACTGTTCCTGAGGAGTGGGAGCATATATCGCTGTTGTATCGGGACTCAAGCCTTAAGCAGACCTGTTGGTGTTATTCGACAGGAGTCGGCTATGTTTCAAGATCGGGTTTTACCCTCTTCTTAAATCCTCCAAATCATCATCATCACCCCACTCCCAGACGCACATATAGCCCATGCGCGTCAAAGAACTAGATCTGTGCCAAACGAGCCGAACATGTCCTCGGACACTCCGGGAACTAGAAACCATACGCAAAAATAAATAAATGTTGTTGTTTGAGTCATCAGTCCATAGGCTGGTTTAATGCAGTCCTCCATGCCACCATATCCTGTGCTATCATTTCCATTTCTACCCTAACTGCGCATTCTACATCTGCTATAATCTGCTGGTCATGCTCATACCTTGGTCTACCCCTACCGTTCCTACCACCTACACTTCCTTCGAAAACCAACTGTACAAGTCCTGGATGCCTTAAGATGTGTCCTATCATTCTATCTCTTCTTTTCGTCAATTTTAGCTAAAACGATCTTCTCTCACCAATTCAATTCAGTATCTCTTCATTCGTGATTTGATCAATCCTTCTCACCTCTTCTTTAACACCACATTAAAAAACTTCCATTCTCTTTCTTTCTGAGCTAGTTATCGTCCATGTTTCACTTCCATGCAATGCCACGCTCCAGACGAAAGTCTTCAAAAACATATTTCTAATTCCTATATCAATCTTCGAAGTGAGCAAATGTATTTCCTCAAGAAAGGCCTTCTTTGCTTGTACTAGTCTGCATTCTATGTCCTCCTTACTTCTGCCATCGTTACTTATTTTACTACCCAAGTAACAATATTCATATACTTCCTTTAATACTTCATTTCCTAATCTAATATTTCCTGCATCACTTGACTTCGTTCAACTGCAATCCATTACTTTTGTTTTGGACTTATTTATTTTCATCTTGTACTCCTTACCCAAGACTCTGTCCACACCATTCGGCAACTTCTTCAGATCTTCTGCAGTCTCAGATAAAATAACAATATCATCAGCAAATCTGAAGGTTTTTATTTCCTCTCCTTGGTTTGTGATTCCCTTCCCAAATTCGTCTTTGATTTCCTTTACTGCCTGCTCTATATAAACACTGAAAAGTAGGCGGGGGCAAATCGCAACCTTGCCTCACATCTTTCTGGATTGCAGCTTCTTTTTCAAGGCCCTCGATTCTTATCGCTGCAGACTGAGTTTTGTACAGATTGTAAATAATTCTTCGTTCTCGGTATCAGATCCCGATCACCTTCAGGTTATCCGAATAAATAAATAAATAAATAAATAAATAAATAAATAAATAAATAAATAAATAAATAAATAAATAAATAAATAAATAAATAAATAAATAAATAACGAAGGTAATGAAGATGACTAACGAAATGAAGAGCCAAACGTAAACAGGCTATGACTTGAAGAGGGAGGTGGTAGTATTGATTATTTAAAAAAATTTTTTTTTTCGTCGCTCCGACACAGATAGGTCTTATGGCGGAGTGGGGATAGGACAGGGTTAGGAGTTGGAAGGAAGCGACCGTGGCTTTAATTAAGGTACAGCTCCAGCATTTTCGTGGTGTGAAAATGAAAAACTACGGAAAACGATCTTCAGGGCTGCCGACATGGAGTTCTAACCCAATACCTTCCGAATGCAAGCTGATGTGAGTGTGACCCAAAACTTACAGCCACTTGCCACCCTTTAGTCTCGTTTTTTGATACGTCGTCGGGGATGAGGTGAATTTCTAGTAATTTATTAATGTTATTTTCTTTACGTCCCACTAACACTTTTACGGTTTTCAGAGACGCCAATGTGCCTGAATTTAGTCCCGCTGGAGTTCTTTTACATGCCAGTAAATCTATCAATACTAGGCTGACGTATTTGAGCACCTTCAAATACTGAGCCAGGGTCGAACCTGCCAAGTTGGGGTCAGAAGGCCAGCGCCACAACAGTCTGAGCCACTCCGCCCTATGAGCTGAATTTTTATGGTATGTTTATGATGGGATGCCCTTCCTGACGCCGAGCTCAGTTGAGTAGCTAATGAAGACGAAATGAATGACAGTAAATGAAACTGGATGAGGAGGAGGAATGTATCGGCTGTGGCATATGAAAAGGAACTGTGCCATCATTTGTTGGAAGTAAAATTAGTAAACAACAGAAAGCAGTTCTCAGGACAACCAGTGTTGGGGCTCGAACCTAAACGTCCTCCCAATGCAGACCTTGGCTCTGCAGCCGTACGCGCGCACTCCACTCGGTTGGGCAACCGTTCTCTATTAACACTAATTAAAAAACGGAACAGGCCAAACATTTTGAGAAAAGAAGGTGTAAGCATAAGAAAGACAAGGTTACGAAGGGCGTGAAAATGAGACTCCCTAGGCCTCGAAACCCTAAGAGGATCCGCCGTGCTGACCACACGACACCTCGTAAACTGCAGGCCATCGGGCCGAGCAGCGGTCGCTTGGTAGGCTATGGCCCTTCGGGGCTGTTGCGCCATGTGTTGTTTTTTCGTGGTGTAATCATACAGGGTGATGGAGGACGACAAGTGAATCAATTTGAGATAAGGTACTCTAGTCCTGAAACATTTGAGTCAAAATTTCTTACGGGGTTTCATGATTGAAATATTGCGATTTACGACAAAATTCATAATTAAAACTTTATCTCTGCATGTCATCTAGCAATTGACCATAAGCCTGGTGAACGAGTACGGTAATATACTTATTCCGGTACCATCGTTAATGATCGATGTGATAATTCGGTTATAGCGAAGTTCCACATTGGAAAAGCTAGGACTGTGTTCAACAAAATGGGAAACATTTTTAAAAGTCTTGACTTAATACTAGTTAGAAAAATAAGACTCCATCGCTTCTATGTTCTCTATTTCGGTGTTGAAACATGGACTTTCACGAAGTCGCTCACTAAAATATTAGAGGGCTTTGAGATGTGGCTATACCGAAGGATGCTAAGAGCGTCATGGACGGATCATGTCACAAATGCAGAGATCCTTCGAAGAATGAGAATAGATAAGGAAGAACTGACCACTGTAAAAACGGGAAAGCTACAATACCTCGGTCACATCATGAGAAACAGAAGCAGGTACCATCTACTGCAAGGAAAGGTACCTGGCAAGGGGGATATTAGCAGGAGCCGAGTCTCCTGGCTAAAATACGTCAATGACCGGATTCTCAAGATATTGGCAGAGTTACTTCAAGCAGCTGACAACAGAAAAGACACAGCCAAGATGGTTGCCGACATCCGGAACGGATAGGGACTAGAAGAAAGAGAAGACATAAAATTGCATTTTCAGTTTTAACCTTAGATGTCCCCCTATTCTTCCTCTTTAAAATACCGTCATCACTTTTGCCCTAACGCTATTTTGAAAATCTAACTGCCGGATTTAAAAGATAGCGGCACGACGTATATAGAGCAAGCATATGGTCTTTTCTCTCTCATTATCAGACAATATTGGCTTCCAATTCCATTCGGACTACCATTCGAATAATCCCGCTGGAAATTATTTATCTTATCTTATAAGAGGAAACAGAAGTCTTGGGGAGTAACTTCCAGTCCAGGGCAGTTTTAATGCAAGTATGTCTCTTAAAATTTTCAATTGCATTTTGCTAGCTTAAAGTATCATCAGCCCATTGCACGTATAAAATGCTTCTTGCGGCAGAGTTCTTATCAGATACCCCTGACATTTTCTGATAATGTTTTAGAATGTAGAACAGAGGTGTTCAGATGGGCGCCCGTTGAGGCTAGCCCAGTACGGCCGGGCTGGCGTGACGTAAATTCAGGCAGTTTACGTAGCAAGCATACGTCACAGTGAAGCGAGAGAGCGAACACACTTTACAAGGACTGCAATTACGATGCTCACCTCCAATATTCAAGATATTCCAGTCTGATTTATACTGCACTCGATATAAATACTCTGTTTTATTTTCTTATATTTATTCATTTAAAGAAAACTGACATGATATGATTTTTGTGTTACAGTCTACAAAGGTATAAGATACGATTTACAAATCCTTGGATGGGAATGACAGTATTTCCACTTTAAAAATGTAAAATCACTGTTATTCATTAAGCAAAAGGTAATATACGAAGGGCGTAATATATTGTTTTACATTGGTTTATTTCTACTCAAATGAAGTACATTACACATCAGTAGTTACGTCCAACTTCTCAACATATTCACCTTGTAAGTGTATGAACTTTTGCCATCGATGTGTCAGTCTCTACAGACCTTCCTGAAACTGCGTACCCATGACTTGACAGCTATGTCCAGTTGTGCACAATCCGCAAAACGGCGACACTGTCACTATTCTCTTGCCAACTGATGGCACTGTTCAACATTTCTTTGGCGGTGGGCTGCCCCTATGCTTCCATTGCATCGATTGTTGTTTCGTTTGTGGCTCATGGTACTGGAGCCATGTCTCATTACAAGTCACAAACCTAGCCATTAAGTCGGCTAGATCTTGATCATGGCGTTGCAAACGTTCTCTGCACATGTTCACAGGCCTCTGCTTTTCGTCTGCAGACAAGAATCTAGGCACCCACGTTGATGACACCTTCTCCAACTGTAACTGGCCGTGCAGGGTGTTTCGGCTAATTCCCGTGGCTGTCTCCATTTCAGTAAATGTGATGCATTTGTTTCCTTGGATGGCCTGGTCGATCCGGGCAATGTTGGCTGGTGTTGACACTGCCACAATCCTTCCAGAACTGGTTCCCTTGTCCACCGTTGTGCGCCCTATTTTCCAAACTTCCATCCAGTTGTAAACTGTTTTCCGTGACGGTGCATGTTCTCCACAGACTGCCACCACAGGCCGATGAATTTATGCAGTGGTCACGCCTTCTTTCCATAGGAACCAAGTCGTATAGCGCTGTCCCTGGCGGTTGCTTTACATGTTGTCTGCTCCTACGCTGACTATGTTGTTACGAAATAGCTATGACGAGTGCATTCGTTGGCCCCTGTGCGTATGCTGCTACCAAACGGTGGA
Source organism: Anabrus simplex (assembly GCF_040414725.1). Classification (NCBI taxonomy): domain Eukaryota; kingdom Metazoa; phylum Arthropoda; class Insecta; order Orthoptera; family Tettigoniidae; genus Anabrus; species Anabrus simplex. The sequence goes on along the minus strand of NC_090265.1, from coordinate 38,161,436 downwards.
ACAAGACACTAGTTACACGTCATCACCTTCAAAAGTGAAATATGAACCATACACGGATGTACAAAAAATAAAGTGTAAAACAATACAGTACCCCCCTCGTAATTACATAATGCAACAATGATTTTTCACAGTGTTGTGTAACTTTCCTCTTTCACTGAATTTCTGAAAATAGTATTTAAAATTTAACAGGCGTCCAATGATAATAGCTAGCCTCTAAATAGCGAGAGTGAGTTTCATCACGAGTGTTTACATAGATATTTACTGTCCGAAATTAAAGTACAACAATGTACACTGACTGACAGAGCAAATGCAACACCAAGAAGGAGTGGTCAGAACTTTATGCCAATTGCAGGGTAGACTGACGTCACTGAGGTATGCTCATGACGTGAAATGCGCCGCTGTGCTGCGCACGTAGCGAACGATAAATGGGACACGGCGTTGGCGAATGGCCCACTTCGTACCGTGATTTCTCAGCCGACAGTCATTGTAGAACGTGTTGTCGTGTGCCACAGGACACGTGTATAGCTAAGAATGCCAGGCCGCCGTCAACGGAGGCATTTCCAGCAGACAGACGACTTTACGAGGGGTATGGTGATCGGGCTGAGAAGGGCAGGTTGGTCGCTTCGTCAAATCGCAGCTGATACCCATAGGGATCTGTCCACGGTGCAGCGCCTGTGGCGAAGATGGTTGGCGCAGGGACATGTGACACGTGCGAGGGGTCCAGGCGCAGCCCGAGTGACGTCAGCACGCGAGGATCGGCGCATCCCCGCAGCCCCGCACGCCACGTCAACCGCCATTCTTCAGCATGTGCAAGACACCCTGGCTGTTCCAATATCGACCAGAACAATTTCCCGTCGATTGGTTGAAGGAGGCCTGCACTCCAGGCGTCCGCTCAGAAGACTACCATTGACTCCACAGCATAGACGTGCACGCCTGGCATGGTGCCGGGCTAGAGTATCTTGGATGAGGGAATGGCGGAACGTCGTGTTCTCCGATGAGTCACGCTTCTGTTCTGTCAGTGATAGTCACCGCAGACGAGTGTGGCGTCGGCGTGGAGAAAGGTCAAATCCGGCAGTAACTGTGGAGCGCCCTACCGCTAGACAACGCGGCATCATGGTTTGGGGCGCTATTGCGTATGATTCCACGTCACCTCTAGTGCGTATTCAAGGCACGTTAAATGCACACCGCTACGTGCAGCATGTGCTGCGGCCGGTGGCACTCCCGTACCTTCAGGGGCTGCCCAATGCTCTGTTTCAGCAGGATAATGCCCGCCCACACACTGCTCGCATCTCCCAACAGGCTCTAAGAGGTGTACAGATGCTTCCGTGGCCAGCGTACTCTCCGGATCTCTCACCATTCGAACACGTGTGGGATCTCATTGGACGCCGTTTGCAAACTCTGCCCCAGCCTCGTACGGACGACCAACTGTGGCAAATGGTTGACAGAGAATGGAGAACCATCCCTCAGGACACCATCCGCACTCTTATTGACTCTGTACCTCGACGTGTTTCTGCGTGCATCGCCGCTCGCGGTGGTCCTACATCCTACTGAGTCGATGCCGTGCGCATTGTGTAACCTGCATATCGGTTTGAAATAAACATCAATTATTCGTCCGTGCCGTCTCTGTTTTTTCCCCAACTTTCATCCCTTTCGAACCACTCCTCCTTGGTGTTGCATTTGCTCTGTCAGTCAGTGTATATATAGTATGCCCTCAAACATATAACCTCACTATTTTTATTTATGGTAAGCATGATTGGATTGTTGGTGAGTATTAGATAATTTAAACCAAATAACCACAAGCCACAGCTTATCCACCTTAACTCCGTATTATATTAGCTTTGTTTCCAAAGCAACTCTTAAAGTGTAATAGTGAGAATCGTAATTCATTACGTACGTTATAAAATTATTTGAGACTAGCTGATGTACCCGTGCTTCGCTACGGGATTCTCAGAAAGACTCATATTGTGGTTTTCCTAAGTGAAGTCAACATAGACCATCACAAAGATGTCAGTAGGAATGTAGCGTTTAAAAGCAATGTTGTCATATAAAATACTTGATCTAATGAAAAAACCTCACATTTTCTCACTTTTAACGAAAAGTACCACGGTGCCGATGTAACAGTCCAAGAGTTTCAGAGCTGGAATGACCAGGGTTAACCAGTATGCTACGCACCAGTTGTATCAGAAAATGTATGAATCCGATGAATGATACACTAAAGAAGAAAGTTATCTAACTCCCCAGCTTCTTCCCGCCAATATTCATGCAGGCTGTTACATTCGGTACGCCAGGGCGAGTTAGCCGTGTGGTTAGGGGCGCGCAGCTGTGAGCTTGCATCCGGGAGATAGTGGATTAGAATCCCACTGTCGGCAGCCGTGAAGCTGGTATTCCGTGGTTTCCCATTTTCACACCAGGCAAATGCTGTTATGTACCCTAATTAAGTCCAAGGTCGCATCCTTCACACCCTTTCCTATCCCATCGTCGCCATAAGACCTATCTGTGTCGGTGCAGCGTAAAGCAATTTTTTTAGAATACTTGGTACACAGCAGTAATCCTATCTATAATATATGAGTGGCAACAAAAGACACAAAGCACAGCACAACAAACAATGGTCAAAGTAATGTTATTGTTGGTCAATTTTATGAGCTTTCTATATTGTAGGCCTTCACATTTAGGTTTCTTTCGACTCTGTGATATTAGGGCGACTTATAAAATTACTTATAGCGAATACTGTAGTTCCTTATTCTTCGACTTTACATACTGATTTTCATCAAATTCTCTTTACCCATTTTCTCGTGACTCGGCGGTGATACGGACTTGTAAAAAAATTCCAAATTAATGAATATCTCTGTGATCTTAGCCGGCACGGTAACAATATATAGGACATAAATGACGGGAAATGTAGTGCTATAAAACTTTAGTTATTAAGTATTATTATCGATACGACCAATAATAACACAAATATTTGAGAATTACATTTTAGGCCTTCCCCTAAACTACCATTTCGCTCAGCGTGAATAAAATTTCTTATGGCCTAGATTATAGCGACTTATTCCATGACTTTGCATACCGATTGTCATTAAGATAGGACCAATAATAACATAAATATTTGAGAATTCAATTTTACGCCTTCCCCTAAACTACAATTTTTCTCAGCGTGAATACAATTATTTGTAGTATATATTGTAGCGACTTATTTCCCGACTTTGTCTGCCGATTTTCATTAACCCTCACGGAGTCGCTTACTCATTTGAAACGTTAGTAGTCGCGCGGGGTGTTGACAACACCCCAACTATCTTTTCACAGTACAACCTATATAAAGATATTTTTTTGAAAAATGTATTTTATTATGTCTAATATAGATTTACAAACGAGACTAGCACATAAAAATCATAAAATGAGCGATATTCATCTATAAAAATCCAAGCATACGAAAATATTGAAATTATTACTCAATTTCTGCATCTCAGTACAAAACAAATTAATTCAAGACTATTTCTTAATTACACTCAATGTTTCTGTTTTTAGATTGAAGTAAAGACTTGTAAGAATACACTCAACATAACACAAGGTCAGAAACTTAGTCTGTATCACTTTGTGGTTCACCTGAAGCTTGATAACATTTTTCACACACATTCCTCATATGTTTCAGACACATTACTCTACAACAGCGATCACAGTACGATTTAGTCTTTACATCTTTGTTTCTAGGGCACACTGTGCACCGTGATTGCTTCAGAGCTCGTTCTCTGACGTTTGCCGTCTTACTGGGGTCATCAGCACCAGTTAGTTTTGCCGCTTTTTCACGAATGGTCTTGGGCAACCTTTCGGTATAAGTTCCTCACAATTGTCGCCTTCTGCTGGATCTGACTCATCGAAATCTTCTTCACAACTTTCATCTTCTTCTAAAAGTTCGCGTATTCTAGCCTCCTGTAGTTCATAGCTACACATGTTCACAGAAAATGAGACTTTCACCACTCAAGCGAGAACCGCGTACTGAGCCGGAAATGTTACGATAGTGGTCGCGTGGGGGTATGACGACACCCCACGTGTGAAGAAAGAGCGCTAACGCCTGTCACAGCGATTCTAATTATAAGCACTCGATCAACACTTTGTGCTCAAGGTCAGATAGAGAGGTATAAGAAATTACAGCAAGATAAATGAACTCGATCGCAAGATTTAGCCTAAAAAATGAACGTGGGGTGTTGTCAACATCCCACGCGACTCTTTGAGGGTTAAGATACGACCAGTAATAAGATACATATTTGAGAGTTAAATTTTAGGCATTCCCTGGACTACCATTTCACTCAGCGTGAATACAATTATTTATCGCCTAGATTATATCGACTTATTACCCCAAATTTGCATACCGAATTTCATTAAATTCCCTTCAGCCGTTTTCCAGTGGTGCGTGTACATTCATGCAGGCAGACAGAAATTACGGAAAATTAAAAAGTGCATTTCCTTGTTACTGTGGACACTACTGATACAGAAATACCATCCTTTTAAAATTCTGCGCAGTGTACAGACACAACTCTTATTTTATATATATAGATTGTAGGCCTAACTCTTTACTGTATCCTGTCAAAATACACAAACTGCAATGAGCGGAAGTAACTTATTTCTGTCCTCTTTCTTTCATTATTTTCTGCCTCCATTTCAAACTCAGGCATCGCCACAGAGATCAAGAGTGACTGCGAGAACATCGCCCAACCTTCACGGCCTGTGATGCAGCCACAACGTCACTGTGGTCGAATAGAATGCGCTGAGCTCATCGCCTGCCAGTCCGCCCTCTTAAGGCTACGGCCACACTTGCTTGTTTGTACGGCGTGATTTTATTAGTGTGTTGTATATTGTGAGTAGCAAAACATCGCCATTGCTCTGCATCATATGGAAGGCATTCCATTTTTAAATAATAACTCCGTTGTTGCGGTATGTGCTGCGTTGGTTGTTCTTCGTCGTCGGCAGCGTCAAAGATAATATTGGATCCATCCGATATTAAGTGACAGGTCATCAAGTGGACGATTTGTACTCCTACACACGTCTCCCCCAAAACAGCGCCCGTTACTGTTAACCGTGCATCTCTTTCCATTACCCTGTTTTTTGAAGTCTTTGTCCTTTGTGTGGTAAAGGCACGGGTATCTTGGTACCTCCAAAATGATCAGTTCACTGTCTAATATTCTCCTGAGTTATGAACACGAACAAGAGCACAATAAAACCGCAGCGTCTTCTTCCCGCAAGTGTGGCCAGTCTCATTAAAGTCAGTGCTGCGCATTTTAGCACGGGATTACCAGCAGTCCCGCTGCGGGAAAACACGCAAGTGTGGCCAGTCTCATTAAAGTCAGTGCTGCGCATTTTAGCACGGGATTACCAGCAGTCCCGCTGCGGGAAAACACGCAAGTGTGGCCAGTCTCATTAAAGTCAGTGCTGCGCATTTTTAGCAAGGGATTACCAGCAGTCCCGCTGCGGGAAAACACGCAAGTGTGGCCAGTCTCATTAAAGTCAGTGCTGCGCATTTTAGCACGGGATTACCAGCAGTCCCGCTGCGGGAAAACACGCAAGTGTGGCCAGTCTCATTAAAGTCAGTGCTGCGCATTTTAGCACGGGATTACCAGCAGTCCCGCTGCGGGAAAACACGCAAGTGTGGCCAGTCTCATTAAAGTCAGTGCTGCGCATTTTTAGCAAGGGATTACCGGCAGTCCCGCTGCGGGAAAACACGCAAGTGTGGCCAGTCTCATTAAAGTCAGTGCTGCATATTTTTTGCGCGGGATTACCGGCAGTCCCGCTGCGGGAAAACACGCAAGTGTGGCCAGTCTCATTAAAGTCAGTGCTGCGCATTTTTAGCACGGGATTACCGGCAGTCCCGCTGCGGGAAAACACGCAAGTGTGGCCAGTCTCATTAAAGTCAGTGCTGCGCATTTTTAGCACGGGATTACCGGCAGTCCCGCTGCGGGAAAACACGCAAGTGTGGCCAGTCTCATTAAAGTCAGTGCTGTGCATTTTTAGCACGGGATTACCGGCAGTCCCGCTGCGGGAAAACACGCAAGTGTGGCCAGTCTCATTAAAGTCAGTGCTGCGCATTTTAGCACGGGATTACCAGCAGTCCCGCTGCGGGAAAACACGCAAGTGTGGCCAGTCTCATTAAAGTCAGTGCTGCGCATTTTTAGCACGGGATTACCGGCAGTCCCGCTGCGGGAAAACACGCAAGTGTGGCCAGTTTCATTAAAGTCAGTGCTGCATATTTTTTGCGTGGGATTACCGGCAGTCCCGCTGCGGGAAAACACGCAAGTGTGGCCAGTCTCATTAAAGTCAGTGCTGCATATTTTTTGCGTGGGATTACCGGCAGTCCCGCTGCGGGAAAACACGCAAGTGTGGCCAGTCTCATTAAAGTCAGTGCTGCGCATTTTTAGCACGGGATTACCGGCAGTCCCGCTGCGGGAAAACACGCAAGTGTGGCCAGTCTCATTAAAGTCAGTGCTGCGCATTTTTAGCGTGGGATTACCGGCAGTCCCGCTGCGGGAAAACACGCAAGTGTGGCCAGTCTCATTAAAGTCAGTGCTGCATATTTTTGCGCGGGATTACCGGCAGTCCCGCTGCGGGAAAACACGCAAGTGTGGCCAGTCTCATTAAAGTCAGTGCTGCGCATTTTTAGCGCGGGATTACCGGCAGTCCCGCTGCGGGAAAACACGCAAGTGTGGCCAGTCTCTTTAAAGTCAGTGCTGCGCATTTTTAGCACGGGATTACCGGCAGTCCCGCTGCGGGAAAACACGCAAGTGTGGCCAGTCTCATTAAAGTCAGTGCTGCGCATTTTTAGCACGGGATTACCGGCAGTCCCGCTGCGGGAAAACACGCAAGTGTGGCCAGTCTCATTAAAGTCAGTGCTGCGCATTTTTAGCACGGGATTACCGGCAGTCCCGCTGCGGGAAAACACGCAAGTGTGGCCAGTCTCATTAAAGTCAGTGCTGCGCATTTTTAGCACGGGATTACCGGCAGTCCCGCTGCGGGAAAAAGCGCAAGTGTGGCCAGTCTCATTAAAGTCAGTGCTGCGCATTTTTAGCACGGGATTACCCGCAGTCCCACAGCGGGAAAACACGGAAGTGTGGCTGTACCCTTACAGTGCTGGGCGCCCGCGGGACGGAATGCCCAGCGTGAGCACCTCTGTTGTGGAGGAATTAAAAGAGTAGTTCTGTTCTCAATAGCATATTACCTTCATATTTTTGTTCCTAAAATAGCACCTTTTTTATGAATAATGAAAAACTAAAAAAACTTATAGCCGGGCTGATTGACTCAGGTGGTTGAGGCGCTGGCCCACTGAGCCCAGCTTGGCAGGTTCGATTCTGGCTCAGTCCGTGTCGGTAGACCCACTAGCGTGTAAGAGAACTCCTGCGGAACTAAATTCCGGCACCTCGGCATCTCCGAAAACCGTAAATGTAATTAGTGGGACGTAAAGCAAACAATTATTACTTAAAACATATCTCCAATAGTTTATTCCTGACTGCAAAACCCAGAGTTATTACGACTATTTCTGACAAGTATGTCAAATTACAGTTCAAGAAGAATGAACATTATGCCTCAACATATAAAAATAAACATTACTTGTTAATAACTTTGCAACAAGTTAACTAATGAACTTAAAATACATTGACTGACAGAGCAAATGCAACACCAAGAAGGAGTGGTCAGAACTTTATGCCAATTGCAGGGTAGATTGACGTCACTGAGGTATGCTCATGATGTGAAATGCGCCGCTGTGCTGCGCACGTAGCGAACGATAAATGGGACACGGCGTTGGCGAATGGCCCACTTCGTACCGTGATTTCTCAGCCGACAGTCATTGTAGAACGTGTTGTCGTGTGCCACAGGACACGTGTATAGCTAAGAATGCCAGGCCGCCGTCAATGGAGGCATTTCCAGCAGACAGACAACTTTACGAGGGGTATGGTGATCGGGCTGAGAAGGGCAGGTTGGTCGCTTCGTCACATCGCAGCCGATACCCATAGGGATGTGTCCACGGTGCAGCGCCTGTGGCGAAGATGGTTGGCGCAGGGACATGTGGCACGTGCGAGGGGTCCAGGCGCAGCCCGAGTGACGTCAGCACGCGAGGATCGGCGCATCCGCCGCCAAGCGGTGGCAGCCCCGCACGCCACGTCAACCGCCATTCTTCAGCATGTGCAAGACACCCTGGCTGTTCCAATATCGACCAGAACAATTTCCCGTCGATTGGTTGAAGGAGGCCTGCACTCCCGGCGTCCGCTCAGAAGACTACCATTGACTCCACAGCATAGACGTGCACGCCTGGCATGGTGCCGGGCTAGAGCGACTTGGATGAGGGAATGGCGGAACGTCGTGTTCTCCGATGAGTCACGCTTCTGTTCTGTCAGTGATAGTCACCGCAGACGAGTGTGGCGTCGGCGTGGAGAAAGGTCAAATCCGGCAGTAACTGTGGAGCGCCCTACCGCTAGACAACGCGGCATCATGGTTTGGGGCGCTATTGCGTATGATTCCACGTCACCTCTAGTGCGTATTCAAGGCACGTTAAATGCCCACCGCTACGTGCAGCATGTGCTGCGGCCGGTGGCACTCCCGTACCTTCAGGGGCTGCCCAATGCTCTGTTTCAGCAGGATAATGCCCGCCCACACACTGCTCGCATCTCCCAACAGGCTCTACGAGGTGTACAGATGCTTCCGTGGCCAGCGTACTCTCCGGATCTCTCACCAATCGAACACGTGTGGGATCTCATTGGACGCCGTTTGCAAACTCTGCCCCAGCCTCGTACGGACGACCAACTGTGGCAAATGGTTCACAGAGAATGGAGAACCATCCCTCAGGACACCATCCGCACTCTTATTGACTCTGTACCTCGACGTGTTTCTGCGTGCATCGCCGCTCGCGGTGGTCCTACATCCTACTGAGACGTTGCCGTGCGCATTGTGTAACCTGCATATCGGTTTGAAATAAACATCAATTATTCGTCCGTGCCGTCTCTGTTTTTTCCCCAACTTTCATCCCTTTCGAACCACTCCTTCTTGGTGTTGCATTTGCTCTGTCAGTCAGTGTATTTCGCGGGATTGCATAATATAAATATGTATTTGTGTTTTAAATTTGATTGTGATAAATGCTAAATTGTAGAAATTAAAAGTTTCAGTCATGACTCACCTTAATAATCCAAGTTTTTTAACGTCCATCCGTCCTTAACTGAAGAAGGGGTGTCGGAAATTCATCCCGCAGTATTTCCTTAGTCCCCCTCTGTGGTGTAGTGGTTAGTGTGATTGGTTGCCACCCCGGGAGGCCCGGCTACGATTCCCGGCTCGGCCACGAAATTCGAAAAGTGGTACGAGGGCTGGAACGGGGTCCACTCAGCTTCGGGAGGTAAACTGAGTAGAGGTGGGTTCGATTCCCACCTCAGCCTTCCTGGAAGTGGTTTCCCTTAGTTTCCCACTTCTCCTCCAGGCAAATGCCGGGATGGTACCTAACTTAAGGCCACGGCCGCTTCTTTCCCTCTTCCTTATCTATCCCTTTCAATCTTCCCATCCCCCCACAAGGCTCCTGTTCAGCATAGCAGGTGAGGCCGCCTGGGCGAGGTACTGGTACTACTCCTCAGTTGTATCCCCCGATCGAATATCTCACGATCCAGGACACTGCCCTTGAGGCGGTAGGGGTGGGATCCCTCGCTGAGTCCGAGGGAAAAACTAACCCTGGAGGGTAAACAGATTAAGAAAGAAAGAAAAAAGAATTTCCTTAACAGGATGGAAGCCAAAGACATGTGGTTGTCACCTTTAAACACCTTTAAAAGTCACCGATCTCAGTCGAGTTTGAACCCGTTAACTTGGGATTAGTAGGCCTAAACTATATCCCCTTACACCACTGTGACCGGCAGTCAAAATTTAAAGCAAAAATCGTTGTGATACTCTGACAGTGTTCTACACTACCTGTGGTAAGAGTACAATAGGGAAGACAATCCCGACGAGCAGATGAGGCTAGGATAATAACTCAATGACCTGAATGCAGAGATGCACTGTGCACTGTCGTGATCGCTGTTCGATGTCTGTACTGTAAGCTTCGGTCTGTGTTTACGTGTTGAAGTGGTACGTTGATCAGCCCTATCCAAATGGAGTCCCTACCCGGTTACGGAACTTGCAGATATGGTGTTCGTGTATGGGGAAGCAAATGGAAGCAGCAGAGAATCCAAACGGTTGTACAGGACCAAATACCCACGTAGGAGACCTCCGGCTCACAACATGTTTCCACGACTGGTCCAACGATTAAGTGGAAAAGGGTGTCGGTAGCACAGTACAATGACCGAGGAGAACGACGAATTACACGCACTTCCGACCTAGAAGATGCAGTGCTCGCTTGCGTGGATGAGGCTCCTGCAATCAGCAACTAGTTGTTGCACGTGAAATAAACATTTCGTATTCGACTGTGTGACGAGTGTTACGTGAAATGCAGCAACACACCTACCGTCCATAGAAACTGCAGGCTTTGGGTCGTGCTGAATTCGCACCTCGAGTCGTGTTCAGCCAATGGGTTTTGCAGCGCCTTGCAGTCGATCCTCACCTTCCTGCGTGTGTGATTTTCACAGACGAAGCCTATTTCACCAGAGACGGAATGGTAAATAGTGACAATAGTTATGTTTGGGCCGATGAGAATCCCCACGCTGCTGTTGTGAAGAACCATCAGCAGAAAAATTTCAGTCAACGTGTGGGCAGTTATAGTCAATGATTACGTAGTAGGCCCGTTTCTTCTTCCTCCCCGTCTAAATGCATCAGGGTACATAGTGGTGCTCAGAGATGTTCTAACCAGGTTCCTGGAATACATACCGCTTGCCCTTCGTCAACGGATGCGATTCCGACGTGATGGAGCCCCACCTCACTTTGGACTGAGGCTTCGTGAACATTTGGATCAGACATTCCCTGCAAAGTAGATAGGAAGAAGAGGTCCTGTTTCGTGGCCCGCTCGTTCACGTTATCTCACTCCATACGATTTCTTCTTGGTGGGCCATGTGAAAAGCCTTGTGTATGAGACACCTTTTGAGACTGAAGAGGATCTTTTAGCAAGAATTCTCGCTGCCTGAGACGCTGTTCAAACGACACCCGGGATATACGAACGGGTACGACAGAACTTTGGTCACCATGCCACGCCTGAATCGACACAGGAAGGGAAGCCATTTCGAACATTTGTTATAAAAGGAGCAAGTTGTTTAACTTGCGCACGTAAACGGACTTAAATGAGTAGAATTTTGCTTAACTACTCACTCTAACCTTTACGGACTACGGTTCTTTATTTCAAATTGTTCCATTTGCCGTCCTCTATCATCCCTGATAATTTGTAACATCGTCACGGATACATCCTGTAAAGGGTGTAGCTGGTATTCCTTCCAAATTTATATATCCTGTATGTGTAAACTAGCCTTGTAGCTTTGTAAATTTCGGTTTTATGGCAAATGAAATTGTGACCAATTGTTTGTGCATTTGCGCACATTGGAAATGGCTATGGTTATGTATCCCTGAGTGAGGCAAGCTTGTGTTACTTTCAGTACGCAGTATCGTCCGAGGTTTTGGAACAAATACGTCCGCCGAGAACTTGTTAATTTGTTCCATAATTTCCTTAAAAATGGAATTTTAAGAAAAATGCATGTCGATTGAAGTAAGTTTTTATATGTGATTGTCAGTTTATGAATATTCTTTTCAATTCATAAAATTAAAGCAAAAAGCAAAGCAAAGTCATCTCCGTACAGGCGATGAAGGCCCTTGGAGGGGTGGACGGTAAAGGCTTCCACTATCCGCAACCTCGGCACTTGATGGGGTACAGTGGTTGGCTCTACGCCCGGCCGCCTTTGTCCCCAGGAATTAACCTGGTACTCATTTTTGGTGTAGGCTGAGTGAACCTCAGGGCCATGTGCACCTCCGGAAGTGGAAATCTCGTTTCTAAAATTTTACGACTTCCTGACAGGGATTCGAATGCACGTCCTTCCGGGCGAACCGAGCACGCCTTTACCGCCTCGGCCAGGCAGCCCCTCCCTTTACGTCATACTTCATTGAAAGAAAGTCTTACACAATAGCGCGATTAATTAATGTGATTTTATGTATCATGGCATATGTACGTATGCGCTGTCTGAACCTGTATCTACTGGCACCCTCAATAGAATAATCACTAGCCGAAAATAAAGAAGTTAGGAGAAATATTTGTAGAGATTGTGTTTAGTTGACTGTATGCGGCATCTACCATTGAATTATTTGTTTACTGTAACTGAAATTGAAGACTATATTGCACCAGTAACTCTTATCCGCCGCCTCTGTGGTGTAGTGGTTAGAGTGATTAGCTGCCACCCCCGGAGGCCCGGGTTCGATTCCCGGCTCTGCCATGAAATTTGAAAAGTGGTACGAGGGCTGGAACGGGGTCCACTCAGCCTCGGGAGGTCAACTGAGTAGAGGTGGGTTCGATTCCCACCTCAGCCATCCTGGAAGTGGTTTTCCGTGGTTTCCCACTTCTCCTCCCGGCGAATGCCGGGATGGTACCTAACTTAAGGCCACGGCCGCTTCCTTCCCTCTTCCTTGCCTATCCCTTCCAATCTTCCCATCCCTCCACAAGACCCCTGTTCAGCATGGCAGGTGAGGCCGCCTGGGCGAGGTACTGGTTATACTCCCCAGTTGTATCCCCCGACCAAGAGTCTGAAGCTCCAGGACACTGCCCTTGAGGCGGTAGAGGTGGGATCCCTCGCTAAGTCCGAGGGAAAAACCGAACCTGGAGGGTAAACAGATGATGATGATGATGATGATGAACTCTTATCCCCAGTGACTAAGGGTATAATATTAATCCAAGCGATCCACGAGTGTGGAGTTGTTCAAACTTGTAAACAGATGGTATTTTCCAGCTGTTGTACACGCTAATTATTACACGTGTTTGTCGCTGCCAGGGTGATCGGAGTTAGTAAATTAGTGACAGCACTACGAGCAACTCGGTTATCTGCAACTTCTTTGTACTGCATTATCTCACATCACCGAGTGAGATGGCCACGCAGTTCGGGCTGCATATTTGTGAGGTTGCATTTGAGAGATGAAGGGCTCGGACCAACTGTAGCCAGCCTTGAATATGGTTTCCGGTGGTTTTAATTTTCACGCAGGCAAGTGCTGAGGCTGTACCTCATTGCCAACGCTCTCTTATCCCACCGTCGCCATAAGACCTGTCCGTGTCACAGCGACGAATAAAATTTCCTACGAGCTACTGGGAGTGCTGAAAGGAGTGTGAAAGAGTGGAATTCCATCAAAGATGACCACACACTGTGCGGTTATTACATATGAACGCTTATAATATTGTTAATGTAGGAGGAATTTTGTCCCTGACTCATTTTCTTTAAACCACTAAAAGCCACAATATTAGTGATGACCTCTTATGGAACCCCAGCGCTCTTAGACACTACATTTATAACAGCCATACTGACACTAATAAAAAACAAATTCTCACGAACAAAGCATTTTCTACCATAGAAAAATCATATACGATACACTATCTTAACACTGCATTGTATACGTACTAAAAGTAGCATCAGTGCTCGCGTCGTATCTGATACATAAATTAAATCTACCTATACAACATCTATATAATTTGTGAAAGATAGAAACTAACATAAAATCCACATTAAAGTTTATTTACAGCATCTCCCTTTCTTAATCCGTTTACCCACCAGGGTTGGTTTTCCCTCGACTCAACGAGGGCAGTGTCCTGGAGCGTGAGACTTTGGGTCGGCGCTATAAAACTGTGCAGGAGGACCATTACCTCGCCCTGGCAGCCTCGCCAGCTATACTGAACAAGGGTCTTGTGGGGGATGAAAATATTGAAAGGGATAGATAAGGAAGAGGGAAGGAAGTGGCCTTGGTCTTAAGGGGGGATGTCAATGAGAATGGTTGAAAATTTCGATTTTTGAAAATGGTGTTTTTTGAATATTTGGGATGTTGTTTTCATCTTGTGAAATTTTCATGGTCATATCTTTTCTAGAAGTGGCTAAAAAATTAATGTTTATGTGGGTGCGCGAATGTATCGCACCAAGTTTCGACCTACTCTGTTGCTTTTGGATGCCCCAAGGATGACTGGTGTAAGTACAATATTAATAGAACTACTTACAAAGAAACATTCACTACGTGAGGCGTTATGAATGAAATAAAGCTAACATTCAAAGTTCTGGCTGACCCAGAATTACTAAAAAAGTGTATTCATGGGAAGACACAAAATATTAATTAAAGTTTTGATAACCTAGTGTGGGGTCGGTGTCCAAAAACTACATTCTGTGGACTGAAAGTGTAATCTATTGCTGTTTATGATGCTATGTTGGGGTTTAATGAGGGAAATAAAGGCAGAATTGAAGTTCTAAGGCAGGTAGGAATGGAACCAGGAGTACATACTATCCGGATATTGAATGAAATAGATCAGAAGAGGATTCCAGAAACTGAAGCCAGTCTACCAAAATTACAGCAGACTGCAAGACAACACAGAAGATCAGAGAAGAGAAGGCATGAGGATGATGAAGAACACTATTCTTATGGAGGACATTGATTCTCTGGCTTTAAAAAACGAGTATTTTCATACTGAATGCATAGAAAATATTTTAAACCTTCATTTCTCACAATCACATTCTTCAAACTATTTTGTACCTTTTCTCAGCAGCTATTAGAGCCAGAGTAATGTAATTTTCAGTACTTGCTTACAGCAACACAAAATCCCTTAGGAACTAGAATAAAGAGACTACAATTATTAGAAACTAAATTATGGGGTTATTATGAACTGAAAATGGGGTTGAAAAAATTTTGGAAATTAAAAATTTAATTTCTACCCAATCATTCCACTCAAATACAAAATTCTAGTTCCCAAAACTAACATATGTTTGTAAATTATGCACAACAAATTTCATACTGATATGTCCATTGTCTTGGGAGAAAAGTGCACTTTTGTTACAATGGATTTTCTAAAAATGATATCAACTTTTTGACCACACTGTATAATATTTCTAACTGTAATAAAGCATTTAGACTCACTAAGACCATTTTATTACATGTGCAAAATATGAAAATTCTATCTTGAAAAACAAGCCCACAGTGATTTTTTTAAACAAACACTGAATTATTGTTGACATCCCCCCTTAAGTTAGGCACTATTCCAGCATTCGCCTGGAGGTGCGGTGGGATATCACGGAAAACCACTTCGAGGGTGGCTGAGGTGGGAATAGACCCCTCCCCCTCTACTCAGTTGACCTCCCGAGGCTGAGTGAACATTGTTCCAGCCCTCGTACCACTTTTCAATTTTCGTGGCAGAGACGGGAATCGAACACGGGCCTTCAGGTCTGGCAGCTAATCACATTAGCCACTACAACACAGAGGTGGGAATTTACAACAAATTCATCGAAATACCGAGAAAGAACACTTGCATATTTGAAACAATTAAACTAATTATCTGGTTGTTCATTTCACAGTCTTCAGCATTCTGAGATCGTAATATTACTGATCAGTTTAACAACTCATTTAATACAATACAGTTTACGAGTCATTTTCGTTTTCAATTTCAAAAGATCTTGAGCTGCAAGCAGTAGCACAAACAAAAATGAGCTAATTTACAGCAAATCAAACGCATTAGAGATAAACAAGAAAACTTTCTAATTTACTCGCGTCGTATCTGATACCGCTGGCAACAATTCTGGACATTTGTATTGCATGAAGATCACAGCACTACTGGATGTCACCACTTCCGAGACAGGAAGCTAGGGCGGAGATGGGCCTCTAGCCTCAAACAGCGCTGTGTATTTCGAAGGTAACATGCGACTACTGCAGTGTTAAGTACACACTTTTCTTCAGGGACTTTATTACTGTCGATGTATTTTTCTCACTGTTCTTCAAGCTTGAATAGCTTTAGTTATTCGAATCGGAAATATTGAAAAGCACAACAGAGTTAATACATCTACAATGAAAGGAGGACCATATTGTATGATACTGAGCCACGTCTCTCAGGCTTCTCTTTATATCTCATTCACTTGTGATACTCTCCCACGGTAGAAAAGTACAAAACCAGGTCCATAATGCGAAGAGACTTCAAGCATTTTGACACTGAGGTAATACGAAATGAAGCATATCAACTGCCGTGGAATCCTACTGGCTAATGACACTGATGATAAGGTTGACAGGACTGTATGACAAATACGCTCCGAAGAAGCAAATTCGAGTTTCTCACCCTTCGTATCTTTGGCCAACAAATGAAATTAAGTCGGTCATGGCAAATTGTGATGCATGGTATAGGCGATTTAGGCGAACTGGATGCCTTATGATTTCGAAAATTACCGTATTCTTGGAAATAAAGTTAAGCAATTAATTCGTAACAGCAAGTATACATACTGTATATTCAAGATATAACAAACAGGGGAAGTTCAGCACTAATATGGAAACATTTGCATCAGATGGGTAGAGGTCGCAGGTGACGAGCAGGCATCCAGTACACAACTTGATGATCTAAATTCTCTTTTTACGAAAGGAGCATTCACTGATAATGATATTACTAATAATAGTGACTAAGATAATAATAAATATACTAATAATGAGATAATAAAAATAATAATAATCATCATCATTATCTAGATGATGATATAATTGCTGATGATGGTATTAACGCCATAAATACTCATTCACGAGTAAATAGCAAAATTTACATTCAAAAATGTTAGTGCGAATGATGTGAAGTACGTTATTTACTCCCTCAAGTCAGATGCTCCAGGTAATTACGACATACCGTTATCATTCATAAAAATATTATGGGTGCAATATTACCTATTCTAACGCATATATTTAATCATTGCCCCCGTACAGGGAGTATTCCCGACTGTATGGAAGTATGATACCATCATTCTCATTCCTAATAAGAATTCTCCCAATTTACCATCAGATTATCGCCCTATATCCATTTTTCCACCCCTTTCCAAAGTACTAGAATGCTTGGTACACGAACAAGTCCTTGCTTACTTGACTAACTACTCACTGCTTGACCCTTACCAATATGGTTTCAATGAAGTACATAGCCCAAAGACTGCCTTACTAAGTAAATGATGATAACCGACACGCAATAGACACTCGACAAGTGACTGTAATGGTTCTACTCGATTTTTCTAGTGCTTTTGAAACTGTTGTTCTTCAACTGCTACTTTAGAAATTGGATTCACTAAATTTCAGCAAGACGGTAATAAACGTTTTTTGTTCGTAACTCAAAAATTGCCGTCTGTGTGTCACAGTAAATAATAACAGATCTGAAAGGCTTAACAAAACATTCTGCGTCCCCAAGGGTCTGTACGTGGACCATTGATGTTTGCAATTTACATACGCGATGTTGACAAATCGATTATACACTGCAACTATCATCTTTATGGTGACGATCTGCAGATCTACTACCACCCAAAAACTGATAAAATTCAGAGTGCTGTATGACAAGTTAAAGCAGATTTAAGTCTTATAAGTAATTTTGCATTGAGTTACAATCTCAAAATTATTCCTCTTAAAACGCAAGCAATAATCGTCGGAACTTCGAAAAACTTACACGATTAAAACAATACGAAACTATTCCTGTACCAGTAAGCAATACCATTAGGTATTCCATTTTGTGAAACAGTTATGACTCTTGGTGTGGCTATGAGCGAAATATTAAACTGCTCGCAACATGTGACGAAAGTGTGTCAAATGATATGTCAAAGCCTGCGTCCCCTGAAGCGGCTTAAAAATATATTTCCTTGGTCCCTGAAGATAAAGCACATTCAGTCACTTTTGTTTCCAGTTCTCGAAAACTGGGATACAGTTTTTATTGATATCAATAATGAGCAAGGCATGAGATTGAAACGTGCAAAGAATGCATGCATTAGGTATCCATTCGATATACGTCCATTTACTCACATATCCCCATACTATAGACAGTTATATTAGTTACGACTGAATGGCAGACGAAGACTCCATGCAACTACTTTGGTGTATCAAGTGCTTCCTGAAAACACTCCTCGTTACCTATTCACTAGATTTCGCTACCTTAGTTCACTACACCTGTTCAATACCCGGCCAGGCTGTACGCTATAAATTCCTTTACATCGAACCGCAACCTGCAACAGATCGTTCGCAATCACCACCACGAGCTGGTGGAATGAAATCTCCAATTACATCAGAGAAGTTAAATCTAAGACAAAGTTTTAAATCCTCTGCCAGCGTCATTTTATAAGCACTTCCAGTCTTTCTTCAGGGCGAATGGCATGCGTGAATGAGAGCGAATATGGTTGTTTATTGTAACGTGTTCCAGTTTATACTTTATACTTTTACTTACTTTAGTTAGTTTAGTTTATACTTAGAGGTTGTTAATATTTAATATTTTTAAATTAGGTTATTTCAGTTTTTACATTAAAATGTAAATTGTTTAAATTCTTACACTGTAAATTTGTAAATATTGGAAATTACTACGGTACTCATTTTTATACATGAAGTGGTTAACTGTAAGAAAGGGTTGGGAGCCGTTATTTCCCCAAAATAAAAATCGCTTTAGAAATAATAATAATAATAATAATAATAATAATAATAATAATAATAATAATAATAATAATAATAATAATAATAATAATAATAATAATAGTAATAATAAATTGTTCTTGGTGTTAGTTCGGCATTTGCCCGAGATATGTAGCCTTTATCAAGATTAATGGCTTCGTACAGCTTCACGATTGTGACGACATTGTAACTTCCGTGTATTACGATAGTTGGCAGCCTTACTGCTTCTGTCGTGGAAGGTTTATCTGCACACCGGAGAGCTGACAATTCTCTCTGGGGATTGAGAAGGCAGTGACAGATGGTATTCGCGAGTAATTCTCTTGCACAAGTTTTGCTTTATAAATGACGTTCGTAATCGTTACATTAGTGTATGAGTGATCAGAAGTAAATATTTGGATCACCTGCTATATTTTCGTCAGTAATATACCTGACATTATATCCCTGGTCTTTGTGAGAAGCGAAAAAGTATACAGATAACCTACAACCCTTTGTTGACCCACTCAAATTGGCCACCACTGTTGATGGAGGTCGGCATCTATCGAATACAATGAATGAAGAAATCACTGATATTTTACCTCAACAGACACCAAGTAAGCCAACGAATAATAACAACGCCGTAAATAACCCTCCACATCCAACAGTTCATCAGGTAACGACATCTGTCACAACTACTAACGAACGTAATTCAACGTTGAGCTATTCTGCTGCAATATAGTCGTGTCCGTACCCCTCCAAAGAACAAGCTGTTGTAAACGAATCTCACGATGGGATCAGTATCAACGATTATGTGCTAGCCATAGGGAAACTTACAACCCCTAGCAACATTCGGTTTGTTTCACGTATATCGAACGGAAGGATATGCATCTTTTCTCTAGTAAGAAAGCTGTTGAAAATCTGATGTTGACAAAGCCCAAGATTTTATTAAACAATGTACCACTAGAATTACAACCCCTTCTAACCAAAATCAAGCATATTATATTATCAAACGCCTGTCCATTGATCCCAAACTATGTTATCGAAGAGGAATTAAAAACTCGGTGTGAAAATCATGTCTAGGATTACTCCAGTTAGAGCAGGCTTGTCAAGGATTCTCCCACGTTTCCAGCTTCCTAAGACTAATGAACATTCAAAATGAAGACTTTGATAAAATCTCCGAATCCCTACATATTGAACTAACTACTGGATTTACCTATCATCCGACTCACCCACTTCGCCATACCGAAGGGCATCTGGCCAATGATTGTCCTAATAATGTTTCACTTCCAAAAGATGAATCCTCCTCCAATCATTTTCCTTAACTCCAAAAGAATTCACAAAATCAGAGATCGAAAATTCCAAAACTGTCATCGGTACTTCTAGCTCCCTCCCAAAATATAGGCCTATTCAAGAAGCCACTTCACTGACCAACCCTGACTCAGCACTTAACCAAGTCTGTAATTCTCCTCCCTTCTCTGGAATTCAAAGAAAGAGAGAAATATTGCTGCACCTATGGAAACTCACTCCGCCCCTACAACAGTGAATTTTCTTGAATGTAGGAGGCCAATTTCACTAGCTAGTAGTGAAACAAATAATCCAAATCCTCCTGATAGCAAAACATCCATACTGACCTCTCCTGAACAAATCTAAAACCGTCATGTAAATCACACTTCTAACGAACCCAAGATAGACACGCAAAATCAACAATAAGTAATATGCTCCTGCCAGTAAAACAAGTTCTGGAAGCCGACCTATCACCATTCTTCCTCAGCTACCTACAGCTCCAATCATTCTTCGGAAATACAGTTGGTGCCAAGGACGTATCAGCAATTGCTTCCAATTACACACACGACATAGAGGGTCTTGCTAAAGGCCTACAAAAACTCTATTCTTACTGCAACGATAAAAGCATAGAAAGCAAAAGCACTCGAATAGTAAAAGAAATCCTACTGAAATCCGGCAGTCAAAGTGAACACCCAACGCATATCAATTAACGCTGGACTATTCCAGTTACGACAATTCCTTCCCAGTATAATAATGGAGATGAATCTCGTTGTGCTTTTGGTCATTATCATGACAACCTTAATGCAATGGAATCTTGATAATTATCGATCACAGTTAGAATATCTACAACTCCTAATAAATAAACACCAACCATCTGTTATCTGTCTCCAAGAAACAAACTTTAAGAACGACTTTGATGCTACTATAAGACTCTACAGTGTCTGCCACAAAAAATAGAACTAACATTTATCATGTAATTTGAGGAGTAGCTACTTATATCAAACACAATAACCATGTCAAACAAATTACTCTTAACACTGATTTGGAAGCTAGAGCGATTTCAGTCCATCTACCACCTTCTCTATGTATCTGCAATGTTTATATTCCAAACAACTATTTTTTTCAAGGTGACGATCTACAAAACCTTATCCACCAATTACCTAAACCATTCATCCTAGTGGGTGACTTCGACAGCCACAACACGTTATGGGGTGGTCATAGTTCTGATGCAAGGGGGAAAGAGATATAAAAGACACTTGCTGAATTTGATTTAATTCTAATGAACTCTAGTGCTCCAACTCGCTTTGACATACCCCACGGTACCTGTAGTAGTATCGACATAACCCTCTGCACGCCGGACATAGTAACCCTTTACAACGGACCTGTTTAGTCAACACTCCAATGAAATAGTGACCACTTCCCGATACTAATCAATAATGAAAATTCTTCTGTCATCTCCTCAGTTATTAACAACTCTAAATAAAACTTAAATAAATCAGATTGCACGAAATTTAGGCAGACAGTCAATAATCACTTAAATGACTTAACCCCTCCAAATGATTTTCCTTCTAAGCACATAAATACCATTGTTCAAGATTTCACAGAAGTTCTCGTTAAGTCTGCGGACATGAGTGTTCCAAAAGTAATCCCAAATTCCTTTAAGAAAACAGTACCTTGGTGGAACGGCACTTGAAAAGGGGGCTATTCAGAATAAGAATCACGCTTTCTTCTCTTACAAAAGAAAACCCACACCTTAAATAAAGCCCAATATCAGAAATGTAGAGCAATTGCTCGAAAAGAAATAAGACTCAACAAAAATAATTCATGGCTATCATTTGTCTCCTCGCTAAGTTCCCAAACCCCACAAAAGTGAACGTGGAATAAACTTCAAAGAATAAATGGTAACATAATCACTTCTACATTACTTCCCTCAGAAAATCGGTTGACGGACCCTTCATAAACGAACCTCAAAAGATCACTGATAAATGAGCTGGCACATTTGCCGAGATCTCTGGCGATAACAAACATGATCCCGTATTTCTCCATACTAAGAAATCCAATGAATCCATTGATCTAAGGAAAGCCATCTCTGACCCCAACTATAATCTAAACGATGCTTTTAAACTATAGGAAATAATTAGTGAAGTTGACAAATGTGGCAAATCTAGACCTGGCCCAGATACGGTCCCTTACGAATTTCCAAAACAGCTTCCTCTAAATGCAAAAAACTATCTTATGGATATTTTCAACCACATATGGTGTTCTGAGACTCTTCCTGAACAATGGAGCAATGACAAGACAAGTCATTTGCAGAAACGTATCGTCCGATTGCTTTAACTAATGCGATGTGTAATCTCATGGATAAAAAATAAAAAAATAAAAAGATTACGTTCGTATCCCGAGCACACGAATTTCTTCAGTAATGTGAAAGACGGGTTCCGTAAAGCACACCCCACAACAGACACTTTGATAAGTCTGGAATCTGAAATGCAGGAAGCGTTACTCAATTAAATACACCTAATAGCAGTCAGTTTAGATATTAATAAGGAATATGACATGGTTTGGAAAGATTATGTAATCAAAGTAATAATGACACATAATATATCTGGAAATACGTATGCTATATTTCGTTTATAATTTTCTCCAAATGCGCCGAATACAAGTTATAGTAAATGGAATGCTGTGAAAGCAAGAATTAATAAATTTTGGAGTCCCACAAGGATCAGTTATCAGTGTAACACTGTTTCTTGTAGCGATTCATAGTATAGTCTCCAACATCTATTCATCGGTTAAGTGTTGCCTTTTTGATGACGATTTGATAATCTTCTGCTCAGGGAAAAACATTACGACGGCTCAAGTCCTATAACAAGAATCAATTGTAAATATCCAGAACTGGACTAAAACCACGGGGTTCAAATTTTCTAAAACTAAAACCAAACGTATTCTCTTCTCCAAAAGTAAACATGCCATCCCTAACCCAGAATTATATACGAAAGACCGTACAATTTACTCAGTTAAAACTATTAAAATTCTATGACTTCTGTTCGATAACAAGCTCATCTGGACCTCGTACCTTAAAAACTTAAAGACGAATGTCAAAGAAGAATGAACATCATGTAAATTCTCTCAGCAAAAATCTGGGGAGAAGACTACCACGTCCTAATGAACACGTCAAGAGCCACGATCAGAGCCAAACTGGATTATGGAGTTATAGTATATTGTTCTGCAAGACCATCCACTCTCAGGATCCTTGATATCATCCAATCTCAGCTCTTCGAATTGCTCCGGGAGCCCATCGCACCAGCCCCATTGCTAGTATATAGATTGATGCCAACGAACGACCACTTGAAATCAGACGTAAACAGCTGAGTTTGATATACGCACTCAAGATAGCTGGCACAAGTAACTACAACTTAAAATCTCTCCTATTTTCAAAGAGACATAAAGGAAAACTAACTGGATCTCAACCCCAACCCTTTAACACAAGAATATAAAACATTCTCAAATAACTAAACCTCACCCTTCCACCCATTTTACTTCCACACAACTCCGTAGACACCCCTCCATGGAAGGCTCATTTGACTCCAATCAGCTGGGAATTGAACAACAATCTTAAAGCTCAAACTGATACAGCGAAGTCCTAACATCATATAGTGCAATTTATAGTGATGGATCAAAATTCATTGAGGGAAATTGTTGTGCGATGAAATATAAAGTCTATAGAATGCTATGGAGATTACCAGATCTTTTCACAGTTTAAAAAAGTGAACTTCACGCTCTTAAACAGGCCATGATTCATATTTCACAAGAAAGCTATAATAACACATTCATAATATTCTCTGATGCCAAAAGTGCATTAACTTCCATACAAAATCCCTCAACAACACACCTCCGTTTTACAGAAATTCAGATGCTGTACCACAAGATCAAGATTGTAGGAAAAAAATATTTTTATGTGGATACCATCTCACAGGGGAATACCAGGCAACTAATCAGCTGATCAAGCAGCAAAAGAGGCTACTATTCTCACAATCAACGACCCTCGAATTGCCACTACACATTCTGATATCATCGCTTATATCAAAATCAAACTATACGAGCAATGGAAAATGAACTGGCTTGAAACTTCCACTAGCCAACTCTAAAAAATTAAAATGATACCTACGATAATATATCCTCTCCAAAACCTCACCAGGCATGACCTAGTCCTAATATCTCATTTAAGGATAGGATGCACCAAGATCACCCACAACTATATCCTAGAAATGAAACAAGCTCCCACTGCGGTAAATGTAACTGTTCTCTCATTGTCAAGCACATCATCTAAGAATGTAAACTGTATCACCATTGGCGCCAACACCCCAACATACCCAAGGAAATGGAAGTGACACTGGATTCTCCAGCACTGAGTCATCAAGTCATCAACTTCCTCAAGGACACTGGCTTGCACTCCAAAATCTAATAATAATAATGCTATTTGCTTTACGTCCCACTAACTATTTTTTGGTCTTCGGAGACGCCGAGGTGCCGGAATTTAGTGCCGCAGGCGTTATTTTACGTGCCAGTAAATCTACCGACACGAGGCTGACGTATTTGAGCACCTTCAAATACCACCGGACTGAGCCAGGAACGAACCTGCCAAGTTGGGGTCAGAAGGCCAGCGCCTCAACCGTCTGAGTCACTCAGCCCGGCACTCCAGAATCTAATTGCATTATACTTATTTATATTTTCCTTACTTTCCTTATGATAACAATATTATTGTTACTATTACTCTGTAATCATAAGTAAGAGTCGGGATAAAACCTTGGAGTTAAAGCGACTAAAAACAATCCTAATAAAAAGGTTCTCTCTGACTTGACTTATTCTGTTCTTTTTGTTAAACCACGGCCGACTTGATGCGTTGTTCTTTGTAGCTCCTAGTGCAGCGAGGGATCCAGTCGGCCGTGGTTAAACACTATGAGCTCCTTACATCCCGGCGCTGCATTTTTATCTCATAAGAGTTTTTTTTTAGATGCTTTACAATGAAATTCAATTACCTTTCGCATTTTCGGAAGGTCTGTTTTTGTCTTTGTATGTAGAATACACAAGTAATTGCATCCTTTTTTCCTTGATTATTATATGTGTGTTTTTTCTTTACCTCCTGTTTGAACATTTGCTTAGCTTTATGTCTTGAAATTCGTTTATATGCCCCTGTTTATTGCACGATATGAATAGAGAGTATGCTTCTGTGTATTTTGTGTGATGTTATGTTATACGATCCGTGAGTTTATTACACGTGTGTGTGCTTCTTGCTGAACGGGATCTTCTGTAGCACTCGCAATTCGTGTCGGCGTGAGGTATCGCCCACTCTGTACGGATTACGACCTTGATGAATCTTGAGGATAGTATTGGAATTTTCTCCTCCCGTTTCTGGAATTATATTCATAATTTACTTGAAATTAAACACAATGTGTACATATGTGTTAAAGGTTACAATTTGTCATTATTTTCTTTTGGTACATCACTTCGTTGTTGTTGTTTTCTTACCAGTTTGTTCAGTACAGTTCATCAGGTGGTACCTAGGACAGGTCATTCCGCAGAGACGGCAGATATATTCTTCGTTTGGGGCGTGAAATCTGTTGGTTAGGCATATTTTCCCGTGGAATCCGTGGACACCGAAGCGTGTGTATACATGGCGTAGTTTGTAGTTTGGGCCCTTCCATTCACTGTTCTTCATAACTTCCGTTTCGTAGAAACCTTCAGGTATCTGCTGGGCTTTCTGTCTCCTTTCTCCAAGGACGGCAGTCGATGCGGCGGTGTCTGGTAGCCCGAATTTTTGTTTGATGTCTTCCAGAAAGAATATTTCGTCTGCCATTTTGTATGCCATTCAATTCTCTGTAAATTTTGAGATCTGTAGGATCCGTTTCAAGTACCTGGCCTTTATATTTTCAATTCCTTTCATGTTTGAAACAGTTAGTTTGTGCTATATCAATTGTATCCCATACGTAACTACCGGGGCCACTTTAAGCTTGAATAGTGCCATTGCAGTGTTCACTGAGAGGTTCGGCGGCTTGGGGATCTCGTACATTGCTTTGGCACGTGCAGTGTGAAGGTTGAGCCTGTGGTCTGCAGTGTGATACCCAGGTATTTAAATGATGACACGATCTCGAGTTGTTCATTTCCGTTACGGAAAACGTCATATGTTGCCAGTTTTCCTCCCCTTCTAAATTTCATAACTTTTGTCTTAGCACTGTTGATGGTTAGCGAGTTTTTATCCGCCCATGCTCTGAGGTTATTGAATGCAGTCTGTATATACGTGGGATCCCTGGATATCAGCTTCATGTCGTCTGCGTACATAATTAGTTTGACCCTTTCGGTCCCCAGTACGTTATTGATGTCGGATGTCATCAGGTTGAACAGCATAGGGCTCATTGGGTCTCCTTGCAGGACTCCTCTCGTCTGCGTTAGGGCGGGCGTGGTGGAGATTCCAACGTAGATTAACACCTGGTTTGCGTTAAGTATGGCCTTTATTATCTCCCGTTCGTGATGTAAGTCGGGTAGTGCTTTATCAAGTTTTTGTATGAGTATTTTTCCGTCAGTGCTGTCAAATGCTTTTGCGTATATTTATGTGCACACGTACCGTGCTCTTAGGGAACCCTCTTGTTCTGACTATTGTGTTACGCATTGCTTGGTTTGGACCCTTGATGGATGCACGCGACCATTTTCTTTTTCGGTCGAGGTTTATTGAGCTTGTGTGCGAGCATGTGTGAATGGGTGGCTTAACGGGGTGTATATCGACTGTTGGGCTTCATCTGAATTTTTATTTTACTCTCCAACCTTTTCTTGGCATGTCCAGTTCTTTCTTCTAACCCTCTCATTTATTTTTATTCTGATATTTTAATTATATTTACGCTTACGTCTTCTTTCTTAGGAGCTATGCGCACACTCTCGTTTCTCGCCCTGAGTTTTATTTCTCGGGGTTTTGGTCATCGTTTTAGCTGATCCTTGAGTACCGAAATGAGAACAATTGATTGAGGATGTTCTTTGATGCGTTATAGAGTTAATTGTGATGGTATTGTTGTTCGTGTAGCTTGGAGATGAAGGATCTATTGGGAACATCGACCTTTTTGATGTTATAGTATATCACAGCAACTGATTGGTGCATCGAAAACACGGTATCCAGCATGTCATGTGATGGGCAGCTCTGCTGTTCATTAACGAGTGTCAATCCCCCGTCAGCCTTATAAATATTTTCTGGTCCAGTTATATTCTGCCCACCCTGTATAATGCGTTACATCCTGGTTTAGCAAATTTAGTGTAACGTGTACACCGTTACTCATGGAATGAATCGATATACTCAAAAAGAAGCCGAGTCACTGAACAATATTGTTGGTGTGTTTTGAAAGATCTGTCAGAGATTTCGAGCAGAAAGGCACTGTAGAATTCGCGTGTTTCTAGAAGGAAATCACGACCTCGCCTGAAGAAAGCTGTCGGGTGTTATCTGAAAAGAGAATGGGTGTCATAAACCGGAAGACATGTGGTTCTATCGATCGAGAGCTGATTGGCCGGCTATTTCTGTCAGTAACTGGGAGGTCGCTACTTTCTTGGAAGAACAGAGGTTGTAAACGCCAGGCATTGATTCTATATATTTACCAAAGAAATACGAAAGTTGATCATACAGAAGTTATCTGTAACTAAGGACAACAGAGTAAACAAAAATGATTCAATATTTGAAATGTTCTTCCGAAGGAGAAGCAAGAAAATAATAAACAAAAAGTATTGAAACAATCTCTTTGCTCAACACGATCGGTAATACTGCATAACTGAATAATAATAATAATAATAATAATAATAATAATAATAATAATAATAATAATAATAATAATAATAATAATAATAATAATAATAATAATATTTTCTTAAGGTCGCAGAGACACAGATGCGCCTTATGCCGAAGATGGGATAGAAAAGGGCTAGGAGTGGGAAAGAATCAGCCCTGGCCTTAATTAACCCGCGAGAGGTCGCTAGCTGATACGAAGGTAGCCATAATGGTGTCAGATCAAAATGTCTGCATACGTAAGCAGATATCGTACAAGTATTATTTTTATTATTATTATTATTATTATTATTATTATTATTATTATTATTATTATTATCATCATCAACATCATCATCACGATCAAATGCAGGTTACCACAAGCAGGAAAGACCTTTCTTAAGAAAGTTAATTTGTTTACTTCTTTCTTGCTCCATGGCTATATGGTTAGGGAGTTGGCATTTGGTAACAGGGGCTGGGGTTCCATTCCCGGCATTGTCGGAAATTTTAAGCATGATTTGTTAATTCCGCTAGCATGGGGGCTGAGTGTATATGTCGTCTTCATCATCATTTCATCCCCATCACGACGCGCAGGCTACCTATGGGAGTCAAATCAAAAGACCTGCACCTGGCGAGCCTAACATGTCCTCGGACACTCCCGGCACCAAAAGCCATACGCCATTTCTTTTCATTTCATTCCTCACTTCTAACATTGATTTAGGAATTAGAAATATGTTTTCGCAGACCATCGCCTGGAGTGTGGCACTGTGTGGAAGTGAAACATGGACGATAACTAGCTCAGAATGAAAAAGAATAGAAGCTTTTGAAATGTGGTGATACAGAAGAATGCTGAAGTTGAGATGGGTAGATGGAAACGAATGAAGAGATAAGTAGTATAATACAGGGATTCGGCCGCCTCCTCCTCCTACGGCTCTCGGGAGAGGCCTCCTCCTCCCGCGGGAAATTTGAATTTTGGCGGGAAATTTGAATTTTGGCGCGAGATTTGAATTTGTAAACAAAGCCACGTGCTTTTTGACAGACAACAACGCACCGCTAACCTCAGTACTGCCATCTTGACGGGCCTAAACCTCACTAGTGCCAACTTAACCTAACTAGCATGAGGTAAACAAACCCACGTGTTTTTTGACAGCCACGTGCTTTTTGACAGATTTGTAAACAAAGCCACGTGCTTTTTGACAGCTGTCATCGACAACAACGCATCGCAAACCTCAGTACTACCATCTTGACGGGCCTAAACCCCAGTAGTGCCAACTTAACCTAACTAGCATGAGGTAAACAAAGCCACGTGTTTTTTGACAGCCACGTGCTTTTTGACAGATTTGTAAACAAAGCCACGTGCTTTTTGACAGACAACAACGCATCGCTAACCTCAGTACTGCCATCTTGACGGACCTAAACCTTAGTGGTACCAACTTAACCTCACTAGCGCGAGATAAACAAAGCCACGTGCTTTTTGACAGCCACGTGCTTTTTTGACAGCTGCCATCCGCCATCTTTAAACTACAGAGCACCGTGCTGCCCTCTTTCGTCACCTGTCATCGGCAGTGCTGCCATCTTGACGGGCCTAAACCTTAGTGCTACCAACTTAACCTCACTAGCTCGAGATA
This sequence comes from Anabrus simplex, assembly GCF_040414725.1. Lineage (NCBI taxonomy): Eukaryota > Metazoa > Arthropoda > Insecta > Orthoptera > Tettigoniidae > Anabrus > Anabrus simplex. Next base: position 38,132,204 of record NC_090265.1, on the reverse strand, counting down.
AACAAATCCACGTGCTTTTTGACAGCCACGTGCTTTTTTGACAGCTGTCATCCGCCATCTTTAATCCATAGAGCACAGTGCTGCCCTCTTTAGCTACTTACCTTTGAAATGTGGTGGCGGATAATTTGAAAAATGCTTTTTGACAGCAGCCATCTTGCATCGCAAACCTCAGTGCTGCCCTCTTTAGCTAGATACCTGTGGTAGCAGACAATTCCACGTGACAGCAGCCATCTTTGAGCACCGTGCTGCCCTCTATGTGGTGGCGGCAAATTGAAAAATTCCACGTGCTCTTGTTTGGAAACAAACTCACGTGCTTTTTTGACAGCTACCATCCACCATCTTTAATCAACAGAGCACAGTGCTGTACTCTTTAGCTAGATACCTTTGAAATGTGGTGGCGGCAATTTGAAAAATTCTATGTGCTCTTGTTGGGAAACAAAGCCACGTGCTTTTTTGACAGCTGTCATCCGCCATCTTTAATCAATAGAGCACCGTGCTGCTATCATGCGGGCAATTTCATCACCTATCACCCGCCATCTTTAATCTACAGAACACCGTGCTGCCCTCTTTATGGCTACTACCTTAAGCATGTAGTAGCGGGCAATTTGAAAAGTTCTGTTAGCTATCATCCGCCATCTTTAATCAAGAGAGCACCGTGCTGCCATCTTTAGCTAGATACCTTTGAAATGTGGTGGCGGCAAATTGAAAAATTCCACATGCTCTTGTTTGGAAACAAACTCACGTGCTTTTTGACAGCTACCATCCGCCATCTTTAATCAACAGAGCATAGTGCTGCCCTCTTTAGTTTGAAATGTGGTGGCGGCAAATTCCACATGCTCTTGTTTGGTAAACATAGCCACGTGCTTTTTTGACAGCTATCATCCTCCATCTTTAATCCAGAGAGCACCGTGCTGCCCTCTTTATCGCAGTAGATGTAAATTCGTCACCTGTCATACGCAGTGCTGCTATCTTTAGCTAGATACCTTTGAAATGTGGTGGTGGATAATTTAAAAAGAAAAATTCTACAGCAGTCCTCTCTCGACGCTAATTGCATAAGATGGCGGCTATACATGACTCCTTAAGGGTGCTTACGCAAGATGGCTGCTATACACAGGTTCTTATGAGACGCCCTTGGGATGCTTGCGCAAGATGGTGGTTATACAAGGCTCCTTATGAGACACCCTAGTGATGCTTGCGCAAGATGGCGGTTGCTCTTATGAGGCGGCTTAAGGGTCCTTGCACAAGATGGCTAGAGACGCCCTAAGGATGCTTGCGCAAGATGGCGGACACAAGATGGCGGCTATACACGTCTCCTTATGAGACGCCTTAAGGGTGCTTGCGCAAGATGGCTGCTGCTCTTAGCTTAGAGGCTAACGTGTCGTGCTAGTTCGATTCATTAAATTTAGGGCTTAAATGCAAAATGTTAAATATCTCGAAAGCAGTGCACCGTAGAGCAAAACGGACAAACTTTTTTTTCTGCCTAATACCTAGGTTCGCAGTATGAGGAACAAGAAAATCATAGTCTAATGATGGGATCAACGGTTCGGTTCCTACTTAGGCCCTTTGGCATTTGCTCTGTTTTAGCTTGTATTGAAGCGAGTCTTCGTAACATGATCAGGTTTAGCTATGGTAGAGAGTATAACGTGCCGTGCAGGTTCGATTCATTAAATTTGGAGGCTTAAATGCAAAATGTTAAATATCTCGAAAACGATGCATCGTAGAGCAAAACGGACAAAATTTTTCCGCCTAATACGTAGGTTCGTAGTATCAGGAACAAGAAAAAACATAGTCTAATGATGAGATCAACGGTTCGATTCCTACTTAAGCCCTTTGCCATTCGCAGCTATCTATTTCTACAAGATGGTGGCTGCTCTTATGAGAAACAAGATGCCTTGAGACGTCCTAGGGATGCTTACGCAAGATGGCAGACACAAAATGGTGACTATACATAGCTCCTTATGAGACGGCCTAGGGGTGCTCGCACAAGATGGCGGCTACTCTTATGAAGAAAGCTAGCTTAGAGGCTACTGCGCAAGATAACAGCTGCTGTTATGCATGTGGTGGAGGGCAATTTGAAATTCTATGTGCTTAATCAACAGAGCACCCTGCTGCCCTCTTTAGCTGAAATGTGGTGGTGGATAATTTGAAAAATTCTTTTGACAGCTATCATCTTTAAACAAAGGCGACTATACATAGGCTGTTAAGGCCTTATCATTCTCCTCCTCCTCCTCCTCCTCCTCCTCTACCTCCTCCTCCGCCTCTTATGTCAAGGCATAGCTTTATATCGAACAAGTTTAAACCTGCATCGCGAAGGCAAGCGTGTGCAGCGATAACATTATTGTGCATGTTTAGACTTTCGAAACATAAGAAGAGTAGAATCAAACGCTGTACTCGATACGACATGTGATCAGAACATTGATTGATGCGTTCAGAAAACAAAATAAGTGATCAAGACTAGAATCGAACAATGTACTCAATACATCATGTGTTTAGAATATGTCAGGGGATACGCTTGTTCTAAGAAGATCAGATTGAAACATAACAAGACTAGAATAGAACACTGTAATCGATGTTGTTAACTTCAACATGTGATCAGAACATTGATTGATGTGTTCAGAACACAAAATAAGTGATCATGACTAGAATCGAACACTGTACTCGATACAACATGTGATCAGAACATTGATCGATGTGTTCAGAACACGAAATAAGTGATCAAGACTAGAATCGAACACTGTACTCAATACAACATGTGTTTAGAACATGTTAGGGGGTACCCTCGTTCTAAGAAGATCAGAATGAAACATAACAAGACTAGAATCGAACACTGTAATCGATGTTGTTAACCTCAACATATGATCAGAACATTGTTTGATGTGTTCAGAGCAAAAGTACAATTTTGATGATTTGCGCAGCTAACTCGCTCGGTAAACGATATAGCCAAAGTATAACTTCAAATTATTTACCTTCCATCATTCGTCTTGTGTGTAAAAATCAGTCGAACAAGTTATCGCATAAACATGGCTGAAAAAAAATCGTGATAGGGTATGGAACCCAGGGGTTACATCTTATCTGAAGGGCAAAAAGGATGAAAGGACTCTTCCTCCTCCTTACCGCACATTCCTTGGCTAAAGGGCTAATGGGCTAAAGGGCTAATGGGCTAAAGGGCTAAAGGGCTAATGGGCTAAAGGGCTAAAGGTGCAACAACCTCATCGATCGCTATCAGCAAGAACGCTTGTACTTTGTTAAGTGTAGAAAATTAATCTTTATTGGTAAATGGTTTTATGTTCAGAACAAGGAATGGAACCTAGGGGTTACGTCTTACCTAATAAAATCCCCGAGGTGCGATGAGTTACGTTTTTCGAACTAGTGTTTGGAACACTGAACTTTTCAAGATGGCAAGAGTGAGGTTAGCAATGTTCTGTTGTTGGATTTTAAATTCCGCGCTACAACATGCATAAGGTGGCAGCCCTTGAGGTTTACTCCCGTAAAGATGGCAAGAGTGAGGTTAGCAATGTTCCGTTGTTGGATTTTTAAAATTCCCCGCTATAACATGCAAAAGGTGGCAGCCTTGAGGTTTACCGCCGTAAAGATGGCAGCAGTGAGGTTAGCGACGCTCCATTGTCCTTCAAAGTGAGGTTAGGGTTCGTCAAGAAGACAGCTGTCAAAAAAGCACGTGGCTATGTTTACCAAACAAGAGCACGTAGTCGTGACGTCACGGTCACGTAATCAATCCTTAGCTCGACGTCGCTAAGAGCAGCATTAGGATTAGCTATTCTTAAAAGTCTTGGGAACAGAGCAGCAGTATGAATTGCTATGTTTCAAAGCGTGTACACATCACCTATCGATTTTACATACATCGACCATCGAACTAAACTTCATCCGCTAGATCGTGCTGCTATCTTAGCATGACTTTAAAGTACAATGAATAGCCATGTTTCAAAGCGTGTACACATTACCTATCGATTTTGCACGCATCGACTCTCGTACTAAACTTCTTCCGCTAGATTGTGCTGCTATCTTAGCATGACTAAGATGCATGAACTGAAAGTACGAAGAATAACCATGTTTTAAAGCGTGTACACATTACCTATCGACTTTGCATGTATCGACTCTCGTACTAAACTTCTGCAGGTAGATTGTGCTGCTATCTTAGCATAACTTATACGCATGAACTTAAAGTACAGAGAATAGCTATGTCTCAAAGCGTGTACACATTACTTATTGATTTTGCATGCAACAAATATCGTACTAAACTTCTTCCTCTAGATTGTACTGCTATCTTAGCATAACTTATACACATGAACTTAAAAGTAGAAAGAATAGCCATGTTTCAAAGCGTGTACACATTACTTATTGATTTTGCATGCATCAAATATCGTACTAAACTCCTTCCGCTAGATTGTGCTGCTATCTTAACACAACCTATACGCATGACCTTAAAGTAAAAAGGTGTGTACACATCACCTATCGATTTTGCATGCATCGAATCTCGTACTGAACTTCGTCCGCTAGATTGTGCTGGTATCTTAGCATAACTTATACACATGAACTTAAAAGTACAAAGAATAGCCATGTTTCAAAGCGTGTACACATCAACTATCGAATTTGCATGTATTGACTCTCGTACTAAACTCCTTCCGCTAGATCGTGCTGCTATCTTAGCATAACCAATACGCATGACCTTAAAGTAAAAAAGAATAGCCATGTTTCAAAGTGTGTACACATTACCTATCGACTTTGCATGCAACAAATATTGTACTAAACTTCTTCCGCTAGGTTGTGCTGCTATCTTAGCATAACCTGTACGCATGTACTTAAAGTACAAAGAATAGCCATGTTTCAAAGCGTGTACACATTACTTATTGATTTTGCATGCATCAAATCTCGTACTAAATTTATTCCGCTAGATTGTGCTGCTATCTTAGCATAACCTATACCAATGAACTTAAAGTACAATGATTAGTCATGTTTCAAAGCGTGTACACATCAACTATCGAATTTGCATGTATCGACTCTCGTACTAAACTTCTGCAGGTAGATTGTGCTGCTATCTTAGCATAACTAAGACGCATGAACTTAAAGTACAAAGAATAGCTATGTCTCAAAGCATGTACACATTACCTATCGATTTTACAAGCATCGACTCTCGTACTAAACTTCTTCCGCTAGATTGTGCTGGTATCTTAGCATAACCTATACGCATGGCCTTAAGGTACAAAGAATAGCCATGTTTCAAAGCGTGTACACATTACCTATCGATTTTGCATGCATTGACTCTCGTACTAAACTTCTTCCGCTAGATTGTGCTGACATCTTAGCATAACTTATACACATGAACTTAAAAGTACAAAGAATAGCCATGTTTCAAAGCATGTACACATTACCTATGGATTTTGCATGCATTGACTCTCGTACTAATCTCCTCCCGCTAGATTGTGCTGCTATCCTAGCATAACCTATACGCATGACCTTAAAGTAAAAAGAATAGCCATGTTTCAAAGTGTGTACACATCACCTATCGATTTGCATGCAACAAATATCGTACTAAACTTCTTCCGCTAGATTGTGCTGCTATCTTAGCATAACTAAGATGCATGAACTGAAAGTACGAAGAATAACCATGTTTTAAAGCGTGTACTCATTACTTATCGATTTTACATACATCGACTCTCGTACTAAACTTCTTGCGCTAGATTGTGCCGCTATCTTAGCATAACCTGTACGCATGAACTTAAAGTACAAAGAATAGCCTTGTTTCAAAGCGTTTACACATTACCTAATGATTTTGCACGAAACGACTATCATACTAAACATTTCCCACTAGATTGTGCTAAAATCATGTAAGTGTGCTGCTATCTTAGCATAACCTATCGATTTTACATGCATCGACTATCGTACTAGACTTCTTCCGCTAGAGCATGTAGCAATCGCTTTTGTGTATCCCAAACCCATGTGCATGAACTTAAAGCATAAAGATGAGCTATGTTCTAAAGCGTGTACACATCACCTATCGATAATGTATGCATCGACTGTCGTACTAAACTTCTCCTGACAGAGCGTACGAGTATCGCTTGTGTGTGCACGAACTTAAAGCATAAAGAATAGCAATGTATAAAAATCTTGTAAACAAAGCAGCAGCATTACGAATAGTCAAGTTTAAATGCGTGCACACATCATGTATCCATGATGCACATAGTACTAAACTTATTCCATTAGAATGTACAAAGTTCGCATGTGTTTGTATTGCTATCTTAGCATAGCCTATGTGAATGAACTTAAAGCATAAAGAATATTTATGTGTAAAAAATCTTGTGAACATAGCAGAATGTTTACTACGTAGTTGTAGACATTAAACTTTGCATGCTGAGGCGGCATACTACGTGACCGTGACGTCACGACCACGTGCTCTTGTTTGGTAAACATAGCCACGTGCTTTTTTGACAGCTGTCTTCTTGACGAACCCTAACCTCACTTTGAAGGACAATGGAGCGTCGCTAACCTCACTGCTGCCATCTTTACGGCGGTAAACCTCAAGGCTGCCACCTTTTGCATGTTATAGCGGGGAATTTTAAAAATCCAACAACGGAACATTGCTAACCTCACTCTTGCCATCTTTACGGGAGTAAACCTCAAGGGCTGCCACCTTATGCATGTTGTAGCGCGGAATTTAAAATCCAACAACAGAACATTGCTAACCTCACTCTTGCCATCTTGAAAAGTTCAGTGTTCCAAACACTAGTTCGAAAAACGTAACTCATCGCACCTCGGGGATTTTATTAGGTAAGACGTAACCCCTAGGTTCCATTCCTTGTTCTGAACATAAAACCATTTACCAATAAAGATTAATTTTCTACACTTAACAAAGTACAAGCGTTCTTGCTGATAGCGATCGATGAGGTTGTTGCACCTTTAGCCCTTTAGCCCATTAGCCCTTTAGCCCTTTAGCCCATTAGCCCTTTAGCCCATTAGCCCTTTAGCCAAGGAATGTGCGGTAAGGAGGAGGAAGAGTCCTTTCATCCTTTTTGCCCTTCAGATAAGATGTAACCCCTGGGTTCCATACCCTATCACGATTTTTTTTCAGCCATGTTTATGCGATAACTTGTTCGACTGATTTTTACACACAAGACGAATGATGGAAGGTAAATAATTTGAAGTTATACTTTGGCTATATCGTTTACCGAGCGAGTTAGCTGCGCAAATCATCAAAATTGTACTTTTGCTCTGAACACATCAAACAATGTTCTGATCATATGTTGAGGTTAACAACATCGATTACAGTGTTCGATTCTAGTCTTGTTATGTTTCATTCTGATCTTCTTAGAACGAGGGTACCCCCTAACATGTTCTAAACACATGTTGTATTGAGTACAGTGTTCGATTCTAGTCTTGATCACTTATTTCGTGTTCTGAACACATCGATCAATGTTCTGATCACATGTTGTATCGAGTACAGTGTTCGATTCTAGTCATGATCACTTATTTTGTGTTCTGAACACATCAATCAATGTTCTGATCACATGTTGAAGTTAACAACATCGATTACAGTGTTCTATTCTAGTCTTGTTATGTTTCAATCTGATCTTCTTAGAACAAGCGTATCCCCTGACATATTCTAAACACATGATGTATTGAGTACATTGTTCGATTCTAGTCTTGATCACTTATTTTGTTTTCTGAACGCATCAATCAATGTTCTGATCACATGTCGTATCGAGTACAGCGTTTGATTCTACTCTTCTTATGTTTCGAAAGTCTAAACATGCACAATAATGTTATCGCTGCACACGCTTGCCTTCGCGATGCAGGTTTAAACTTGTTCGATATAAAGCTATGCCTTGACATAAGAGGCGGAGGAGGAGGTAGAGGAGGAGGAGGAGGAGGAGGAGGAGAATGATAAGGCCTTAACAGCCTATGTATAGTCGCCTTTGTTTAAAGATGATAGCTGTCAAAAGAATTTTTCAAATTATCCACCACCACATTTCAGCTAAAGAGGGCAGCAGGGTGCTCTGTTGATTAAGCACATAGAATTTCAAATTGCCCTCCACCACATGCATAACAGCAGCTGTTATCTTGCGCAGTAGCCTCTAAGCTAGCTTTCTTCATAAGAGTAGCCGCCATCTTGTGCGAGCACCCCTAGGCCGTCTCATAAGGAGCTATGTATAGTCACCATTTTGTGTCTGCCATCTTGCGTAAGCATCCCTAGGACGTCTCAAGGCATCTTGTTTCTCATAAGAGCAGCCACCATCTTGTAGAAATAGATAGCTGCGAATGGCAAAGGGCTTAAGTAGGAATCGAACCGTTGATCTCATCATTAGACTATGTTTTTTCTTGTTCCTGATACTACGAACCTACGTATTAGGCGGAAAAATTTTGTCCGTTTTGCTCTACGATGCATCGTTTTCGAGATATTTAACATTTTGCATTTAAGCCTCCAAATTTAATGAATCGAACCTGCACGGCACGTTATACTCTCTACCATAGCTAAACCTGATCATGTTACGAAGACTCGCTTCAATACAAGCTAAAACAGAGCAAATGCCAAAGGGCCTAAGTAGGAACCGAACCGTTGATCCCATCATTAGACTATGATTTTCTTGTTCCTCATACTGCGAACCTAGGTATTAGGCAGAAAAAAAAGTTTGTCCGTTTTGCTCTACGGTGCACTGCTTTCGAGATATTTAACATTTTGCATTTAAGCCCTAAATTTAATGAATCGAACTAGCACGACACGTTAGCCTCTAAGCTAAGAGCAGCAGCCATCTTGCGCAAGCACCCTTAAGGCGTCTCATAAGGAGACGTGTATAGCCGCCATCTTGTGTCCGCCATCTTGCGCAAGCATCCTTAGGGCGTCTCTAGCCATCTTGTGCAAGGACCCTTAAGCCGCCTCATAAGAGCAACCGCCATCTTGCGCAAGCATCACTAGGGTGTCTCATAAGGAGCCTTGTATAACCACCATCTTGCGCAAGCATCCCAAGGGCGTCTCATAAGAACCTGTGTATAGCAGCCATCTTGCGTAAGCACCCTTAAGGAGTCATGTATAGCCGCCATCTTATGCAATTAGCGTCGAGAGAGGACTGCTGTAGAATTTTTCTTTTTAAATTATCCACCACCACATTTCAAAGGTATCTAGCTAAAGATAGCAGCACTGCGTATGACAGGTGACGAATTTACATCTACTGCGATAAAGAGGGCAGCACGGTGCTCTCTGGATTAAAGATGGCGGATGATAGCTGTCAAAAAAGCACGTGGCTATGTTTACCAAACAAGAGCATGTGGAATTTGCCGCCACCACATTTCAAACTAAAGAGGGCAGCACTATGCTCTGTTGATTAAAGATGGCGGATGGTAGCTGTCAAAAAGCACGTGAGTTTGTTTCCAAACAAGAGCATGTGGAATTTTTCAATTTGCCGCCACCACATTTCAAAGGTATCTAGCTAAAGATGGCAGCACGGTGCTCTCTTGATTAAAGATGGCGGATGATAGCTAACAGAACTTTTCAAATTGCCCGCTACTACATGCTTAAGGTAGTAGCCATAAAGAGGGCAGCACGGTGTTCTGTAGATTAAAGATGGCGGGTGATAGGTGATGAAATTGCCCGCATGATAGCAGCACGGTGCTCTATTGATTAAAGATGGCGGATGACAGCTGTCAAAAAAGCACGTGGCTTTGTTTCCCAACAAGAGCACATAGAATTTTTCAAATTGCCGCCACCACATTTCAAAGGTATCTAGCTAAAGAGTACAGCACTGTGCTCTGTTGATTAAAGATGGTGGATGGTAGCTGTCAAAAAAGCACGTGAGTTTGTTTCCAAACAAGAGCACGTGGAATTTTTCAATTTGCCGCCACCACATAGAGGGCAGCACGGTGCTCAAAGATGGCTGCTGTCACGTGGAATTGTCTGCTACCACAGGTATCTAGCTAAAGAGGGCAGCACTGAGGTTTGCGATGCAAGATGGCTGCTGTCAAAAAGCATTTTTCAAATTATCCGCCACCACATTTCAAAGGTAAGTAGCTAAAGAGGGCAGCACTGTGCTCTATGGATTAAAGATGGCGGATGACAGCTGTCAAAAAAGCACGTGGCTGTCAAAAAGCACGTGGATTTGTTTATCTCGAGCTAGTGAGGTTAAGTTGGTAGCACTAAGGTTTAGGCCCGTCAAGATGGCAGCACTGCCGATGACAGGTGACGAAAGAGGGCAGCACGGTGCTCTGTAGTTTAAAGATGGCGGATGGCAGCTGTCAAAAAAGCACGTGGCTGTCAAAAAGCACGTGGCTTTGTTTATCTCGCGCTAGTGAGGTTAAGTTGGTACCACTAAGGTTTAGGTCCGTCAAGATGGCAGTACTGAGGTTAGCGATGCGTTGTTGTCTGTCAAAAAGCACGTGGCTTTGTTTACAAATCTGTCAAAAAGCACGTGGCTGTCAAAAAACACGTGGCTTTGTTTACCTCATGCTAGTTAGGTTAAGTTGGCACTACTGGGGTTTAGGCCCGTCAAGATGGTAGTACTGAGGTTTGCGATGCGTTGTTGTCGATGACAGCTGTCAAAAAGCACGTGGCTTTGTTTACAAATCTGTCAAAAAGCACGTGGCTGTCAAAAAACACGTGGGTTTGTTTACCTCATGCTAGTTAGGTTAAGTTGGCACTAGTGAGGTTTAGGCCCGTCAAGATGGCAGTACTGAGGTTAGCGGTGCGTTGTTGTCTGTCAAAAAGCACGTGGCTTTGTTTACAAATTCAAATCTCGCGCCAAAATTCAAATTTCCCGCCAAAATTCAAATTTCCCGCGGGAGGAGGAGGCCTCTCCCGAGAGCCGTAGGAGGAGGAGGCGGCCGAATCCCTGTATTATACTACTGAGATACTGAATCGAATTGGTGAGAGTGGATCGAGTTGGCAAAATTTGACCTGAAGGAGAGATGTAATGATAAGACGCATCCTAAGATACCCAGGACTTGTTCAGTTAGTTTTTGAGAGAAGTGCAGGCGGTAAGGACTGCATGAGTATGTCAAGGCAAGAAAATGGCAACAGTTCAGGGTATATTGTACCCGCTCAAAGCCTGAGTCCCAACCAGCATTTATCTCAGGGAGTGTTACGGTCCGAATCTATCGCAACTATTAACAATAATTTTATATTTTGAGATATAAGATCTCAAACTAAATGTAAGGGCGCCATCCAATCAGTACTACAGGGTTGAACGGGACGCTCTAATCTTTAACTTTAAGGCTCATCATAAAACACACAAATTATATACCTATTCAGATCAAAGGGAAATTATGAAGGCTCCATCCTAGGGATGGGGACGGATATTTAAACGGTCACCAAGGGTTTACTATTCTACAAGAACAAGAAGCTGGAACTGTTTCCTTGCAAATGCTAAAGGAGCATTTTATTTAAGTAAACAAATTAATTTTTACACACAGTCAAAATCTGTTGACACTTGATTTGCCAGTAATTTGGCAAATTATTCCTGAAAAATGATTACATAATATTTATCACTTTTGACCACCCTTCCATTTGGGTGGTAGAACCGTTGATATCTGAAGGTATCAGATTTACCTTCGTTAACACCATGACCATATTTGGTCGTGGACCAATTACCCGTTGGCTAAGTGGGCGCGATCACATGAACTATGTTATCGCCTCCACTTTGATTGAGATGAGACCAACCCGGGAAACTACAAACTCTCCCCGCGTTCCTAACCAAGATATGCTAATCGTTAGTTGAAGGAAACGACAAAGGGACTATAACCTAATGGTCCAGATGTAGGGATTTGCCTTTATTTTACAACTATTAACTTATTATTCACAACACTTGACATTATTACGTTAATTCGCCAGCTGACTTCCCTAGTATCATTCATCATCAGCATCCGAAATAATAAAATAAAATAAAAATATTAAAAAAATATTATTATTATTATTATTATTATTATTATCAACATTATTATTAATAGTGGAAATCGTGATTATCGTAACCCGTAATCATCCTCGCTATAATACTTCAACTTCTCGCTCTTACTATTCTCATCAAAAAAAAGTAGCGTCCTTTTTTATTCTTCTCTTCCTTCTTCAAATATTCTCATTATTATTATTTTTAGTTAAAAATCTCAAATTTTTCATTTCAACTCCCAACATCATTATTATGTCCAAAATAAAAAAGTAAATTCTTCTTCTTCTTCTTCAAATATTTATTATTATTATTATTATTATTATTATTATTATTATTATTATTATTATTATTATTAGTTAATAATTCAAAAAATATTAATTTCGCTTGTTACACGGTAGTCCACTCTTTAAATGTTTAACGCATAACCCCTTTTACAATTCCGATTTATTTTGGCACTAATCAATCCACATATGATTTACTTGGAATATTATTATTATTAATATTCTTATGCTTTCGAGGATCTTTATTTTTATTCCCCATCTTTATAATTTAGTCACATGCGTTCTCTCCCAAACAGAAATCACCAAGATCCGAATTCACATCGGTCGGGACATAATAATGTTCGAACCCGCAACCTCATTTTCCTACTGTCGTTAATTCATGGAGACCATATGCTCCTAAGACAATTCTTAAATCCCATAACACCTCGCCGTTGGGCAAATACCTCCAATCTCTGCAAGTGTTAAATTATTCCTTCCTTTTCCATTTTGAAGTCCATTTATCCATCGGAAATCTTCAAAACATTTTCATTAATTAACCCTTGGTGTGTGGACTCTCTTCTGCCACTCATATCACCGGTATAGAAATACAACCTCTATGCAGGACTCAAGATCCATCTATTTCTTCATCAACATCAGTACAATTCACTTTCATTTCGGGCCGGATTCCTGTCCCACAAAACTCCAAATCTCAACTTTTGGCTCAAATCACTCTGGGCCTCAAACATAGCGTGACCATATTATCAAAATGCCTATCTCGTTTCTACCAAAATTATTTATGATTATTATGGAGTCCAAAAACGTTAAATCAACAATTGGTGTTAAAACCGGATTGACTGCACAAATTATAATTATTCACGGCACATGCGATCTCCACATTTAAATTACTTTAATTTGCAATCATTCTATCTAACTAGGCCCGTGCCTTTATTCTCAAAGATTATTATTAAACACGCCTTTACATATTACCAAATTAATTTATTACTCCGACACTTCTACATATTATTATTATTTGTCCACTGGCGAACTTCGCGATATTTACAAACAAATCAATGGACTTCATTCCGTCCCACAACAATTTAAATCACTTGGCAATCCTACCTCTGGATTATCTTAACAACATGCCTTAATATCTATAAAAATTCCGATAACGGAAAAACACTTTGGAAGCACTTCTAAATGAATATTTACATTATCTTTACGTGAAACGTGCTCCATATTATATCAAACAACTCAAGCACTTGAATGAACAACTCAACCCTACTATACTCTATTTAATAATCAAAATTATGATGAGTGCTTGATCTAATCTACATATTAATTTGTCCCATTGTCTATCTATCTTTGAATTTATACGAGCCGTAACGGCTCGTTTCACAATCAAGTTACCATGATAAATTAATATGATTTCCTCCACCTAACGATAGCAATCTATAAATATATTAAAAGGTACTCAACTCTGCCATTGTAGTCTGCTAAAACCGGACGAGAAGCCATAGCCCCTCCGGTTTTTAGCAATGCATTCCACTGGTATTCATGCCAGCTTGAAGAATTAATCCTTGACCCTTTTCAACTTTACACATTTTGAATAAAAACAAATAAATTAGCTGTTGCACTTTGGAATAATTTCCACCCTAAATTCTATTCACAAATTTTACACTCTCGGCCTTGTATCTAGCCCACTTAATGTAGATTTACATTCCTCATTCCTTTCCCGGACACTAGGAACATGGGATACCTTGGGATCCCTTTTACAACGGACCGTGCGCGCACTTGAATTTCCCGTCTCACGTTCGTGTAGCTGACCAGGTATCAGTTTAGAATCGACTGTTTACTAGGTGACATAAACCCTCGTGACCGTTCTCACGTAACGCACTTCCTAATCTGTTGGTAGAATCTCACACTCCGTAAGTTATGCTTTACTGAGTCCTGTCTATTTGAAACACTTCATACTGCTCAAGACTGTAATATGAGCTACATCACGTCATGAATCCCTGTACTATGTAACAATATAATACTTCGAACCCTACTCCACGAGTAAGTACACACACGCACCCCTGGCGTAATCACGGCTCGAACAAAATATCAGAAGTTGTCACGCACCCCAGGCGTGGTATCAGCTCCGACACTTTGTCAAAAGTAGTTGTCAGTCCTTGTCCACGACCTCCTATATATATTTGTATCCCCTCTCTTCAGAGTTCAGAGGAGGTCATCTTAGGACGCGCAGTCCCGATATCTTCATACGACAATTTGCGGTTCGGCCCGTGGCTTAAATATGATATCCAATGATGTAATTATGTTCTCAAAGTCTCTATACCAATTCTCAACTATTATCGTTCGCTGGTAAGTGATATATTTGCGAATTTAGCTGCCGTATCCCGGCTCGGGATTTCGCGCTCTATTGTGGCGTCCTTTGCCTCCAGCCAATCATCAGATAGCATTCATGAATTATCAGAATTACACCATGCAATCTCCCGCAATTATTAACTTTTTATAAGTTTTATAATATAGTAAGGCTCCTAAATTCCACCTTATTCTGAATTGATAATTCACTCCCTTCTATCAGTTTAATCCGCGGAGTTAGCCTCGCTAGTGCTTCTTACAATACGAAGTTGGCGTACCTGGGACTGGTCGATGAAATTTTCTATTGGTCCACATAAACCACGGGATCGGGAAGGCTCATATTTTTTTCTTCCAGTGCCAACCCCGCGTTCAACTCCCGCTAGTACATGGAGATACCCTGCCTCATTTCTTAGAAATCTGCACCCGGCACCCTGCGCTGTGGCCACTACCTATTCTGCCCAGGGCTATGAAAACATTCCGCAACTAGTCAACAACTCGTGCCTTTCTCTTTCCCCCTTCGTCACAATTTCTGAGAATTCTAATTCTGCCGTTCATTGTTTTTGTTAATCTCAGTGGAGACAATAGTCTGTGCATGTTTCACCATACCATCTCGGCCTGGCCTGCTCTTACTGCATGTACAGTAAGATATTCTTTATTCTGAAAATGAAATATATATTCCTCAATAATTCATCATAATTGCATGACGCTTATCACACCCCCACCAGGGCGCAATATGTAGTATGTAATAGTACGTAGTAATGAAAATGTTACCAACGGATAGGATGACGTGGCGGCTGCATCAAACCAGTTAAAGGACTGGTGAACCAAACAAAATTATTTCGGTCATTAATAAATAAGAAGTCTAAATGTACCATAGAAGAAACCAGGAATAAAATGTTAGAAACCGACCATAATTATCAATTATTTTACGCTAAGACATTTTTGTTTTCCCAAATTAAATATTTTATATTTTATAATATGATAGTTGCTTGAAATAAATAAATAAATAAATAAATAAATAAATAAATAAATAAATAAATAAATAAATAAATAAATAAATAAATAAATAAATAAATAAATAAATAAATAAATAAATAAATAAATAAATAAATAAATAAATAAATAAATAAATAAATAAATAAATAAATAAATAAATAAATAAATAAATAAATCTTTTGTTAAGAAGGATTTTATTTTCTCGGAATTACAATACGTTATTATTCACGTTTGAAACCCATTCTATTACAACTGATAGGGCTGACAACGCTCTGCTGGGACGACTGAAGGTGCACCATTTCTGGATATACGGCTGCTGCATCTGATGGTCGGAGTCTTCCTCACTGTCCTCGTTAATAGCCAACAACCGCAGTCTGCGGTTATCAAGCTGTTTGCACAGGTACAAAGTTCCCCGACGCTCACAAAGGAGTCACTGGTCTTCAGTTTTAAGCAATTTCCTTATTAGTCAAAATGTAACAGTAGAAGGAGAAGTTTGCGGTTACTGAATCGAGAACATCAGTTTGTTGTAACAAGACACTTTATATGAGGTGTCAACTTCGTTTGGTATGACATGAGAGTAAACCACAGGATATTACATGAGTCTCTGATGGCTTCACGGTTCATCTTCTTCTTCTTCTTCTTCTTCTTCTTATATATGCCTTTACAGGTCTCCCATATTCTGGGTACAAATATAGGAGAGTTCTATCTGTCTAAAGTTGAACAATACGAGGGTTGGAGCAAAAGTCATAGCAACTATTTTTCCCTCACGGTGCTACCGTACAATGGACATATGTCCTGGAAAGTATGCCACATATAGTTCACAGGCAGAGCACGGGATGACGATGCGTTGGGCAGGTACCACGCACGGGGTGAGGGGCAGCAATAGAGAGTCAGGCTCCGTGCAGAATGGATGTGGTGAGGAAAGAACAGCGTGGGAAGTATTGGAACAACCGACATGCTTACTGGACTTGTCTCCGTGAGATTTTGACTTCATCCCCAAAGTGAAAGATCCTTTGCGCTGGGGAGAGTTTGAGGCACGAGAGGACATCGCCAACGGTGAAACATGCGATTATGGGGCGAGTTGGCCGTGCGGTTAGGGGCGTGCGGCTGTGAGCTTGCATCCGGGAGATAGTAGATTCGAATCCCACTGTCGGCAGCCCTGAAGATGGTTTTCTGTGGTTTCCCATTTTCACACCAGGCAAATGCTGGGGATGTATCTTAATTAAGGCCATGGCCGCTTCCTTCCAACGCCTAGCCCTTTCCTGTCCCATCGTCGCTATAAGATCTATCTGTGTCGGTGCGACGTAAAGCCACTAGCAAAAGAAATATGAGACTGAAAGTTTCACACATGATGAGGCGACTGGTATCCGACGTTTCCCGCAACATTTGTAACGTATTGTGAACAGTCTAGAGGACTACTCAGAGTGTTACTGCACTCTCTGAGAATGAACATTATGTAGCCCAAAGATTTCCTGGCTGACAGTTTCATTGCTTTGCTTCCTACAACTGGTAAACTTACTCGGCATTATTCACGCGTTCACCTGCCCCTCACTGCCATCTGTATACTTCCAATTTTCTGGCACATCTTGCATCTGTGTCAATAAAAGTTGGTTGCATGACTTATGCCCCAACCCTCGTACATCCTGTCCAATCCTTGATGTGGTACATCTACAATTCTCCCCCTTCTAAGTACCCGACGACCATTTGTTCGGCCTTCTAAAGACTTTTCTATTCCCAATAAGTGACCGAGGTAAGAGATTTTATGACACTTAACTGTTCTTAAAAGCTCACACCTACCATCAGCCCGCATCAGGACTTCATTACTTCAAACCTGTCAGACCAGGATATTCAAAGTATTTTTGTGTACACCCAAACTTTTGCGGGCTGGAGCCTGGTTTCCTATAATATGTTACGCTGTGTGTTTACCTGTGGGTTTATTGGTGGCGTGTCTTCCTCTTAACTAGAGGTCTGGAGTTCGAATTCCAGCCGGTTCAGACATTTAAACAATGGACTGAGGACTTGAACGAGTTTAACCCAGACTCGTGAAAACAACACAGGAGCTATCTGATATGAGATGTAGTGAACCTGGACGATAAAGTAAAGCAGATGACGATTTCGTAACGTTGACCAGGTGAACTCCAATACCTGTCGAGGTAGCAGTCTTTTTAGAAAGCAAATATGAGTCAGAGGTTTTCTTGTTCTGACATCCTTGTGACATCCTTCCTACTGTTTCTCTAAAAAGGGGTTCCAGAATGAGTCACTAACTCTACTGACGCACGTCTTCAACATTATCAGTACCAACCATCTGCACCGGGAGTAAGTCCACGAACTGAGCTGTTTGGGTCACGTAGCTCACAGCTTGCTTTGGAGAGGTGGCGAATTAGAACTCCATTCCCAGCAGCCCTGCAGATGCTTTTCCGTGATTTACTATTTTCACACCAGACAAATGCTGGAGCTAGACCTTAATTAAGTCTACGGTTGCTTCCTCCCCATTCCTAACCCTTTCTCATATCATCGTCGGCATAAAACCTGTCTGAGTCTGTGCGACATGAAACCACTAGCAAAAATACATAGGCCCTAACTAATACATTTCAATCATCAATCACCACCGATCTGCATTTAGGACAGTCGCCCAGGTGACAGATTCCCTATCTGTTGTTTAACAAGTCGTTTCTTAAATAATAGCAAAGAATTCGGAAATTCATCAACCATCTCCCTTGGTAAATTATTCCAATCCCTAACCCCCTTCCTATAAACGAATTTATCCTCTTGAATTCCATCTTTATCTTCATACAGTGATAGTTCTTGCTTGTAAAGACATAACTCAAACTTCTTCGTCTACTAATGTCGTTCCATGCCATATCTCCACTGACATCTCGGAACATTCCACTTAGTCAAGCAGCTCGTCTCTTTTCTTCCAAGTCTTCTCAAACTTTGGAAGATTTTCGTAACGTTACTCTCTAGCGGAAATCACCCAGTACAAAGAGAACTGACTTTCTTTGGATTAATCCAGTTCCCAAATCAAGTAATCTTCTTGAGTGCTCTATTTAAAAACTCAATATCCACATACTTCGAATAGTGGGAACAGACCCTCCCTACCGGACGATTTCGCCGTGCGGTTAGGGGCGCGCAGCTGTGAGCTTGCATCTGGAAGAAAGTGAGTTCGAACCCCACTGTCGGCAGCCCTGGAGATGATTTACCGTGGTTTCCCATTTTCACACCAGGCAAATGCTGGGGATGTACCTTAATTAAGGCCACGGCCGCTTCCTTCCCATTCGTAGGCCTTTCCTATCCCATTGTCACCATAAGACCTATCTGTGTCGGTGCGACGTAAAACAAATACCAAAGACCCTTCCTAAGCACTACCACTGCCACCAAAACAGTCACTTACCCCATGGCTCTACAGTCCTTTAAGGACATTGGCCTCCTTGAAAACAGCTCTCCAGTCGTCCAGGTCTTCAGCACGCCTACGCCACCTCCTGACTCCAGTGGTCCTCAGATCAGTCTCCCCATCCACCA
This sequence comes from Anabrus simplex, assembly GCF_040414725.1. NCBI lineage: Eukaryota > Metazoa > Arthropoda > Insecta > Orthoptera > Tettigoniidae > Anabrus > Anabrus simplex. The sequence continues at coordinate 38,113,186 of NC_090265.1, read as the reverse complement.
GCCATCTCATCCTGGGCCGACCCCTCCTTCTCCTGCCCCGCAGGGTGCCCTGTCAGTGCCTTCCCTGGAATTCTTCCCTCCTCCATCCGTTGCACATACCCTAGCCATCCAATTCGTCCCGCTTTGACTGAGGTCACCAAGACCGGGTCCTTATAAGATAATTTTTTTTCTTCATTTGTTCTGATTCTCCATAAATCTCCCTCCTTCGCGGTCCAAATATCTTACTCAGTACTTTCCTTTCCCTCACATTTAATCTCCTCTCTGTGGCCTCGGTCAATACCCATGCCTCACTCCCATACATACGTACTGATTTAATTATTGTTTAGTAGAGGGTCAGTTTTAATTTCCTGCTTAAGCTTTTACTTCTCAGAAGAGGGTACAGTGCTCTGTAGGATCTTTTGTCAACCTTAATACGATTCACAATATCTGTCTCAACTTAATTTTCTGGTGTTATTACTGTGCCAAGGAACGTGAAGCTATCTACTGCTTGAAAGGTGTAATCATGCACTTGAAGTTTTTCAGTGTTCCTTCGACTTCTCTCCGTTACCATATATTTAGATTTAGCCTCACTCAAAGACCCAGCCGCATCTTTCAGCTCCCTCAAGGCAGCCGTAAATACCTCGTTACTTCCAGCAGTTATCACCACATCATCTGCATAAGCCAAAACTTCGATCAATCTATTGTAAATATTACCACCCGGATTAGTAGTTATTGATCTTACAGCTTTCTTCAGCACTAGATTAAGTAACACTGGTGATAAGGGATCTCCTTGCCTTAGGCCTTCTCCGGTTCTGAAAGACCTTGACAGACTTCCCTGCACTTTTACCTGACTTCTTCCCAAAACAGTCACCATCGCCATAAAACTGAATCTCAAAAATGTTTTCATAACTAATGTTTTTGCTCGATAAACTTTAGTCATAAGGTAGTCTATTTCAATCTTTGCATGCAGATTGTTATCAACATACCAAGTTAAAGGATGATGAGAAATTGTCTACGAGGAGAATGGATTGATGGGGATGTTGATTATTGTTTTAAGAGGAAGTAAATCTGAGCAACCATCCTCTCTTAATGCCAATCAGAAAAAAAAAACTGAAGAGTTCCGACATTTCTTAGAAGGGAGGGTAAATGGCTACGAAGATGAAAGATTCCCTAGGTTTCGCAAACCTACTACCATCGGGGTCTGAAGAGGACAAGATTTAACCAAGGCAGGTTGAATATGAAATACGAAAGTGACGCGTCTAGCACAAATAAGTGGGAGTAATGCCAGACTCAGGTAGGGGGCTCGTAAATCTCCATGGGGTCTTCTTTTAGTCGGCTGTTACGACAGACAGCGGTACCGTGCACGTATCCTATTGCCCCCACCAACAGGGGAAGGCTAATGGATTCATTTATGTTTAGTTAACGTTTTCGAGGGGTTAAATAGCCTTTATAGTCTCCCATTATCGATCGTTTTAAATTGTTCGCTAGTCAGGAATGGTTTTACACCACCCTCTACAGAAAAGGTGATCGGTTGAAAATTTTAGTCCCTGAGTACACAGATGACCGAAGGGAAAGGGCATATTATCATAGAGATATTTCTTGGCTAGTTATAACGTGGCGGTTTAGCTACATTTTTCCAAAGGAGACATATCTCATTCAGTCATGTCAGTGCAAGTAGCATCATCTACTTCAGTAATTAGGCCTCCAACTGCAGACCCTCTATAAGTTTAATTTATAAAATACATTGACATATTCTTTTCAAATTTTAAATTACTTTCAACACATTTCGGCTGTCAAAGGCAGGCTTACAAATTAGTGAACCTATAATTAAGGAGCACAAAGAAATAGACGAACATATAATGAAAGGCAATAGCTAGAAAAGAGACGCCCAGATAAGAACACAATTTGGAATAAGAAAGTGTTGAATATCATATGGAGTAAGAATGGTGAAGCCCTATCTGATGAAAATGAAGCAGTGTTGCGTTGGAGGGAGAACACGGAAGAACTTTCCTAAGGAATTCTGGATGCGGATGTACTGGAAAGTGAGGACCAAGTGGAAGTTGATGAGCTAGGACCACCAATACTGAGAGAAAATTTTTAAAACGCTCTCAAGATATTGACAAAGAAAGACTTCAGAACGAGATTAAATCAATGGCGAGATATTACAGGCCCTCTGAAATAAATCCAAATACATTATATACTAGCTAATAAATGAAACTTACGTACCTGGAGGAATCCTAAAAGATGTTGAGGAAACTACACTTATTTATAACCAAAAAAGCATAGTACACAGGTCTGTGAAGATCATAGAATTTTGAACCCCCTCTCCTGTACCTCTAGAACTATGAATCGAATTATCTACCATAAAATAGAGAAGACGATACAAGATGATGTCTCAGAAGAACAGTTTGAATACAGGAAGGAGAGAGACACGCGAGAAGCTATACTATGTCTTAGTGTCATTTTTGAAAAATCTTTAGAATTAGGGAGACAAATGGTGATTACGTTCATTGATCTAGAGCAAGCTTTTGACAACGTAAACTGGAATCTCCTCTTTGAAATTCTAAGAAATCTGAAGACAGACAACAGGGACAGAAGAATACTCTATCATTCTTGCTAAAACCAGAGTGACCGAGCTTGATAGCAGCAGTCGCTTAAGTGCGGCCAGTATCCAGTAATCGGGAGATCGTGGGTTCGAGCCCCACTGTCGGCAGCCCTGAAGATGGTTTTCCGTGGTTTCCCATTTTCACACCAGGCAAATGCCGGGGCTGTACCTTAATTAAGGCCACGGCCGCTTCCTTCCTCTTCCTAGGCCTTTCTCATCCTATCGTCGCCATAAGACATACCTGTGTCGGTGCGACGTAAAGCAAGTAGCAAATAAAAATAAAACCAGAGTGAATTAACTGACAAACAAACAGTGGAAGATACAATGGAGGGGCGGATGAGGACTGTCGCAACAATTAATTAATATCTGTACAGAAGAAGTCATAAATAACATAAATAACATTCAAATTAGTGCTAAACTCTACGGTTACATGCGATTTGCAGATTTGATAACCGACAATTAAAAGGATGTGAGAATGCACTAAACCACATGAAGAGGCTGTTAAAAGAGATACGAGAAAAATAAACAAAATTGAGACCAACGTAATGACGTGAATGGAAGGCAACTAGATCAAGTAAAGGATTGAAATATATAGGAATTCTGATCACATCTGATGTAAAATATACCGGGATTGTAAACTCTAGAATTGCACAGGCCAAGAAATATATCTAATAAAGTCACATTTCCTTTTGTGAAAGTCAAATATTCATAAATATGTTCCCCCGTCATGGCCATAGATCAAGGGATGCTAATTTCAGATGACTCCAGCCATAAGACATAGCCTGCACGGTTGTTAGTTAACATAATCTGAGCATCCATCCATACCTTCCAGCACTGTCTTCGCGGTTGCTATGGTTACTCTTTTGTCACACATTCTGTCTCGTTACGTTACACAAATATTCGGACGAACCTGATGATGATGATGATGATGATGCTTGTTGTTTAAAGGGGCCTAACATCGAAGGTCATCAGCCCCTATCGGACGAACCTAGCCATAAGACATGCTTATATCGAAAGAAAACTATCCATATGGAGGTTCGAAAGCACTTCGTGGGAAGTGTGTGGAGCACTGTTGTGAGCTACGGGTCAGAAACATGTACCCTGCGAAAAGCGTAAGTATTGAAACTCATGCCACTTGAGGTGTGGTGTTGGCTGACCCCTAATAATACTTTAGACTGATAGAGACACAAACTAGAACGTTCTGAAAATAGTAAATGACACACAAGTACCTTGGTTGAAGTCTGAAACAGGAGAAGAAATAACTTCGTTTGTCACTTACTTCGTCATTCTGACTGGTGTACCACTCTGTATCAAGTAATACTGGTAGATAGAAGCAAGGGTGCCCATACCCGGGGGGCAAGGTGGGGCCGCGGCCCCTTCCCCCCCCTAGCTCTCAAGGAAAGGCAAAAATATAGTGTGGACAGATGCTTTCCTTTCAATAAAATGATTTAAAAGTCAGTATTATTATGTAGAAGTGTTAGTATAGACCCCCACTAACAGGCAGGGGATACCGTGGGTTATTCTACCGCAGAATACAAGTCACCATTTATCTTCCAAAATATTAAAAATACTACGAACCCCCAGGTCTGCCCCCGCCCCCCTACAAACTGTCACATGGGCGCCCATGGATAGAAGGAGCACATGAAGACCAATAGTACAATTTATAGTCAGAATTACGGTCAAGCACACCTATTGCCACTTGAATCTGTCGGACAAAGAAAGGAAACGCTTAGAAGACATGCATGTTACCCATCAAACTCAGGGTCGAGGAGAAGAACAAGAACCACGCTTTAACAAATTGATTGTTAAGGTATTCAAGATTGTTAGGCCGTTTCGGTCACGAAATTACCAGCGTACTTCCTCAGTTTGACAGCAGGTGATTGCCACCCCTTTTGAGGGCTCTGGTGGCTAGCGCGTCGTTGATACATCACTGCAAGGCTCCTTTGTAGAAGAGGACCATAAGATTCATTTAATAATTTAAATTATCGTTCCTTTCAGGGAACTTAATGTTTGATATAAATTACTTGTTTATTTTTGTTTATTACTGAAGGTTCTACCTCCTCCTTCAATCAACGCTCAGGATATCTTAAGAAATGCTAAGATATAGTTGGAGAAAGTTTATCGTGAGTTAACTCCAGTCGTTATATATATTTTGAAAATATTTTGTAATGGGAAAGGACAATATTTATGACACGAACTAAGAAACGCTGAAGGTGATGATAAGCCTGTGATTTTCTGATGTAACAGCGAGTTACAATAATAATATTAATAATAATAATAATAATAATAATAATAATAATAATAATAATAATAATAATAATGTTTCGTGTGGCTATTGCTACCCTCTGACAAAGGTGGGTGGTATCTGTGTAGGGAAGTACGTGATATTGTAGTAGACGATAGTGTTAAGTGTGGTATATGAGTTCTAGGGAGGTTCGGAACACGACAAACACCCAGAACCGAAACAAGGGAAATAAATATTTAAGATTAAAATCATCGATCCGGCCGGGAATCGAATCCAGGGTCTTCTGAACTAAAGGCCACTACGCTGTCCGTTCATTCAGAGTTAACAAGATAGGAGTGCATTAAATGGAGATTATTTGCAACATTATTTGGCAAATCTAGTGGTGGTGCATGACAAAGGACTGTCTAAATAAACTCTTTCGATTAATTATGATCATGTGTTACCTGAAATATCATTAATTTTGCTTTAGAAAGAGATCTCAAAGACCGAGACTTGGACTGAGATTTTAATAGCTTTTATGTGTCGAGTAATGAGTATTAACCGAGTTTTTAGTCATTCATAGGTTAGAAAGCAAACTTACTAAAGCGGGTATCAAGTATACACAATTATGCTGTGACATTTGCATAAATATTAGGAGTACGGACCATCAGAATCCCTAGAAGTTATGTTACTCTCGTTATATTTTGGAAGAACGGGCTGGACAAGATATTAAGCCTAAAATCCGTACTCTGCTAATGGGTCTTCCATCTATGAAACTGGACATCTCCAGAAAATGGAAATCTTCTTTGTGCTGAATATGGTCTTTGACAGTGTTTACATAACGCAGTAAAATTGGCCTGTGACCAGCTTCTTGATTGTTTAGACAGTTGGGGTTAGTTGCAAACACGGCCATATGCTTACGGTTATGAGTTACAATACCGGCTACCTCCAGTACCGCTAAAGGGCAAATCAATCGCCTGTCCCATACACCTACCTCGTGCTGCCTGCTCGATAATCAAATGCCAACAGTGTTCGGTTTTGAGTATAGAACAGTGTGGTTGTCATAATTCCACGTAAAAATGGATTCTAATATTGATGAAGTGTCACCTGAAAGAGCTAGGAAATGGTGGAGGAATACGGCTCCCATATCAGAACCAGATAAAATGTTCCACATTGGTTGAGATGACAACATTCCAGGCTCAGACTGAGAAACAAAATGTCTATCAAATCTCAAGGTTACAGGGTAAAAGTATTTCAAATTTGCTGCTGCGGAAGAGTATTTTTGATAAAATCACAAGGCGTCAATTCTGTGCAGTTCTAATTCAAGGTGAATGGAATTTGGTACAGTATTACGTGTAAGCAGGACTGGAAAGTGTTATGAATACGAATGCAAATGTTGCACATCCGGATAAAACAGTGAAAAAGCTTATATTAAAAATAAAGCTGAATTTCCGTTGCATGGACATTTTGGGACACAGTTGCGAAATTTAAAAATGCTTAAGTTTGACGAAGAACTCTCATTGAATTTAATTCTACATGAAAATGTTATATCGAAAGATGAGGAAAATGCTGGGACCGATCAACCAGTTCGCGTTGACGAGGAGAAGATAACTATGTACCAAATATGTTCCCCTGTGGGTGAGGGCGGAAGAATAACACCCACGGTATCCTCTTCCTGTAGTAAGAGGCGACTAAATGAGGCCCCAGGTGCCCTTATCTTGGGAGCATTAGTTGACGACGTACGGGGCCCTTAGCTGAGTCCTGGCACTGCTTCGAATTACTTTTGCCAGGCTCCTCATCTTCTCCTATCGGTCTTCCGTTTGTCAAAACTTGTTCTTTTTCGATTAGGTTCCGAGGGCTACGCGAATCTTTCATTTTCAAGCCCTTCCTTGCCCTCGTCTTTCATCGGGCGATATCTTCATTTTTTGGATTGTTGCACCCCTTCCAGTTTTACCTCTGATTAGTGTTAATACAGGATGGTCGCCCAGTTGTACTTCCTCTTAAAACAATAATCACCACCGCCACGTGTTCAAACCATGCATGCCTCACTGTAGTGAGAGATTTAGCCTAACCTAAACGCAAAGGCATGCATGTAAGAGTCTTCTCTTTGGGCTCGTGGAGCAGCTTTCAACCACATGGTAGTATCTTTATTTATCAAAGAAAATGTTCGATAAACTTTCCAGTTCTTTGAAAGCGTTTAAAAATAGCTAAGAAAACCATTGACAGGTAATACGTCACTGGACGACAGCCCTAGATGCAGATCATTAATGATTGATTGTAGCTATCTGGAAAGAACTCGTCATCACTTAAAATGAGTTTCATGACATATGTACCAATATTCATAAAGATTCACTGAATATTTTACAGTGCCATTTGTGTGGCACATTTCAAATAATTTTGTAATTAGATTGTAAATAGGGAATATAATTTTAGGTATTTACATGTACTTGTATTTGTGTCAATTTATTCTGGACCTTTGTGGTCATCCGGAATGCCGGACAGATGTTTTTGCCTTTTAGAAATATGTATATCTATTGGGTGCCAGAGAGGTAGAGTTTCAAATATGAATGGATGTAATAAAATAAATCTGTCACAAATGAGGTTATGAGAATCCCAGGTTGTGTCCGGGGTTTCGGAAATCCAATTACGATGGCAGACCTTACTGCACCCGCACCTAGAAATGTGAGCTTGAGGATAGATAAACTGATAACTATGCATGTCACGACACCGCTATGTGAAATTTACCATTTATAAAAACGCAATGAAACAAAATCATGCAACGTACTAATAATAAAATAGTTTACAATAAAATAAGCTTAGAGGTTATACATGAATAGTATACATTTTTGTCTTTCTCGTGACACCTAAGTATAGCTGGAGAATGACTCACTGGCTGCTGTAATTGGCGTTCCACAATTCAGCAATTTAGTTATTTAAAATGCCGGTCCCGTGGTGTAGGGGTAGAGTGCCTGTCTCTTACCCGGAGGCCCCGGGTTCGATTCCCGGCCAGGTCAGGGATTTTTACCTGGACCTGAGGGCTGGTTCAAGGTCCACTCAGCCTACGTGATTAGAATTGAGGAGCTATCTGACGGTGAGATGGCGGCCCCGGTCTAGAATGACAAGAATAACGGCCGAGAGGATTCGTCGTGCTGACCACACGACACCTCGTAATCTGCAGGCCTTCGGGCTGAGCAGCGGTCGCTTGGTAGGCCAAGGCCCTTCATGGGCTGTAGTGCCCTGGGGTTTGGTTTGGTTTAGTTATTTAAAATGTTGAACAGATGTTTTTACTTGCACTTAGTAGCACACGTATTATTTTGAATCTAAGTGCTTCTTTGTTTATCTATAAAAATCACTACATTTCGTCCCTGGAAAAGTAAAGTATCGTAAGAGATATTATTGTCAAAATTGAGGTTTCAATGTTTATGTGTCAATCCGACTCCACTGCACAAAGTACATTGTCGTAACCACCGTCAGTAATATACAGAACAGTCATTACATCTTAAGCGCCTGAGTTAGAATCTTGTAATTTACGTGCAGATTATCGTACGAGACAAGTTCTAATTCTAAAGGGAACGTGAGATGCGTCAGTCATTGTTCATGGCTGCTGTCGGTCTTTGCTGTGGTCCGTGTTTTATAACCGCCTCAAATCAATTTGGCACTTGAAACATAAGGCAAAACCTGCTGGCGGACCTATCGCATGTTGACTGACATTTACGAGGTAGTATACTAGTGGAATGCGGAATGGCGTTGGGAAGGTAAGAGAAGGGGATGCTTCTTGTGACAGATTTGACTGCGCAAGTACAGTGAGTAGCTAAACAAATCGGTTCATTGTCTGTACATATTCATACCATCCTCGCACGAAGTAAATTTTGTCGCTGAAAATTCTAAACTGAAGTTTGCGACAAGAAGAGGAGAAACGCGAGAGATTGTCCAGTGTTCATATTTCTATGAACAAGGAAACCGAGGACAGACAGAATAAAACGCAAGGATAGTATAGAAGGGACTTGTTGAAAGTACAACAAAAATAGCAGATGCAAGAAAAGTGTTGTAGAGAACGGTCGAGAGAATTTTAACAGAGCAAGTTGGCCATGCGTTTATAGTCGTGCAGCTGTGAGATTGCGTTCGGGAGGTAGTGGATTTGAATCCCACCATCGACAACCTTGAAGATGGCTTTCCGTGGTTTCCCATTTTCACATGATGAAAATGTACCTTAATAAAGGCCACAGCCGCTACCTTCCCTCGCTCCGTTGCCGAAAACCTTGAATGTACTAGAGTGACGTTAAACAAGTAGCCAAGAAAAGACAGCGCGTTACTGAAGAAAATTCATTTGGTACACAAGGAAAAACACAGAAAGCGAAAAGCGTGTAATGAATTTTTAAGATTTCGACGCAAAGTCCATGAATTTTACATTCTTCTGAAAACAAGTCCTTCAATATCTAAATTACGACCAGTGTCAGGAGAGGATTGGTTTCCAAGGAGGTTGTATCAGTTTGAAAAGTACTATAAAAGATTTAGGACTTAACTGGAAGAAGATTAGAAATGACAGGAGGGTTTTAATCGATGTCGCCTATACGGGGAGAGACCTGCACCGGGCCACTATGGAGACCACACTCCATGGAATGACAGTAAATATCTTGTGAATGCATTTGTGAGTGGCTTGCTGAGGAAACTGAGTGTACTTTCGACGACTGATGTGTGATATCCACCAAGGGGATAGCAGGTGACACAAGACGAGTACCTCAACACTTACGACTCCAAACACAGTCATCTATTACCACGAATAGATGAGGACGACAGATAAAAGTGCTTTTTCGAAATATTGTACTGCACTCAGTGTAATTTCCACTTCCATTCACATATTGTAATGCAGTAAGTAAATTTTCCTATTGTCTTTTTTCTACTTTTCTTAATACAGTCGTTTAAGCAAATCTCTTATTATTCTCATGCCTTACAATCCTTCAAACCACTCCCTCCAAAATATTGTAAGCGCCACAAAAGCTACCGTAGGAGGACCGCTTTCTTAAATAATGCAGTAGACAACGACCAGAATACAATCGTAAGCGAAACTCGTAACTTTGAAATAAGTTCCTTTTCGCTACGATTTAATAAATACGTGACCTAATATACGACAATAAAGTGAAAAAAGTGAAAAAAATTATTTCTGGACTAGAATAAAACAGAAAGTGCCTACACTCTAAGTCAGGGCCATCCAGCTATTGCGCTCCGAGAGCGCGCCCGCGCTCGGGGAGCACTGGGCAGTCAGACTAGCGCTCCACCACTACAGTGTGGCAGCGAGGGGATCTGAGACGGACGATGTTCGGACCGCGCTGACTAGATACGTACGTACAGTCGTGCGTACGTCGGCTTTTGTGGGTTTGTTGACATCATTTTGATAAGGCTGTTTTGCCATAACCAATATACCGCATATACACATCGAAAGGTACTCCGATGTATGGAATATGCAGGAAACGAAATCAAGTGTTAAGTAAGGAATGGAGTAATGCTATTTATTCAAAACTGAAATTTGAACATATCTGAGAGGAAAATTAAAAATTTTACCAATATTATACCAATATTCTTAAACAATTACGCGAGTTTCTATCGCTCATCGTTGCACGATGTTTACTTTTGGTAAGCTTAAGAACCGAAAAGAAACGCTCACAAATGTACGTTTAGCCGAACATTGACAGAACTTTACATGCATCTTTATATAAAAGGGGGTATTCTCCTTTAGGAAAGCCACTATAAAATTCTTCCAAACTTCGTGACATTAGAAAGCGGTCTTTAAGACGAACATTGCACTGCAGTTCAAGCTACTCGAATTGAAATAGCTGTGGAGCACTGTCTGCACTAAGAGAAAATGTTCGAACAATTACATTTAACACCGCTTGGGGTTCTGATAATTCTGAAAATCTATTTTCAAATGCTTCTTGTAACTGGCGAATTGCCTGCAAGTACTCATCAAAGTCGACACCTTATTTCACTGCTTCAAGCAATGGAAAATGTCCTGTGTTCCTTGCACGCAACTGGTTTTCCCACAAAATCAATTTTCTTTTGAACGCTTAAACTTCTTCCACCAAATCGCTGATATTGTCCCCTTAGCCTTGAAGCCAAGTATTTTCTTTTTGCTATTGGCTTTACGTCGCACCGACACAGATATGTCTTATGGCGACGATCAGGCAGGAAAGGGCTAGGACTGGGAAGGAAGCGGCCCTGGCCTTAATTAAGGTGTGAAAATAGGAAACCACGGAAAACCATCTTCAGGCCTGCCGACAGAGGGGTTCGAACCTACTATCTCCCGAATACTGGATACAGGTCGCACTTAAGAGATTGCAGCTATCGAGCTCGGTAAGCGAAGTGTTCAAGATGGGCAGTAAAGTCACTTAAAAAGACCCAGTCCACCACCCACTTAGGATTACGCAAAAGAATTTCGGGCCGCCCTTTTGTGTCATAAAAGGTATCTATTCATGGAATAGATACCTTCCATGAACCGTCTCTACATTGTGTGTATATGTTGTGTGACAAACATTGCGATCGCTATCCTTTCAGCAAGTCCAACAAGAGAACAATGTCTTTACTAGAATATGCGAAAGATTAATGTATTCTTAATGCACATTTGTGCACTATTAAATAAATAAAAGGTATATATTGCATTCCGCAAGCAAAAAACTCGATGAAGCACATTCGTCTTGCACAGCCATCTTACTTCTGCATGGCACGGGATATCCGGATACTCCACTTCGAAGTCATCCAAGAACTCTTTTATTTTTTTTTGTTGCTATTTGCTTTACGTCGCACAGACACAGGTAGGTCTTATGGCGACGATGGGACAAGAAAGGCCCAGGAATGGGAAGGAGGCGGCCGTGGCCTTAATTAAGGTACTAATTAAGGTTCAGCCACAGCATTTGCCCGGTGTGAAAATGGGAAACCACGGAAAACCATCTTCAGGGCTGCCAACAGTGGGGTTCGAACCCACTATCTCCCGAATGCCAGCTCACAGTTGCGCGCCCCTAACTGCACGGCCATCTCGCCCGGTACTCTTTGAATTGACGGTGCGTGAGTCCATAGGATCGAAGAAAATTTACCACTCGCACAACTGTTCCGATTACGTCTTTAGGCTTGGCGACTTTTGCACAGATTGCCTCCTGGTGTATCAAGCACTGGATCGCCGCCATTAGGGTAGTACCGCTCTCAGTCATTTTTAATTTTACATAGCTGAGGGACCCCGTTCGTAGACTACGTAATGCAGATGCTCAATCCGTCGTTACACTCGTGAACCGCCGCTCCCATTTTAATCCCATTGACTCAAACCCCCCCCCCCCCCCACTGCTTTGAAAATATCGAAACCGAGTGGTGTCTTTGAGAGCTACCAAGTCTAGGAAATCCTCGGTGAGCCGAATATCGTCATCCACCCTCGAATGAAAATAACGAGCTGAGCTGTGTCCGCAATGTCGGTTGATTCATCGAGGGCGATGGAAAAGGATACAAAATTTGCTGCCTTCTCCATTAATAATCTGTGGCTTGGTTCTAAAAGGGCCAATGTCAAAAAAACATGTTTTTGAGCTATGAGAATTTGAAGTTTTGCTTATAGTTTTCCAATTATTTTTTTTCAACAACTAACTTTAAATAATGCATCCGGGAGATAGGGGGTTCGAATCCCACTGTCGGCAGCCCTGAAGATGGTTTTCCGTGGTTTCCCATTTTCACACCAGGCAAATGCTGGGGCTGTACCTTAATTAAGGCCACGGCCGCTTCCTTCCAACTCCAAGGCCATTCCTATCCCATCGTCGCCATAAGACCTATCTGTGTCGGTGCGACGTAAAGCCCCTAGCAAAAAAAAAAAAGAACTTTAAATAATTTCATACTTTCTGTGTGGAAGGCGCCTTATTAAACGCTAATCTTTTCTATCGTATTCTTTAAGAATTGCAAGGTCTCTAATCTTTATTGGTATCTAACATTATTGGCAAGTGCTTATTTAATTAAAAGTTAACTGTTCGTTTAGTACTTAACAGAGACATTGGCCCTTTTAACATGTTGCAAGCCAGGATAAAACGCGTTTGTGTAAGTTAATATCTCAATTTCGATAAAAAATGACATTGGCCCTTTTAGAACCAAGCCACATAATTGTTGTTCCATATCAACGGCCATATTGTCTATTCTGCGAGCCACACTGTGAGGAGAAAGATATATTTTGTGAAATTTCTCAAATAGCTGCCGCTGCGTCCATTAGGCACTCCTTGATTACATTCCCTTCCGCGAAGGGTTTCCCAGCTTTGGCAATTTGCGACGAGCATTTGTAGCTTGTTCGTAAAGTGGGTCCACCAACCTCACTCTCCTCAATCTCCTGTCAGACAAAAATACGGTAAGTCACAACTTTTGTGTTCTTCAGATAATTCAATCATTTATTCATTCCCGCTTATAAACAAGCATTTAAAAATTAAAACAGCAATACAGAACAGTGCTGCTTGAAATTTTCTTTCAATCCTTCCAACTTCGATTGGCGACTGGCGTCTGTCAAATCACCGTAATCATCCCTGTGGTTGGCACGGTAGTGGTGTTGCAAATTGTGTTTTTTTTAACACATAAAATCTCAGTGGCACACTAAAAAATCGGCTGCTCTCTTCGACCCGGCGGGCAGACTGCTCGCTCTGCCAGCCAAGCTCCTCCCTCCAATACCGAAACTACCTTCCCTCAAAGCGCTCGGAGCACTGGCTTGGAGCGCGGCCGGTGCGCTAGCGCTCGGGGAGCGCTGTTTGGATGAAAAAATGAAATGTCGTATGGCTTTTAGTGCTGGGATATCCAAGGACGGGTTCGGCTCGCCAGGTGCAGGTCTTTCTATTTGACTCCCGTAGGCGACCTGCGCGTCGTGATTGATGATGAAGACAACACATACGCCCAGCCCCCGTGCCGTTGGAATTAACCAATTAAGGTTAAAATCTCCGGCTCGGCCGGGAATCGAACCCGGGACCCTCTGAACCGAAGGCCAGTACGCTGACCGTTCAGCCAACGAGTCGGACGCTGTTTGGATGGCCCTGCTCTAAGTAATCGACTCGCTAATCGTTTTGATCATCTCCTGTAAAATTCATATGTTGTTGCTTACGATACTTTGCCTTTCCAGGGACAATTTGAGAATCACTTCCTCACACAATGAATAACTTACTCCGGGTTTTCCAGACAACGGAGTATTTCAAGGCCCAACAGGTGATGTGGTTCCCAGGTTCTGGAAGACCATGAGAGGATGAGTACTCTATATGACCAGCGCACACAAGACAGTTAGTCAATTGAAGAAGGATGGCCCCCTAATGTCCACTTCTCGTTAGGGATCGAAATTTTATCACGACCCATCTAGAACCCCGTGCTAGCAAGAGGAGCGAGTAATCTGAATGGGGGGTACGGAACGAACGTCTATATACTTTACCACGCAAGCCAAGCCAAGACAGTTTTCCAAGAAATTAACTCAAGCCAAGTTTAGCTAGGACGGCAACAGTTCCACACATGCTTACCAAACCTTTCCTGTCTACTTACTATATCTCAAGGTACAGTACGTTAGAATATATAAATTTTACAAATGACTTACTCGTGTAAAATTAAACTAGGCATAATTAAAATACACGTTAATGATTGATATCGTTTATCGGGACATTACAATACGTGTAAACACGGTTTTTATCTTTGCATGAATACAATTCATTTCATGTAAATACCGATTGGCACGTTTCAATTGATTATGCTCCCTCAGTTTCTTTTTTACGTAAAGCAGATTTTATACTTCTTGACACATTCATATTCATGCAAACCTCACCATCTATAATTTTACAATTTAATAATATTCCATAACATGTTTTAATTTAATGTAAAAAATCATCTAACATTCATTAGCAATCTGTTTATAACTCATAAAGCTAATAAGACATGAGTTAAACTTCATTCATTACATCTTATTTGTTATTCAGTTTCTCCAAAGTAAGAATTATTTGTAGATGACCAGTTCTGCAAACAGACGACTCGCATATGTTCTATGTTTCTTTTCCTACTCACTTCTGGCAAAAGTAGTATATTACCTGTCTGCAGCTTGAGGACACTTTCCCCTTTAAGCTAAACCCCATTTCCTTATTTTTCACTTTGTTCAGACAGTTCCAACACCCAAATCAATAATTCGAGTTGATTTTCAATCACCTCCCGTGTAAGGATTATCGCCCATTTCGTATACACAGCCTAATCACCCTCCTCACTGTAACACATTAAAATTAGTTTCTCCTTCTGAATAATTCTAGGGACAGCGTGGTATCAGTATGGTACAATAACTATTCAGTTATAAACCAAACGTTTAAAAAAAAAGTGATATTTGCTCGTGGCGTCGACCCCAGTGGATCCTTTGCCACTAAACACTATTTACTTGACTACAAAAGCTCCATTCGCCAGATACATACTGCATATTTAAAATAACGAAGTTCCCAATCAGCAGAGCTTCATAAAATTTTATCGTGAATGTTTGAATGTGAATACAATTAAGATGATTTTAGTATTGGTACGTTAAGCCAGACGCCAAACATTATGAGTTGAATTCTCCACCCAGAACTACTACTCCTCAGCCGTCAGCCGTGTTACAAGCTACGTGTAGTGCAAAGGTTATCTGTGAAATGAGCTATGTTTGTAACTGGAACACTATGATAGAGTGAGTTGATAGACTGACAATCCTACTAAAGCGTATCAAATACAATTGTGAGGTACATTTGCATTGAATCATAATACGGGTCCCCGATGTTACTAAACCAGAAATGTACGAAGTGTCCACTATGATTAATTTTCATTTTCACTGCACTATTTTGTTCCTCAACATTCTTTCATTTCTTCAGCTAAAGCGACAAAGCGACATCCTTTTGGATGATTTATATTAATATAAAAAATATTATTGTGCAGTGCATTTTTTTTGCTATGGGCTTTACGTCGCACCGACACAGATCGGTCTTATGGCGACGATGGGATAGGAAAGGCCTAGGAGTTGGAAGGAAGCGGCCGTGGCCTTAATTAAGGTACAGCCCCAGCATTTGCCTGGTGTGAAAATGGGAAACCACGGAAAACCATTTTCAGGGCTGCCGATAGTGAGATTCGAACCTACTATCTCCCGGATGCAAGCTCACAGCCGCGCGCCTCTACGCGCACGGCCAACTCGCCCGGTAGTGCAGTGCATTAAATAGATATTATTTGTAAATTTAGAGACCATCTAAACTCTTTCAATTTACTGCGACAATGTGTTGCCTGAAATATCATTAATTTTCCTATCGACAATGTCATTTCAATGAGGACTCCAGTACATATATTTTAGTAACTGTTAGTGAAATAGGGTAGTTTTAACAATTTTTACCATATCATTGTAATTCGGCGTTATGCTGTTGCTGATCCTGAATAAATAAATAACTGCAGTAAGTACCCTTTTCCGGGTAGAATTCAGTTTCCCTCTATTTTACTATGCGGGAACATAAGATGTAGGTTGCTTGCAGTGGCTTGTTGACAATCGAACTCATGTCTTTACCATAATTTACAGTATCTAACCGGCGCTGAAAGTAGTAGGGCTATACGGATTCCAAACCACCTCGAAGGCATTTTTGTGCTGAGTCAGCACCCGAGGTCATTGAACCCGGCCATGGTCATTGACCCCATGACGTCATGACCACGTGACCGGCCACGTGCTATTGTTTGTAAACAAAGCAACGTGCTTCTAATAGCTGCCATCTTGACAGCCCCCAACCTCACTTTTTGAATAAGAGAACGTCGCTAACCTCAGTACTGCCATCTTGACAAGTCCTAACCTCACTGCTGCCATCTTAACTACGTGGGCGCGGAATTTAAACAGCTGCCAAGAGGACAGCTGCCATCCTAACTGGTCCTAAGCACGTGCACTTGTTTTGGCACAATAGCACGTGGCCGGTCACGTGGTCATGACATCATATGGTCAATGACCTTGGCCGGGGTCAATGACCTCCAGTGCTGAGTCAGCACAAAAATACTGACGAGGTGGTTTAGAACCCGTATAGCCCTACTACTGCTGAAAAGTAAATTGATCTATTTTCCACATCACCATAGATCCTGATTGTCGTCCGAGTGTTTCAGGTTTCATTCACTCGTTCGAAAGCACTTTATAACAAAACATGTGCTCTGAAGTAAACGTGAATTCCTACTAATATCTGCCATATTTCGTTACAGTATTCTTTGTCTGAACTGCTTGCTGCTTCAAATTTAATACGAAATACAGGAATAAAGAAACTTCTTCGTGATGGTCTCATACCTAATCAATTGATAAACTTGTTCAAATCCCGCCTTTGAGGCAATTCCTTAATTCAGCTTGAAGACTTTCCTGAAGTATATACTCATAGTAGTATTCGACAACGAATCATATAGGGTGATTTGATATCACCTCCACCTTGTGAACTTGATGTAGCTGCCCAGCGAACCATACTGAGTTTCCCGTTTACTAAATCAGTACTCATAAGATTCGAGTATTTCGTCTTCCTACTTTATTCTTTTTTGTCAATTTCTTCTCTTCCGATTTTCAGTGCACTGTATTAAGTTTGCGAAGTTTAGGAAGTTCTTCATTTTCCTATATTCCGTGCCTATAATGTTATTGTTGTTGTTTTCTTGTTTGGTTCATCCGTCCAAAATCTGTTCGATGCAGCCCTCCATGCCAACCTTACCTGTGCTACGTTCTCATTTCTACTTAACTACTACATCGTAAATTTACTCTAGTTTGCTTGTTAAATTCATGCCTTGGTTTACCCCTTTTAAAATCTGTCCTGTCATTCTATCTCTTCTTTTGTTTAAATGCTCGCATATAGAGTTCTCCTCCCACCAGTTCGATTTAGTACCTCTTCATCCGTTATTCGAACTACACACCCTACCTTTAGCTTCCTTATGTTATTTCATATTTTTTATAGGCTTCTATTCTCCTTTTCTCTGACCTAGTTATCCTCCATGTTTCATTTACATATAATACCACGCTCCAGATTAATGTCTTCAACGACGTCTTTCTAATTCCTATAACAATGTTCGAAGAGAGAAATCTTTTCTTGATGAAGCTCTTCCTTGCTTGTACCAGTCTGCATTTTATGTCCTCCTTACTTATGCCATCATTTGTAACAATATTCATCTACTTCCTTCATTTCCTAATGTAATATTTCATGAATTACCTGACTTCGTTCGATTGCACTCCATTACTTTTGTTTCGGACTTTGCTTATTTGCTTTCATGTTGTTTTCCATCTCAAAGAGTGTCACCGTATGGTTGAGCAGACATCCTGGAGACCCGGATAAAATAACAATAACATCGACAAATCTCAGTGTTTGGATTTCCCCTCCTTGGATTGTGATTCCCTTTCTGATAATAATAATAATAATAATAATAATAATAATAATAATAATAATAATAATAATAATAATACGGGGACACCACCAGAGTAGACAAATTCAAATACCTGGGTGAGATCATCATGAAAAATGGACTGGACAAAGAAGCACTTCAGGAGCGAGTACGCAAACTGGAAATAGCCTACCAAACATCCCGCACAATCTACAACAAAAAATGCCGTTCCCAAAACACCAAGATACGACACTATGAAACAGTTCTGAAGCTAGTAGTTCTGTATGCAGCCGAAAACCTGTCTCTAAATGCCAACAAAGGACTCCTTGAAGAACTGGAGAAAAGAGAACGCAAAATTGTGAGAGGAATCTTGGGATCAATGTACAAAAATGGAATCCATCAAAAGAGATCCAACAAGGAAGTCTACAGCAAAATAGAGAAAATTACCGACACAATCAGAAGAAGACGGGCACGATTTTACGGTCATCTGAAAAGAATGGACGGAAGAAAGTTAACTAAAGAAATCTTTCACTTTTTTGATGCAAACCCCAAAACCACAATTCCCTGGTTTAGAAATCCCAAAGAAGACCTGCAAATGCTACATTTCTCAGCTGAAGACGCCCTTAACAGAGATCTCTTCCGCAAGAAAATATTGACGAACGGGCTAAACCGAGACGAGCAACCGAAGAGAAGACACGGTGCCCCTTGGACAGACGAGCGTAAGCAGGCCCACTCAGAAGGAATGAGGGAAATTTGGGCTCTAAAGAAGGCCAAGTTCAGTGTCAAATGCAACAAGACTTAACGTGGTCCTTGATGGCCCCAGCGAATTATATAATAATAATAATAATAATAATAATAATAATAATAATAATAATAATAATAATAATAATAATAATAATAATAAATAATAATAATAATGTTTCCAGTCAAGTTTTTTTGATAGTCAGCATAGTGGCTTTCATTTCAGATCTTCCCGGGTCCGATTCCCTTTCGGACAGGAAATTTTAACCCTGTCTGTTGATTCCTCTAGCTCGGGGGTAGGAGGAATGTTTTTACCAAACCAAAAATCAAACCAAACTCCACGGTTTTTAATGCCCTTGATAGAGTATTGGCCTGCATAGCGACCGCTGCTCAGCCCGAAGGCCTGCAGATTACGAGGGGTCGTGTGGTCAGCACGAGGCATCCTCTCGGCCGTTATTCGTGGCTTTTGAGCCCGGTCCGCCATCTCACCGTCAGATAGTTCCTCAATTCTATTCACGTAGGCCGAGTGGACCTCGAACCAGCCCTCAGGTCGACAGAAATATCCCTAACCCGATCGGGAATCGAACTCGAGGCCTCCGGGCGAGAGGCAGGCACGTTGCCCCTAAGCCAGGGGGCCGGCAGGAGGAATGTTTACCTCGTCCAAATACACATATATTATTATTACTATGTCATTATCAGTATTATTATATCACGAGAATTCCCAATAATTACAATGTGTGAAACATCAAAAATATTGTATTATATAGGCTGAAGATTGATTCTGACTTGAATTTTTCCAAATATTCAGTAAGTGAATGTGATAATTTCAGCTCTGCAGTATATTATGATGTCAGAAAGAATTCCTGGGTACGCTATTACTTTACCTCTGTACCACATTACTATAATCGTCGTTGTAATTATTATTTTCGATAATGTGACACGAAATTTTGTTCACAATTTGTTTCTAAACAATGCCATAAAACTATTATTGTAATATTCGTATATTGTATATCTTACATTTAACGCAGCCTTCTTGTATGTATGTATATGACCGTCTGAACTACTCAGCTTTACGATGGTGAAGGTAGTTGCGAATTAAAATGGAGAAGCTTATAGAGTCTGTCTATGGACTGGTCGGCCCAACAACAGTTACCAGTTCGGGCTCCCACAGTGGCAGGTGCTGTCCTTTATAATGTCTGAGGAGCGCTCCCCTTTAACAGTAATCAGGGTCCATGTAGTGGGATCGCTTTGATCTCTATGTATGTTGGTGACTGCGTAAAGGAACACTTCATCCTCGTCAAAGCTGTTTTGTTTGGATTAATGTACGCAATAAGCTCGTCATGTATGAGAGTGATACACTAACGTATCTTTGTTAAATAGTCGTTGGCATATCAAACATTATGCAGAGAAGTTCATAGTACAAAGTTCATGTTGTAGATGGAAATTAGGCATGATAACAGTTCAGTGGTTTCCTGTTGTGTGTGTTGATAAAGGTGGGGATGAGTCGGTTGTAGTTATCGTGCTGGTTCCCAAGATGCCGGGTTCGATCCCGACCACCATAACTAGATTATTTAAGAGGAGAAAATACGCAGCACACAGTACCATTCGTGTCGACATGGAAAAATTAATTCCAATTTACATATCAATTATTTATTTATGTCCGCCCGCGTAGTATTAACACTATTTGATGCCATCTTTGCAGGCGTGAGTTCGATTACCAGTAACCTGCCAGAGATTTAAAACGGTAGGTGGGATCATAATTATGTGGTTAAAATGGTACATGCAGCGCTCTCCTACAACGGGGGGTGTGCTTGGAGAGAGCTCGGATCGATTATACGATTTTTTAATTGATGCTTGTTTCGTCGTACGCTTGTAGAAGCCCTCCTAGTTGCCTGATTGTTTAGGCGCCAAGTATACACGATATGACTCTGTGATTGGCCGATTCGAGTTCCGTTGGGGAGAACATTTTCACCACCGAATTGTTGGCCGGCATGGCACGGGAGGTGGGGGTATTCATTTATTATTTATTTAGCGTATGGCTTTACAGATGCAATATCTAGGTGTACGATTTTGGAAAGCAAACTATAACTTTATGTCCAGGTCTTTTATGTAACTAATTGTCTATGGAAGCGCACAAGTAAAATTACTGATGTCGCCACTATACTTTTTTTTGGACACTCAGTGATAATATATTTGATGGTCTGCCTAGAGGCACCACAATTGCAATTAGGTTTAGACATTCTTTTCCATTTGTATTGGAAATCTGCGCAGTTACTATGGCCCGATCAAATCCTGTTAAAATAAGACCAGTTTTTACGAGGAAGCTCAAATCCAGGAGGCACCGACGAACCAATGTGTGGCAGAGTTGACTCAGGCCTAGTATCTTGTCTTCCCTACCATTCCTTAGTTATATTGAAGTTGGTATTCTTAAATTCTATTGCAGTTCTTAGTTGGTGGATTTCGAGACTTAGATGATTCATATGGACATCAGCGATATCGCCATGTATTGGTGACTGGGAATTACTCATTATTTTCTTGAACTCCCTGAAGAGAGCGCTTTTACGTCAAAGATCTGCTGGGGAGATATGGATGAGTATATACAGACAAGATATGGGTGCAGACCTTATTGTGCCGGTGATAAGACGCATCGTGTTGTTCAGCTGCGTATCAATGAGGTTGATGTGAGGGATATTCAACCAAAGAGGAGCACAGCACTCGGCAGTTGAAGACACAAGTCCCAAAGCTGTGCATTAAAATAAATTTGCAGTTGAACCCCAAGTTGTACCACATATTTTTTGGATTACATTGTTGCGAGTTTCTACTTTGATTTGGATGTTGTGAAGGTGTTGTCTAAAGAAGAGTGTTCTATCTAAGGTGACTCCTAGGTATTTAGAAAATATGTTTTGTTTCAATAATTTATTTCCAATGTACACCTGAAATTGTTTATTTGCCATCTTGCTGTTTAGATGGAAACAGCATACTTCTGCTTTGTTGGCATTAAGTGCAAGTCTCCACAATTTAAAGTACTGTATCAACTCCGTTAGGGTCATCTCGGATTTCTTGAATGTTGTATCTCTGTTAGTAATCGCCCAATCATCAGCATAACCAAGTTTTCTTGAAAGTGTGGCAGGCATATCTGAGATGTATAAGCTAAATAATAATGGAGCAAGGGCAGAACCCTGAAGAGGTTCATTATTTAGAGATTTCTTAGTACTCACAGTACTCCCCATATGTACTTGGAAAAGTCTTTGGCTTAGCATGTTATTCAAGAGCCGGGCAGTTGTATTACATAGACTCACTTTTAAAAATTTGAAGAGTAAGCCATCCATGCAGAGTGTACCATAGGCTGCTGCAAGATCAATAAAAACCACCGACGTCTTAAGTTTTCTCAGATAGCCTGCTTCTATGTAAGTCGTAAGGACATTATTTGGCCTGCAGTGCTCGTGTGAGGTCTTAATCCTGCCTGCTCCACTGGAATTTTTTTGAGTATCTATGGGCAAATTATATTTAGAAGGAGCTTTTCTAGTAATTTATATGTCACATTAAGCAAGGGCAATAGGTGGCATACAATTTGAAATAAGTAAACCACGTGCAAAAAGCATAGATTAAATCTAAAATATCTCCACAATGTTCATACATAGGGTGACATTTGATGATGTTGATGGAATTTGGCACGTTAAGCATTGAGCAGAACCCTTGGTATTATTCTACAGAGGTAAGCAATGTGTCGACACCATATTTCACCGCTTCCTTATCTCATCATCTTCATCACACACAAACACGGACTTGCAAGTCACTCATGGTTGTTAAATAGAAAAACATGCATCATGCGAGCAGAACATGTCCGCGGACACTCCTTGAATTGAGAGATAAATAAATAAATAAATATGCTTATCGAATGAAATATGTTTCAAGTCATAGCCAAATGAAAGCAGAGATGCCAAACCAGTTTCCAGTTGACCGTGTAAGAACTGTCGGCCCATATGTACTTCGATTTATAAGTGACATTATCCTATTATCGTACGTCCCAAGGAGAGAGAAAACTGTGAGAATGTTTCTTCCATGTATCATAGCATAGAAGTAGATCCTATAAGTGTAATACTACTACAGCTAGCCAAATGCAGCCATTAGAGCAAACCCACCAGCGAGGTGGTATGTATAAGAAACTGAGTGTTATTTTGGTGTAAGATAGTGTTTTGCGAGATGTGTGAGATACAGAGATGTTTTTGACAGCACAAACGCCCAGTCCTCCAGCAAAGGGATATACATCTTTAATATCCCTCGTCCCGGCAGGGAATCGAAGCTTGCGTTACGACGACCGAACGCCAAGATCCTGACTACTCAGCCATTAAGCCACGTATTCTACACAAAGAAAGCCACATTCAATACTTCTCGAGTAGATCTACTTGCAAGCCAATGTCAACAACAGTTTCTATTGAAATATATTCATTGTGAATTTCATTTGCTGAAGACTCTTGCTGCTGAACTGTCGGTCAAATGAAGAAACGTTCCTTGTGCAAAGACTTCCGAAATTAACAACCGCTTATTGAGTGACTACAACATTGTCGCGCACAGCTACGGAGTTCGAACAAAAACACGGTGCATCAATATGTTCTATACTAATGTACAGTATATGAAAGGAAAGTATTGCTCTCATTCAAAGAGGACAATTCATTTGTTCAAACATAAAAAAGAATACCGGTAGTAAAATATTTTTTGTAGAGACGATGTTAAAATTCCAACTTCTTCTGGACATTCGTAAAATGTTTGCCTTTGGTATGGATATAGATTCTCATAGGGAACCTGAATTACTTGTCCCGACTGAGTAATTTTATATTACCAATAAAATGAGTCCGTTATTGGATATTATACATTTTCCGGCTAACTAACTCCTGTTGCAAGCGTTTCGCCGCAATGTGCATATTTGGACTAGTCATTTGGTAAATAGCACACCTCAGTGCGGTAGATTCAAATAGCCTACGCAGTGGCATCTACTGTGTTCACTAGCCATGCTTCTTGGTAGGTGTGCTATTTACCAATTGACGAGCCCAAATTATCACTCTTGGGCGAAATACTGACAACAGACATGACTTAACCTGAACATTTATAATGTCGAATAGCGGACCCTTTATATTGGTATTAATGTTTACCTTTATCCCACGGTTCCACAATCACATCCATTTTTCCCTCAGTCTTGCAACACTGCCCCTTAATGCAGGAGAATGGAAAACCTCTCCGTCACCCGAATGAAGTGGTGTAGAACAGAGATTCTCAAACATTTCTGGTCGCTCCCCCCTTCTGAAACACGAAATATCTAGCACCCCCCCCCCCAATTCTTCTTTCATTTCTTAGCAATTCTCATAGGCTACTTCGTACAAAAACGGATCGCGAGATCTACGAAGGAATGCTTGTAAAGCATAAAGTCAGATAACAGTCTTGATATTTACGCACTTCGCTTGTGGGCGTAGAGTTAATGTTGCTGGTGAGAGCAAAAGTTGAAGCGGAAAAGCAATGCACTTTGATTAAATTCGAATCTTGTTCTTTATTACGACTGAATATTTTCGAAGGCGAGCAAGCAATCGATAAATCACTTCTATGGGGGTACATTTTACTACTGCTAATACGCCACTTATCCATCAATCAATCAATCAATCAATGAATACTGATCTGCATTTAGGGCAGTCGCCCAGGTGGCAGATTCCCTATCTGTTGCTTTCCTAGCCTTTTCCTAAACGATTTCAAAGAAATTGGAAATTTATTGAACGTCTCCCTTGGTAAGTTATTCCAAACCCTAACCCCCCTTCCTATAAATGAACATTTTCCTCAGTTTGTCCGCTTGAATTCCAACTTCATCTTCATATTGGGATCTTTCCTACTTTTATAAACGCCACTCAAACTTATTCGTCTACTCATGTCATTCCACGCCATCTCTCCGCTGACAGCTCGAAACATACCACTTAGTCAAGCAGCTCTTCTTCTTTCTCTCAGTTCTTCCCAACCCAAACTTTGCAACATTTTTGTAACGCTACTCTTTTGTCGGAAATCATCCGGAACAAAATCGAGCTGCTTTTCTTTGGATTTTTTCCAGTTCTTGAATCAGGTAATCCTGGTGAGGATCCCATACATTGGAACCATACTCTAGTTGGGGTCTTACCAGAGACTTATATGCCCTCTCCTTTACATCCTTACTACAACCCCTAAACACCCTCATAATCATGTGCAGAGATCTGTACCCTTTATTTACAATCCCATTTATGTGATTACCCCAATGAAGATCTTTCCGTATATTAACACCGAGATACCTACAATGATCCCCAAAAGGAACTTTCACCCCATCAACGCAGTAATTAAAAGTGAGAGGACTTTTCCTATTTGTGAAACTCAAAACCTGACTTTTAACCCCGTTTATCAACATACAATTGCCTGCTGTCCATCTCACAATATTTTCAGGTCACGTTGCAGTTGCTCACAATCTTGTAACTTATTTATCACCCTATAGAGAATAACATCATCCGCAAAAAGCCTTACCTCCGATTCCACTCCTTTACATATATCATTTACATATATATAAGAAAACATAAATGTCCGATAATACTGCCTTGAGGAATTTCCCTCTTAATTATTACAGGGTGAGATAAAGCTTCACCTACTCTAATTCTCTGAGATCTATTTTCTAGAAATACAGCAACCCATTCAGTCACTCTTTTGTCTAGTCCAATTGCACTCATTTTTGCCAATAGTCTTCCATGATCTACCCTATCAAATGCTTTAGACAGGTCAATCGCGATACAGTCCATTTGACCTCCAGATTCCAAGATATCTGCTATATCTTGCTGGAATCCTAGAAGTTGAGCTTCAGTGGAATAACCTTTCCTAAAACCGAATTGCCTTCTAACGAACTAGTTATTAATTTCACAAACATTTCTAATATAATCTGAAATAATACCTTCCCAAAGCTTACATACAATACATGTCAAACTTACTGGCCTGTAATTTTCAGCTTTATGTCTATCACCCTTTCCTTTATACGCAGGGGCTACTATAGCAACTCTCCATTCATCTGGTATAGCTCCTCCGACCAAACAATAATCAAATAAGTACTTCAGATATGGTACTATATCCCAACCCATTGTCTTTAGTATGTCCCCAGAAATCTGATCAATTCCAGCCGCTTTTCTACTTTTCAACGTTTTTATCTTATTGTAAATGTAATTGTTATCATATGTAAATCTTATTACTTCTTTGGCCTTAGTCTCCTCCTCTATCTCTACGTTATCCTTGTAACCAACAATCTTTACATACTGCTGACTGAATACTTCTGCCTTTTGAAGATCCTCACATACACACTCCCCCTGTTCATTAATTATTCCTGGAATGTCCTTTTTGGAACCTGTTTCTGCCTTGAAATACCTGTACGTACCCTTCCATTTTTCACTAAAATTTGTATGACTGCCAATTATGCTGGCCATCATGTTATCCTTAGCTGCCTTCTTTTCTAGATTCAATTTTCTAGTAAGTTCCTTTAATTTCTCCTTACTTCCACAGCCATTTCTAACTCTATTTCTTTCCAGTCCGCACCTCCTTCTTAGTCTCTTTATTTCTCTATTATAATAAGGTGGGTCTTTACCAATCCTTACCACCCTTAAAGGTACAAACCTGTTTTTGCATTCCTCAACAATTTCTTTAAACCCATCCCAGAGTCTGTTTACATTTTTATTTACCGTTTTACACCGATCATAGTTATTTTTTAGAAACTGCCTCATGCCTGCTTTATCAGCCACATGGTACTGCCTAATAGTCCTACTTTTAAGACCTTCCTTTCTATCACAGTTTTTTAACTACCACAAAAACAGCTTCATGATCACTAATACCATCTATTACTTCAGTTTCCCTATAGAGCTCATCTGGTTTTATCAGCACTACATCCAGGACATTTTTCCCGCTGGTTGTTTCCATCACATTCTGAATCAGTTGTCCTTCCCATATTAACTTATTTGCCATTTGTTGGTCATGCTTCCTGTCGTTCGCATTTCCTTCCCAATTGACATATGGTAAATTCAGATCTCCCGCTACAATCACATTTCTTTCCATGTCATTTCCCACATAGCTGACTATCCTATCAAATAATTCCGAATCGGCGTCAGTGCTACCCTTTCCCGATCTGTACACTCCAAATATATCAAGTTGCCTATTATCTTTAGAAATGAGCCTTACACCTAGAATTTCATGTGTCCAATCTTTAACTTTTTCGTAGCTTACAAATTATTCTTTCACCAGAATGAACACTCCCCCTCCCACCATTCCTATTCTTTACATATATATACTTATACTTGTACAGCATTAGTTTCTTGTAAACTGGGCTAACCACTTCCACTAAATACGCACTAGAATTCACCTGTTCACTCACTGTCATTGAAGTGACTGCAAAGGCCCGGCTGAAATGGCACAAATAGACGAATCTATTCTTGTAAGGAAGTGGTGGTTACATTGTCAAGCGGCTTATTGTCATTAGTGGTTGTACAGTATTTGGTAAGGTGATACCGCTGCGAGTGAGGGGTGAAAGAGTGCTGTGTGGGAAATTTTACTCGCACCATTTCTTAGATCTCGGGATTTACTGGTCAGTTCTTATGAAAGAATACAGCAAAAGTACGAGTTCTATAGTCTATTATAGTTTATAGTCTTGGGAAAGCATCCTGCCTAGGTTCAAGGATGTGAAAATCTGAGGATAGTAATATTTGATGCAGAATGTGAAATGCAGATTTTCAATCTGAGCCGGCATCCCCCTTTATCACTCTCTGTATGTCCGACTCGTTGGCTGAATGGGTAGCGTACTGGCCTTGGGTTCAGAGGGTCCCGGGTTCGATTCCCGGCCGGGTCGTGGATTTTAACCTTAATTGGTTAATTCCAATGGCCCGGGGGCTGGGTGTTTGTGATGTCCCCAACATCCCTGCAACTCACACACCCCACATAACACTATCCTCCACCACAATAACACGCAGTTACCTATACATGGCAGATGCCGCCCACCCTCATCCGAGGGTCTGCCTTACAAGGGCTGCAATCGGCTAGTAATAGCCACACGAATTTTAACTCTCTGTGTCTCCCCAGAAGCAGGGGGCGCTCCCCCCCCCCAAATTTGACGTCCAAGAACATGACGGAAGAGCTGTGCCCACCCGTCTTCTGCTCGGTCGGACCTCGAACCAGCCGTGGCCACTAGTAGGCCGCACCCGCTGATGATCCGCCCTCACCAGACATACTCCTAATGCTTCACTTGGCCGGGAAATGAATGCAGAGACTCTGAACCGAAGATATTGGCGCTCGCCATTCAGCCAAGCACCTGACCACAATCGCTCTTGAAATGTAAGAAAATAGATGTCCATTAATTGAAAACATTCTCTCCGCCTTCTAATTCGTTTACATGGAGTAATTTATTTCGCTATTGGAGACGCTGACCATCGCTAACTATTCTCGGCGCTATCTGTTATCGAGAAAGGAAAGTTTTAAGCAAAACGACTGTCACCACAAAATATTTACAACTTGGTAGCCGAGTCTACGCGATTTTCTTAGAATTTATCGCACTTAATTTCCTTCTCTCTTTGCATACCCTGAGTGCCATTCCGCATTTAACAATGTTTGTAATACAATTATTGTATCATAAAATATTTTCACATCTTGTTTGGATTCCAGTTAACACATTCCCTTTGTCGGTTGATTTCTTGAACACTGTTTATTTATGTTGTAATCAGAGTGAGTTGAATTACCATGAATTGCACTATGATTGCTCGGAAAGTTTATTCCACGAGTTGTTAGAAGAACAAGTGATAAAAAACAAACTTACAAAGTATTTGTTTGCTCCTACTAAACTCAGTTCAAATCAACGAATTCAAACTTATGTAAGACGATGTATAGTAAGTTTCCCAGGAGCAGAGTTTCTAGGTTTCAACTATAAATTAAACAAATTGCATACTGTCCAGAAGTTATATGTCTAGTCGATTCCTTTCTTTTTGCTCGTAGTTTAAGGAGAACGAATCACATTAATTCATTTATTATTATTATTATTTCTATTATTTACAAGTTGCTCAACGTCACACCGACACAGATAGGTCTTTAAGCGACGATGGGTGAGGAGAGGGCTAGAAATGGGAAGGAAGCGTCTGTGGCCCAAATTTAGGCGCAGCTCCAGCGTTTGCTTGGTGTGAAAATGGGAAACCACGGAACAGCACCTTCAGGGCTACCGACAGTGTGGTTCGAACCCACTATGTCCAGGAAGCAAGCTCACAGCTGCGCGCCCCTAAGAGGACAACCAACACGCTCTGTATTATTATTATTATTATTATTATTATTATTATTCTTATTATTATTATTATTATTATTATTATTATTATTATTATTATTGTTACGTGCGAATGGATCCAATGCATCACGCAAAGCTGTAACGATTCTGTTTTCTTAGTTGCCAAACAGTTCTCATCCTCACTTTCTTACAAGAATAGATTCTTCTATTTGCGCCATTGTCGACTCGATTTCAGCCAGGCCTTTGCAGTCACTTTATTATTATTATTATTATTATTATTATTATTATTATTATTATTATTATTATTATTATTATTGTTGTTGTTGTTGTTCCGGGGTATCTGTGGAATGCAGAGGTGAAAGAAGGTGCTGGGTAGAATGCGTCTACCTACGATATCAAAAATTGAATTAAAACTTTAAATAAAGTTTATATTTCTTTTCAAAAAGCAAACTTAACAACCTTTCACTTAGTAAAATAACAATGACCAATTTGGGGATTAAAATAGAGAACTCCAGACTAGCGAATTTAACAATTTTGGGCTTCAAGCCCCAGATTTACAAGTATTGAGCTACAAGATCCAATTTTCAAAATCTCAATGTTTAGACAAGGACAGGAATATCCCAATTTAAGAGCACTTTGCTCCAAGGATTACAAGTACGGCCTTCCAAAGGCACCCCTCAATATTAGAGTAAACTTAGGAAAGAGCTTATATGCTCTTCAATATTAACAAATTTCTTACAGCCTACTCAAGGCAACATTACATCAAAAATCTTGCAATCTCTGGCTACTCTAGGCACAATTTACAACTGAAATTACCTTTACACAGAGGTATCTATTACCCAAACTACTGGGCCTTTGCGGAAAGAAGAACAAGTTAACTTAATGGGCCGAACACAAAATGAATGGAGGCGTACACTTGCACTCCTAGAACATTACATATAAAACCCTAATTGGGCTCTCGGCCCGATGATGCAGAGGCCAATCCCAAGCTACTGGGGTGACTCGAATGGAAGTTAACGCATTACAGGAAAGAAAAAAAGACAGTTACAAAGTCGTAGTCACCTCAAACCAATTTGAAGGGGAACTCGAGAGGGTAACGCACTCTCTATCCCCGAATTGCAGTTAAAGACTTTATGAAAATTTACATTACCCGAAAGGAAATTTACATTTTAGAAAACAGGTTACATAGTTAGAAATTAGGACAATACCCTCGTGTAAGTCTGCGGAGGTAGGTAGAGAAAAATAAGTCTGGTGGTCATTATCTTGGCTGCAGGTCTGCCTGGCGAAGAATGAGACGCCCCGCCTCCTGTCTTAGCACACATACACTCTCAGAAAACCGGCGATTAAGAGACAAGGTAGCCGGAAATGCCGCAGCTTATATACATGAGGGGACGGTTCTAGAGGGTTCTGGACTAGTCCGGATACACCCTCTCGATTTTATTGGCAGAATCAAAAGTTACACCCAAAAAATCAATAAGAAGCCTGTGATAGGCTGAAGAATATCTACAGAAAATTCATATTGGCCAGATTCAAAACTGGCGGAATGAGAAAGAAGTGTTGCAAACCTTGAAATATATAAAAAATAGACAAATGAAAGTTAATTTACTTGAGGAGACCCATAAACACAACATTTTTTCAATAACAAATTCTTTTACCTTGCACCAGAGAGCATGACCTCAGTTTTTGTAATGACATCTATGGAGAAATATCCAAACTTCTTGATGTACACCAAAACAAAACAAAATACATGCAATCAGTTTAGGAAACTTAGAAATGACAAGCTTCTCTTGATGACATCTTCTGATTAATGTCCCATCTTCATACAGCAGCAGTTTCACGTTTTTTTGGATAGATAGAGTTCATTAAGGTGCTTCTTTTGAATGTGCGGATTTGAGGTGTACCTCCCGGTACAATTATTATTATTATTATTATTATTATTATTATTATTATTATTATTATTATTATTATTATTATTATTATTATTATTATTATTATTATTATTATTTGCGCATGGACCCTGTTGGATCACGTACTACATTTATGATTCGCCTTTTTAACAGACCATATTGCTTTCATTTTTTAACTGTGTGCCTGTTTCCCTTCCTCTGACCACTTAGTCCCCGATCGTTTAGGGATTTCATTCTCTGGCTTTACTACCCATCTATGTATCTTGTGACGGTAAATGTTTCTGTCAAGTATTTCTGATGGTTCTATCTGGGCCTTTCCCAGATCATTTTATTATTATTATTATTATTATTATTATTATTATTATTGTTATTATTATTATTATTATTATTATTATTATTATTATTAGCGTATTCTCCCAATAATGGAAGACGTTAAGCAAACAACTCAATCAAGCTTTCTTTGGGTTCTTCTTGTTTTTCCAATAGGCTTTCATTCTCTCTGAGAAGGCTTGTTTACGTTCTTCCGACCATTTCGGTCTGCACTGTTTTTGCTTTGGTTGCTCTGATGTAACTTCCCACTTGTTGACTTTGTGTCTGAAGGTGTCTCTTTCTAAAATGTCTGTTGCACATATGTTTGCGTTTTTGAGGTCCTTTCGAAGTTCATCCAGCCAAGGTGTTGAATTCTTAAGTGAGCTAACATAATTTAATATTCTTTTTGACAGTCGATTTTCTGGTAATCTTGTGAGGTGTCCAAAGAATTTCATTCGTCTTTTCTTAATGTCAATTTCAATGTTTGAAACTTTTTCTGTTGTTTTGATTGATTGTAGCCTGTAACCATCTTGGGTATATCTTGCTCCTAGGATTTTCCTGATGATCTTCCTCTCTTGCTTTTTTATTTCTTCTAATTCTTGTTTACTGTTAAGTGACAATGTTTCACTTGCGTAAAGGACTGTTGGTTTTATGACTGTGTTGTAATGCCGAATTTTTGTCTGTCTTGACATGCATTTTTTGTTGTAGATGTCTTGAACTAACCCTAATGCCTTCTTGACTTTTTGGAGACGGTTTTGCTGTGAGATCTTCTCAAGGCCTGTCGGTTCGATGAATTCTCCGAGGTATTTAAAGTACGAGACCCGGTCGATTTTACCGTATTTTGTTCTCAGGCTCGTGATATCTGTCTTTGAACAGAAGAATTTAGTTTTCTCAAATGAAATCTGTAGTCCCACTTTTTCTGCAGATTCCTTAAGTATCTCAAGCTGCTTGATGGCAGTCTCCTCATCCTCTGTTAAAATCGCCAGATCATCCGCAAATGCAAGGTATGGTACGTAGAGGTTGTTTTTGGGAAAGCCCAATCGGATCGGTTTCCAAGATTCATGTTTCTTGAGTTCCTTCTCCCATTCTTCCATAACCTTATCTAGGACGACGTTGAACAGAATTGGAGAGAGTCCATCACCTTGTCTCACACCTGTCTGAATGTCGAAGGGTTCTGAAATTTCTCCCATAAATTTCACTTTAGATTTTGTGCCCGTTAGTGTTTGTCTTATGAGTTCTAGGGTTTTGGGATCTAGTCCTCTCTCTTCTAGAATTTGGAATAGGGAGGGTCTGTCTATCGAATCATATGCCTTTTTGAAATCTACAAATGTGCATACTGTCGGCTTTTGTCTGAGGGCTCGTAGTTTAAGTATGGTTTTGAGGTTGAAAATTTGTTCTGGGCATGACCTGTTTGGTCTGAATCCTGCTTGAAATTCTGATAATTTGGGTTCTAATTGTTGTTGTGTTCTATGCAAGAGACAGGCTGATAGTATTTTGTATGTGACTGATACAAGTGAGATTCCTCTGTAATTGTTTACGTCTAACTTGCTGCCTTTTTTATGTAGTGGATGGATTAGAGCAATCTTCCAGTCATCCGGGAGCTTTTCGGTTTGCCAAATGTTTTGGATTATTTGTGTAATTTCTCTGAGTGAATTTGGGCCTAAATTTTTCAGAAGTTCAGCTACAATTCCGTCTTCCCCTGATGCTTTGTTGTCTTTAAGTTTCTTGATATGTGAATAAATTTCTTCTTGAGTTGGTGGTGACGAATTTTCCGGTATGATTTCTGGCTGTACTTTCGGGAATCTCTTTTTGGGTTCTGGACAATTTAAAAGCTGTGAAAAATATGTAGCTAATTCTTGGCAGTTTTCCTTATTTGTCAGGGCTAGTTTACCATCGTGCTTCCGAAAGCAAAGGTTCTGTGGGGAATATCCTTTAATTTGGTTCGCAAAGGTCTTGTAGAAATCGTGTGTGTTGTAATTTTTGAAGTTGTCTTCAATTGACTTCAGTTGGACATTGACGTATTTCCGTTTATTTTGTCTTAAAATCTTGGATACATGCTTGCGAACTTCGAAGAATTTCTTCTGTGTTTCTTCTGATTTGTTACAATTGTAGTTTTGAAATGCCTTTTTCCTTTCTTCTAGTGCGGTCTCACATTCTTGATTCCACCAAGGATGTTTTGGTTTCTTGCGAAGAGGGATTAGGTCCTTCGCCGTTTCGATGATTTTAGTCTGGAAATTCTCCCAGCTCTCTGCAGGTCGTTTTTCCCATTCTTCTGAAATTTTGGAGTCCTTGATTTTGTGCAGATCAAATTTTGGAATCACCGATGTTTTCCTGTTGAATTTCCCTTTGGGTGTGAATTTAATTTTGATTCTGCTTAAATAATGATCCGAATCGATGTTAGCACCTCTGCGCACTTGCACATCATGAATTTCCTTTTGGTAATCATATGATATTGCCACATGATCAATCTGAAATTCTCCTAAATGATGGATGGGTGATCGCCAAGTTTTTTGCTTTTTGGGATTCTTCCGGAGTGATGTTGACATAATTTTGAGGTTATTTTGTTGGCATAACTCAATGAGGCGTGTGCCATTTTTATTGGTGAATCTGTGAGCTGGATAGTCTCCCACTGTCCTCCTGTATTTGTATTCCCTGCCAAGCTGTGCATTGAAATCACCGAGTAGAATTTTCACATCATTTTTAGGGATTTTGGCCATTTCTGTTTCAAGTTCTTCCCAGAATCTTTCTGTTTTTTCAGGCTCCTTTTTATTGTCTCGATTTGTTGGCGCATGCACATTAATAAAGGTGTATTTTTTGTTTGTATGCCTGATTCTTAAGGTCATAAGCCTATTGTTGATGGGTTTCACCTCTATTACTGAATCCAAAACTTTTTTGTCTACACAGAAGGCCATTCCTAACAATGCTGCTCCTTTACCAATTTTCTTGTTTGTTCCACTTTTGAAGATCCTATAATTATTGTAATCCATCGTTTCTGAATCGGTGAAGCGTGTTTCTTGCAGGGCCAGAATTTGGATTTTCTGCTTTGTAAGTTCTGTTGTGAGATTGTGCAGTTTTCCTGTTTGAATCAGTGTCTGAATGTTGAATGTGCCAATGAAAGTGTGAGTCTTTCGTGGAAGTTTATCAGAGCACTCCGATTTGCTCTCTCGTATTCGCCCAAGCTCCCCAGAATCCGAATGCTTGGTTGCCACCTTAGAGTGGGTGGATTGTCCACCTGGGGTAATTTTGTCTTTACTTGTACGAGTCATGTCTGCTTGTAAGCAATCTTCTAGCTTTCGCTAGTGGTGTAGAACCAGGGATTGTTAGTTCCTGGAGCATATTTACAGCCGCACCTCTGGTGATCAGACGCTGACCACTTGCCGCTTGCTACAAGTCAGACGCAAAGTGGATTTGATTCGGTTCTTCCGCCCTCTCTGCCATTGGGATATGTCCTCTTCTGCCGTCGAGGCCGTTGACCATTTCTCTGTTTACCTCAGTTGATCCGCGAGTGCTTATTTGGCTAAGCCTTATTCACACCTCTCCTGCATATCTACAGGAGCTTCCCCTATCAGCCATATGGGACGCGCCGTGTCGGGGTTGAGGGCCCCCTCCCCAGTGTCTTACGCAGGGTTATGCCTAGCTCCTACTCATTTCAGAACCAGACCCCCACGTAAGCTGACCGGGTTATTATTATTATTATTATTATTATTATTATTATTATTATTATTATTATTATTATTATTATTATTATATAATTCGCTGGGGCCATCAAGGACCACGTTAAGTCTTGTTGCATTTGACACTGAACTTGGCCTTCTTTAGATCCCAAATTTCCCTTTTCGGTTGCTCGTCTCGGTTTAGCCCGTTCGTCAATATTTTCTTGCGGAAGAGATCTCTGTTAAGGGCGTCTTCAGCTGATATATGTGACATTTGCAGGTCTTCTTTGGTATTTCTAAACCGTTGAATGTGGTTTTGGGGTTTGAATAAAAAAAGTGAAAGATTACTTTAGTTAACTTACTTCCGTCCATTCTTTTCAGATGACCGTAAAATCGTGCCCGTCTTTTTCTGATTGTATCGGTAATTTTCTCTATTTTGCTGTAGACTTCCTTGTTGGATCTCTTTTGATGGACTCCATTTCTGTACTTTGATCTCAAAATTCCTCTCACAATTTTGCGTTCTCTTTTCTCCAGTTCTTCAAGGAGTCCTTTGTTGGCATTTAGAGACAGGGTTTCGGCTGCATATAGAACTACTGGCTTCAGAACTGTTTCATAGTGACGTATCTTGGTGTTTTGGAAAAGGCATTTTTTGTTGTAGATTGTGCGGGATGTTTGGTAGACTATTTCCAGTTTGCGTACTCGCTCCTGAAGTGCTTCTTTGTCCAGTCCATTTTTCATGATGATCTCACCCAGGTATTTGAATTTGTCTACTCGGGTGATGTCCCCGTATTTTGTATGGAGTTTTGGTGGAGCCTTTTTGATGTTAGTCATTACTTCTGTTTTCTCAAACGATATCTGCAAACCAGTTTGTTCGGCAATTTCCATTAAAATTTCAACTTGAACTCTAGCGGTTTCTATGTCGTTTGAGAGAACAGCAATATCATCGGCAAATGCAAAGCAGTCTGTTGTGATCCCCTTGGATTTGGTTCCTATTATCAATGGACTGTAGTTGGTTTCCTGTAATCTCACCCGCCAGGTTCTTTTCAAGAACACAGTGAAGAGTATCGGGGATAGCCCATCACCTTGTCGGACTCCTGTTTTGATGTCAAAGGAATGCCAGAGACATCCGTGGAACTTCACCTTGGATTTTGTATAGGTCAGGGTGGCTCTAATTAATGCCAGCAGTTTCAAATCAACTCCAAATTCATTTAAGATGTTTAGCAGGACTTCCCGGTCCATGGAGTCGTAAGCTTTCTTAAAGTCCGATAGACAGACACATACTGCTTGGACCTTAGTGTACAATATCTGATGATCGTTTTGAGATTTTGGATCTGTTCAGCTGTTGAGCGACCTTTTCTGAACCCTCCTTGGTATTCACCTATTTGATGTTCGACTTGTGCTTCCAAACGCTCCAGTATGGCAAGTGATAGAATTTTGTAAGTCACGGGTAGCATAGATATTCCTCTGTAGTTGTTGATGTTCTTCATGCTGCCTTTTTTGTGTAATGGATGGATCAAGCTATTTTCCAATCTTCGGGTAGGGTCTCCTTGTTCCAAATTTCTTCTATTTGCTTTTGAAAGATATCAAGTGATTCCTCTGGGGCATATTTCCATAGTTCTGCTACTACTGAGTCTTCCCCCGGCGCTTTGTTATTTTTGAGACGGGCAATGTAGCGCTTGATTTCATCTCTGTCGGGTGGTCTCGAATCTGGGTACCTGAGTAAGGGTTCCTTGGTCTCAATGGCGGTTTGCGGTTTAGAGCAATTAAGTAAATTCTTGAAGTAATCTGCCAGAATGCTGCAATTTTCTTCATTTGACGTCGCCAGTGTGCCGTCCTTTCGCTCAAAGCATAGCGATGGTGGTTTATAGCAAGTGAGTTTGCGTTTGAAGGCTCTGTAGTACTCCCTGCTTTCATTCTTCCTAAAGTTTTGTTCTATCTTTTCAATGAGAGATTTTTCGTATTTACGTTTCTCAGTTCTGAACACCCTAGCTGCTTGGGCACGTTGGGTTTTGTAGGTTTCCCAATCATTTTCTGATTTCGTAGAGTAGTATTCTTTCCACGCATTGAGTCTTTCTTGGAGGACTGATTCGCAGGTACTATTCCACCAGGCATGCTTTTTGCTTCTCTTTATTTCTGCAACGTCTTTGGCGGCCTCAACAAGGAGACTTTTGGCGTTGTTAAAGTCACAGTCATTTGGTCTAGCCATCTCCTGGAACTCCTCGACCCTTTGCCGAAGTTTATCATTGTCGAAGCGTGTGATCTGTTTGGTTGTCTTCCTTGTGTTTGCGGGAATTGGTTTGAATTTGATAAGAGACATGTAATGATCTGAGGCCACAGTGATGCCTTTCTTTACCTTGACATTCATAATCTCAGGGCTGTTTCTCCTGGAGATTGCAACAGGATCAATTTGGAACTCTCCGAGAGCTTGGGCAGGAGAACGCCAAGTCATTTGCTTTCTGGGTAGATGGCGAAAGTGGGTCGACATGACCTGCAGGTTGTGATTTTCGCAAATGGACACCAGTATTTTGCCGTTGGGATTGGTTCTTTTGTGAAGAGGGTAATTTTCTATAACTTTCTTGTACTTCTGTTCACGACCTAGTTGGGCATTGAAGTCACCCAAAAGAAGCTTGACATGGAGTTTGGGCATTTTGTTTAATTTTTCATCCAGTAGGTCCCAGAAATTATCAACTTCGTCTGGATCAGACTTGTTCTTATCGTTTGTAGGAGCATGTGCGTTAACTAGGGCGTAAGTTTTGTTCGCGCATTTAGTTGTGAGTATAGACAATCTGTCATTCACAGGTTCGAAATTTGCCACCGATTTAAGGATGTTGGTTCTAACAGCAAATGCGGTTCCAAGCATCACAGCTCCATTGAGGATTCCCCTTTGCGCTTTGCTCTTGAAAAATCGGTAGCCTTCGGATTCAAAAATCTCTTCATCTGGGTACCTTGTTTCCTGTAGTGCCATTATGGATATCTGATTTTCGTGAAGAGCTTTGGTGAGAGTTTTCAGCTTGCCAGTTTGTGTAAGTGAATGTATGTTGAAAGTTGCTAGAAAGGTTTTAGATTTTGGCCTGAGTTTTTGACTCTTCGGGGTACACCGAGACGCTCCGACTCGTCTCTTGCATGATGTCGAGTCTCCCCCCGAATCCGAACGAGACTCGTGCACCGTGGCGTTCACGACGAGGGATTTATCCGAAGATTTACCCCCTGGGGTATGTTTCTTGAAATGTTGTGCCATCATGCTTTTTGACTTGACTTTGTTTTGGACGGGTATCCATACTTTTACAACTAGGGTTGTTAGCCATAGAGGTTGCCTCAAGATTTTTTCTGGCTTCTGGTCATTTACCAGTCTTTGCCGTAACCCTGGCAAGGGACCAGTTTTTTTCACGGTGGTATTTTATTTCCCTACTACCCTCTGACTTTGCTGGCGGCAGAGCCAGCGAGCTTCCCCAATTCCAATGGGACGCGCCCGATGGAGGTATCCGGCAAATCCCCACACGGGTATTATTATTATTATTACGATTATTATTATTATTATTATTATTATTATTATTATAAAAAGACAGAGGAAAATTACTAAAATTACTGTAACGTACCGCAGCTTGTTTTGCTAAAGGCTGACGGAAATTCAGCTTACCAAATCCATCATAATCATAAATAATGTAAATATGGTGTTGAACAATCGCCACAGACGCAGTGAAAATATTTTACACTAACGAGCAAACGTTTTCCTTATTTATTCCTAAACGAAACAGTATACTTGCCACGAATCAATGGAACGTTCCTTACTCTTCAAACAGAAGGCCAAGAACGACTAAGTCGCTTTTGCCAAAACTTCCACGATATTTCTCCTTGAAAGAAAGAACGAGTACTGCTTTCACAGGTGTTTCTTTTTACTTGGCAACATTTTCATCTTTATAGATTCTGTTTTCTTTTTGTGCCCTGATTGGTAACGACAAGAATTTAGAAGAGGAACATATCAAAGCGCACTGCTAGATACAGTTAATGCTTGTTTCTGTATACATCACATCAGGGCACAAAGAACCTCGACTCGTGACTTCTTTGTGTTGAATTTATTGGTATACAGCCCTAGAGTGTGTGTGTTTGATGTTTTAGAGCGATGCGGTTATCACCAATTCCCTATGATCCTGTGCGGTGATTTATTTAATATAGGTCTTTGAAGTATAGCGAAATACCTTTGCACTAGAACTTAACAACGACACCAATATCTCTACATCGAGATTTTATACCACAGTTGACGCAGTGGTTAGTCGACCCGTTGGTAAGTTGACAACTCAAGCGTACAGTACATTTCAGACTTTTCTTGTCATTGTTTTATATCATCTATTATCTCTTAATAACAGTGTACCAATTTAAATGCTGTAATATTTTCCAATGATCGTTTCTTTCCCTTTCGGTCGGTACACATTTTCTCACTAAGACCTGATAAAGAAAGGACCTGTTCACAACGCAATATTATCCATATAAAATGAATTAAAACTTCTTGTTTACTTTAAAAAAATATCGACATTCACAACATTTTCAAATATTCCAAATATATTTCAAAGCCTCGCCAAGCACAACCAGTCTTTTCATTATGCAGAGTTCTAACTCGTTCAAACTCACCGAGCTACGCCAGCATGCAACTTGCGGGTATATGTGGTATCTGTACAAGTTCTCGGTGTATAGCTCCAGTTATGAAAACTCATCGTGCGTTCCGAACAGCAATTTATGAGTGCGTCCGTGGATGATATGAATGATATCTGGTATATACCTCCATTCATTAAGGAGCGAACCTCCTGAATTTTCAGGTTGCCGTTAAAACAAGGTAATACATATCAAATAAAATTCAATCACTCACTACTGATCTGCATTTAGTGCATTCGCCCAGTTGGCAGATTCCCTATCTGTTGTTTTACTAGCCTTTTCTTAAATGATCGAAAAGAAATTGGAAATATATTGAACATATTCTTTGGTAAGTTATTCCAATCCCTAACTCCCTTCCTTATAAACGAATATTTGCCCCAATTTGTCCTCTTGAATTCCAGCTTTATCTTCATATTGTGTTATTTCCTACTTTTAAGGACACCACTCAAACTTATTCGTCTACTGATGGCATTCGACGCCATCCCTCCACTGACAGCTCGGAACAACTACTTAGTCGAGCAGCTCGTCTCCTTTCTCCCAAGTCTTTCCAGCCAAAACTTTGCAACATTTTATAACGCTACTCTATCAAATTGTATCTGTAAAGTTGTATTAGTCACGGGAATATCAACAATTTAATGAAGGTTGGGTACTACAGTATAACTAATTTCCGTGCTGTAGAGGTGGTGTCTCACGATCTTGTTAGAGCCTCGGACGACGAGAGTCACAATTTCCTGAATGCTCTTCATTGGAATTTGGAAGCACTCGATTGGGCGGCAAAATGACGAGGTACGGTACCACGACCTCCGACCATTATCTCTTCTTTTTCTACCGCTTTTCACACACCTGTGGAGTCGCGGGTGCGAACTTTGTCGCACATGTGGATTTAACCCTGTTTTACGACCGGATGCCTTTCCTGACGCCAACCGTATATGGAGGGATGTGATCACTATTGCGAGTTTCTGTGATGGTTGGTAGAGTGGTGTGTTGTGTGAATATGAAAAGCAAAGTGTTGGGGCAAACACAAACACCCACTCCCCAAGCCAGAAGAATTAAACTGAGGCGATTAAGATCCCTGACCCGGCCGGGAATCGAACACGGGACCCTCTGGACTGAAGGCCTCAACGCTGGCCATTCAGCCAATGATCCGACCATTATCCCTATTATTTCGAATTTCTGAAGGTGGTATTTAGATTTCAAATAGAGGACAGTAGGTCCTTATTTCTTCATCTTTTCTACATTGAACTCCTCTGGATGACCAGTACTCAAACCTGACAGTTGAATCTAAAATGAATCACTGATAACTTTTGTCAGTAAAGGCTGTTATATCAATTCTCTTCGAAACGCGGTATATAGCCAGCCTTGTACCTCCTCTTGTACAGTACATGGAATGCCTTCTTTCTTAGTTCTTCGGCGATGAACGATCTGATCAGTTGGTGCCGCGTGTTGCTCGTGAGTTCTTCGCATCTGCTGAATTCCAGGACATAACCAAGGGTTTCTCTGTCTCCTTGTCACTATCGACATAGGTAGTTGTCCAGGGAGCCGCCTGGCATCAAGCGCACCGCAGAAACATTAGCATTTGCAAGTGGTTTTGCGCCGCACCGACAGAGATAGGTCTTATGGCGACGATGGGATAGGCCTAGGAGTAGGAAGGAAGTGGCCGTGGCCTTAATTAAAGTACAGCCTTGGTGTGAAAAGGGGAAACCACGAAAAACCATCTTCAGGGCTGCCGACAGTGAGATCCGAACCCACTATCTCCCGGATGCAAGCTCTCAGCCGCACGCCCCTAACTGCATGGCCAACTCGCCCGGTCATTATCACTTGAGGAGTGTCTGTTCGAAAGGTGCTATTTACTCCTTAAGGAAGTTGTGGGAAAACAACGAGAAACATAAATTAAATGGCAAGCGGTAGTATTCAACTACTGTAATACATATGAACGCAGTACTTATTTTTTTGGGAGTGAAATTACTACCTTTTGAACAAACACTCCTCATTTGTTATACAGGTATTTGCATGTTATAAAGACCGATGTTTTCAGGTTAAGCGATACATTTCGGGTAGCATAACACTGCAAAATAAAGGACGGCTGACTGATCCAGAATACAGCCTTCGGTCACCGTATTTCAAAACACCAACATTATCGAACATGACCGAAGAATGTTCTAGCCGCAGTGTTCACAATGGACAAGTGCTCTTGTCATGGGAACCAAGTGTTAAAGATAGCCATTCCCACACGCAGAAAATTACTCCGAAGCTGTTCAGAAATATATCAAAGTGAGTGTATAAGAATTCTGTACCCAGTAGAGAACTCTTTCTCACACCTGTGTACATGGCGAACGTGAGGGAAGCTAACTTTCTACCCATTCGCTCTTGTCACCAGCATCTACATGGAAAATATAGAAAGTCACTTGCAAGCAAACCTTTATAAATATAGACCATAGTTAATTGATATCCGATGTAGCACACCACGAGCGGTGAACAAATAGCCGATCTGACAGATGTAAACTAGCAGTGATATATGGGCGGGATATTTTTAGCGAGAGCGCTATCTTAAACAAAATGTGTTCCGAATGTTATGTCATTAATTCTACACTGGATGAAATATTACGCATGAAGATAAAAAGAACCTCGGATGATGAAGTAAATATTGAAGACCAACTTTCGCAGCCACACGTAGCTGACCTCCTCGATCATGTTAAGAAGTCTTTCGTGAAGAAACATGTGAAGGTCTGCGTGAAAATGAGACGGCCTAGGTCTAGCGGCATTCTGACGTAGTAAATTATAATAATAAATTTATTGCGCACAATGTGCAAAATTTACATATTACATAAAGTAAATTATAATTCACTCAAGGAGCACTTTGTTCAGAGCAAAATTGATTCAGAGACACTGTTCTCTTCTTGCACTTCATTACGTGATATGTATCACACTGTTCATTGCACAATACACATACACACTCCTGGCTGGCCCGGTGGTAGGCTTTCTTGGCACAGATACGGTTATGAAAGCCGGGTGTTGCAAAGCGTGTCACCAAATGTCTCAACTCATATTCCTCTTTCATCCAATCCTTGTTTATCAGTGCGTCTGTACTGTAAAAGCTTTCCTCAACCGAGTCCCTTTTCTCTCGTAGTTCTCGTAACAGCTCCTCGTATCGATATTAAATTCAATATCGTTAATGAGAGTATCGATACGCCGACATTTTCAAAACAAAGTATCGATATCTTCCGAAATGAATTTTTTTCAAAATATAAGGATTTTAAATTATATTTAAGTAATTTAAACTTAAGATTACAGCAGTTCCTAGAAAAACAAGATAATAGATAATCGACACAAGTATAATTAACATCATCAAATGTTTGTACGGAATTTGACATTATGGCTCCTTTGTGGTGTAATGGTTAGTGTGATTAGCTGCCACACCCGGAGTCCAGTCCCGGCTCTGCCACGAAATTTGAGAAGTAGCACGAGGACTGGAACGATCCACTCAGCCTCGGGAGGTCAACTAGGTGTAGTAGTGTTCGATTCCCCCGTCAGCCATCCTTGAAGTAATTTTTTCGTGTTTTCCCACTTCTCCCCCAAGCAGATGGCGGGATGGTATTTAACTTAAAGCCAAGGATACTTCATTCTCTCTTCCTTGCCTATCCCTTCTGATCTCCCACCCCCGTACAAGGCATCTGTTCAGCATGGCAGGAGAGGCCGTCGGGCGAGTTTCTGGCCCTCCTTCCCAGTTTCATCTGCCGACTCAAAGTCCCACGCTCCAGGATACTGCCCTCGAGTCGGTAGAGGTGGGATCTCTCGCTGAGTCCGAGGAAAAAACCAACCCTTGAGGGTGAACGGATTAAATAATAATAAATTAATTATAATTAATGTAAAGTGTTGGCGGGTTAAAGAAATGAATAAATGAGTACAGAACCTGGTAGCGACCTATTTCTAAGATTTATTAACTTAGCACTACAATTACAGATTTTCACACACACACACACACAGATGATAGCCGAGATTACAACTTACGCAAG
This sequence comes from Anabrus simplex, assembly GCF_040414725.1. Classification (NCBI taxonomy): domain Eukaryota; kingdom Metazoa; phylum Arthropoda; class Insecta; order Orthoptera; family Tettigoniidae; genus Anabrus; species Anabrus simplex. The sequence continues at coordinate 38,069,461 of NC_090265.1, read as the reverse complement.
TATACTCACACGGTTCGCGCTCTCTCTCTTAGTTTCTCATGTTCCATTTACAATGACACACACACACACACAGTCATCGATTATGTACACTACACTCACTCAGCCACTCAGTCACACTCTAGAGCTGTCACGGTCCACAGCTTACATGTCAGTCCCGCAGGTCGGGATAGTATCCGCTGTTCGCTCAATCCGTCGAACCCCGTTCGCAGCCCGCACACGTCGGCACCCAGTGTTCCCTTCGCGCTGCTCCACCACACTCCAGATTCTCCTCCAGCAGCCAGCCTCAAGGGACATACACATACACGACATCAGGGAAACAGGAACGAGCCCTCGGCTGCAACAGGCAGATGCTCCATCAGGCTGCACTCTCCCAGGCCATTACTGACTGCGTTCCAGCGAACTCAATCTCGCTCTCACTCACTCTTACTCACTAACTCCGTCTCTCACTGACTGACCGTCACTCCAAGTTACTCCTCTCCTTATACACCTGCTCTGGGCCTTCCAGAACAGTCCAGATGCTAGATGAATCCAGGAACCTCGTGAGATAGAAGACTCCAGATTAACAGTCGAGTAATTTCTGTCGTCCTCTGCTGTGAGACCGCGGACGGAGGCGAGAGGGCCGGCCTAGCACCAAGTGTTGCTCGTGATTGGCACGCTCGAGCGTAAGGGGGTTGGGGCCGAAACGATGACGCCGCAGGCGCGTAGCGACTTGGCATGGCGGACGCTATAACCATAACATTAATTATAATTTAATACACTGCATCACTTAACTGTCTATTTTTTCAAGTACATCGACACTGTACCAGCCGGTAGATCCATTTCCGCAATTGAAAATAACTTTCAAAAGAAACCATCAACGCAGAAATATTAGGCTTATATGCAATTCAGATTTAATCGCACGGTACAAAATTCCATCAGCAGCTACGATAGACACATATACGGACCACAGGTAACTAAAATGATAGCCAACAATATATGGGGAATTTTCTCATAATACTTACCTTTCGATGGTTCATGGCCATAAAATTTTATGCTAAATCAGCGACCAATTTGCTGGATGTAAATCTTGATAGGTAAGTATATCTTGAGACACGTCATGGAAATGTTATGCGCTGGATGAGCTTGATTATTGTTCGACGTAGATCATGATGCTATTGATTTATTTCGATTGATCGGTACTCTTTACCTCGCCCGTGGGTAGAATGAAGTGATGAATTATTTGTACCCCCTGCATGTGCTAAGAGGCTACTAAGAGGTATATAACCAAAGAATCTGTACTTAGTCCCCTGTCTTTTAACCCCAAGAACGTGATTCTGTGTTTTTCCGTGCAGTGGAGAAATTTATATATATTATTATTATTTTCTAGTTTTTCCTCTTCATATGTTAATTAATGTAATTGTCGGGCTGAGTGGCTCAGGCGGTTTAAGTGCTGGCCTTCTGACCCCAACTTGGCAGGCTCGATACTGGCTCAGTCCGTGGTACTTGAAGATGCTAAAATACGTCAGCCTCGTGTCGGCAAATTTACTGGCACGTAAAATAACTACTGCGGGACTAAATTCCGGTACCTCGGCGTCTCCGAAAACCATCATAAGTAGTTAAGGTTACGTAATTGTATAACATTATTAATTAATGTAAGTTACTATGCCAGCGAGACTAAACCATACACCATGTTCCCAGTTAAGTTCCAAGCAGGTCGGGCGTGCCGAAGGAACTCACTTCCGTGCACACTGGTGGTACAAGCCACTGTACTCGCCGGCCGGGAGGGTCAACAGGCGAGCAGGAGCGTTTCTTGTTCATCTTTAGTATTCAATATAACAAAACTGAGGCAGATTTTATCTTTCTTTGATGAATGATTTAAGTTAGCCACTTGTTACAAACTCAATTGCTTTTTTTTTTCGCTGATTCTCTTTCTCTTGTATACTTCAATCCTCCGAGATTGGTGCAATACCTAGAGCCACGCTGACCATTTAATTCCAAATGGAAATTTTACGAGGGTAGAATGATAAAGCCAAGAACAACGTGACAATAGTCAGAGTCCAGTCTGGGCGAGCCTTTCATCAATCATACGTAATGTGGCATGTTTACTGAGGGGCTGTCATTAAGGATAACTGGAACATAGCCAAAGTGCCGGCCATACATCAGCTCCTCAGCCAGGAATTGAAATTACTTCCCTCTGAGTGAAAGTGCAGATTCTGAAAGAAATTATGCTCTTCCTTATTCTTTATTTTCTTGGTAATCTAAGCGTAATCATCCCTATCCTGAAGGAAATATGGTAATAATAATAATAATAATAATAATAATAATAATGATAATAGGAAAAGTCAGCATAATAAATTTCTCAAGGGCAATTTTTGAGCAAAAATCGGCTTGGAGGAAATTCGAAAATATCATAACTTTGAATTGGCTCAAATGACTGCGCAGTGGAGGATGTGGTCCATCATGAGTAACTGGACAGAATTTAAGAAGTGGTAAGACGACGACATCCAGATTTAATCAATAAAATTGTGCTGCACTGCAGCAAGTTAGTATTCCAGTACATAGACGACGAGTAACGCAGGAGAAAGTGTAAGAGCTAGCCGGCAGAAAATTACAACATCCAGTATGATAATGCAACTACGTACCATTAATTTAACGTTGACTTACGTTCCGCAACAACGGGTACATGGAAAGAAAACATTTTAGACGCTTGTAGTGTTTAGATAGAAGACGTATATCGCCGAGAATATTTCATTTACGATTATGTTTTTACCTCAATTGGCAGATTGAAGACGAAGCTACTTGTTGCAAAAAAAGAAAGTTAAAAGTCTGAAACGCTATTATTCCCGTCCATACAGTCATCGCTAGACCTCGAAGAACTTGGGCAGTAACACGTTAAAATACAAACTAATTTCGCTGGTGGGAAGTGTCATGCAGCCTACTCTCCCACAATGTAGCGAGAGTAACATAAATTCTAGGGCTAGAATACGTGCACCCATATTGTTTATGCAAATCTCATCGCAGAACCGTTGTGGGCTAGAGAATACTTGTTAATTGTTTCTGTAAGAGTGCGTTCTAATCTATTACTTTCATCTTGAGAAATATTTTGAGGATATCGGAAAGATTTCTGCACTTTCTACATCTTTTCCTCCTCCTTGAGCAACTCATCACACACAGGGGTAAGGTAGGTCGCGGGCGCGAAATATGTTTCACCTTTCGACTTCGTATTGTTTTACAGCCGGATGCCCTTCTTGAGTTACAACCCTGAATGAACGGATGTATTAACTATTGTCTATTGTGTTCCTGAGGAGATTAGTAGGGTTGCGTGTCGTAAGAGAACGAAGATATGTGTATTGAAACAAAAAACCCACCCCAATTCTGAATCTTAACCAGACAGTGCAAAGCTCTCCGACTCAGATAAGAAAGAACTAAGCGTTCTCTAAAGCAAAAATCGCAGCGCTTCTTATTCAACCAAGAAGACAGAGAAAACTTTTACACCAAAAAAATCTATAAATCGTTGCTTCCAGAAATTGGATTGCTGAAAAATACTGACTAAAATGAAGGCCATTAAACTGGGAATAATAATTTTAACAATTGTAATTCTGGCAAATAATGTGCTAGTCAGTGAAAATTCAAATCATGAATTACTGTAGACTACTTTCTGAGACCTGCCATCAACCACGACTGGGCTGGTTCGTCAGTAGGTCGGTGTCGCGACTTCAAAGGCTTGAGATGTGTGGTGTCAGCCCGTCATGTTCCGTCGTGTACACAGTTTAAACAGCTTGTACCTCATGAGATGTGATGTAGTGCCTGTTCTCCCCTCCTGCTTGTTCGGCTGCAGTTAATGGCCATATCTCCCTTTAGAGGTATTAGTTACCTCATGTGAGGATCAGAACTAGGTCCTCATCAATGTCTAGATACACACAACATGCACGACGAAAGGATGGAAGCTTTAATACTGTACCTGTAGAAATTTGGTGAGTAAATGTTGGAATAGTAATATTGGTTGTAGTTGTACGTAAACATATTACAACAATGAAGGAAACGCCATGTTGTACAGCAAACAATACTAGATGTTGTTAAACTAAGAGTGAAGAACTTGATAGAAACGGGAACAGGAGGTGAAATTCTAAGAACAACACTAAATGAAACATCAAAATGAGGGTCACTACGTGGACGGGGGGAAGAAACTCTTCGATGGCATAAGAAAGGGATACTAGTGGGAAGGAATTTGAAGACCTCCCCATATAAGAGTGTAACCAAAAATGAATAATTTTTCAGGAGAGGGGAAGCATATTTTGCGGGTTAATTTCATGGTATTGTATATGCAAGTGTAAAAATGAGTTCATCTATTAAAAATATTTTATTGTTATAACTTAAGGCTTTTAAAGTAACGCATGAACTAGAAGGGATATCAGGAAATATAATGTGCAACCATTGATGTATCCACAAAGGCGCACACTAGATGCTGTCAGTTGGTACAATTATTTTATTCACATGTATTTATGAAACACACACATAAGTTAACCTTAATCACTGTTGTCATAAACAAAACGTTCACATCACAAACCGACATTTAAAGACAACTGCCAATCGCTGCACATCGAGATGACAACATGGAAACACAAATAATACAGTTGACTGCCTAAAAGCATGTCGTCCACGTAATCATAAGTATATTCTTTCTACACCATGACTCTTCAACCCATAACTTCCAAACCATAAATCATCAGTAACTCTCAATAACTCTCTCCGTTAACATCGTCTCCTAGCCAAGCTTCTAGAAAGTTACATTACAAAATATATCTTCATGAAAATTCGAGAATATTCTCAATCCTTCTCGACCATTCTGGAAGTTACAGCGTGTTTCAAAATTATGGATTACATGTTTTATATACAGGTAAGAATACATAATAATATGAATTTACAGGTATTTACATTAACGGAACTGATATAAATGTATATGTACATGGCATAACCTCACACACAATACGATAATTCGACTATGTAAATAATACTAATACTAATACAAAATGGATGTACACTTCATAGCTATACATTACAAGTAATAATAATAATAATAATAATAATAATAATAATAATAATAATAATAATAACATTAATAATTATTGTTCCGAGGTATCTGTGGATGAGCAGAGGTGAAAGAAGGTGCAGAGGTGAATGGGTCTAACTACAAATGCCAAGAAAATAAAAAAAATAAAACTTAAACTGAAGGTTATATTTCCTTTTATAAAAATTCAACTTTAGCAAATTTTATAACATTGAAGCGTTAGGTAAAATGACAAGACTTTAACCAAAACAAGAAAATCCAAAATTTAGAGACAATTTAACAATATGGGCTTCAAGCCCCAAGTTTTACAATTTCTGAGCTCTCAGCTCACGAACACATATTTACCAAAGGGCAGAAATCCCCTAATAACATGGAGCACTTGCTCCCACCCAACAATGTCAAGCCTCCTAGAGGCACATATCCAATACTTAAAAGAGCTGACCTGCTCTCAGTTTTCCAAGCCTATTAAACGCAATACCAGGCTTTACACTAAATTGCCAACAGGGAACAACTTACACAAAATAAAACGGGGGTATCTTGTATCCAACCTACTGGGCCTTAGTAGAAAAAGAATAGGTTAAGTAAATGGCCCAAAATTCAAAACTGAATGGAGGCGTGAATTTGCACTCCTACATGAAACTTCTTAAAACCTAAGAGGCACTACGCTGATGAAACAGGAGCTATTCCCAAACTATGGAGGTGACTCATATAATGAATAAATTTAACACATTAAGGAAGAGTAGAAAATCAGTTACCAAAACGTAGTCACCTCAAGTCAAAATGAAGGGGAGCTCAAGAGGGTAAAGCACTCTCTATCCCCGATTTACAGTTACAGATGTATTCAGTTTTTACATAAGCCGGCACAAGTTTACATTTGTAGAAAGGTAGGTTACATTGTAAAAGTTTCGGACCCTTCCCGCGGGTTAAACTGCTGAGCTAGCAAGAAAAAAAAAAGATGTTAAGCGGTCATGACCTTGCTGAAGACCTGCTGCCAGATGAAAGAGGCGCTTCCCACCTCCTGCTACACGTCCATACACTAAGTTAGATGTTGATGAAGTGGCCCAGAGACAAGAAAATCAGCAGTTTTATACCCTCGGGGAAGTTTCGAGACCTTTCATGAATAATTAAGACACACCCACAGGCGTTTATTGGGTAGCTTACAGTTACACATCAAAATCGAAGAAGAAAGACACCATTGGTCAAAAATTAATTACAGAAATTCTGGATTGGCTAAGTTCAAAACTGGCGGAAGGAAAGATTAATATTGCCAACCCACAAATGAAAGAACGAAATTTAGTAATGTCAAAAACTTATAAGTACAAAATTTCTTCAAATAAAGTTCTTTCACTTCGCACCAGGGTGCATGATCATAGTTTCTTTGTAGAAACATCTATGAGAGAATGTCCACACTTCTTGATAAATAGTAAACAAAAAACAAGTAGAAATTCACACAGTGACATCTTCAGAGGAAAAATTTAAGTAGGACCAGTTTTAAGTTCACTGTTTCTCCTGTAGAGGAGTTCTTTAAGGCGGAAAATTCGAATGTGCGGCGTAGAGGTGTACCCCCCGGTACAATAATAATAATAATAATAATAATAATAATAATAATAATAATAATAATAATAATAATAATAATAATAATAATAATAATAATTCGAGCTCGATATTTGTATTAGTTACCCATGGGTGAGAGAACATTGTTTTCAAGTTTTACCTGTTATAGCACTCGCATCACTTTGTGTCACATTTATACAGTATATAACAGAAGAGAAATTATAGCAAATAATTTTCGTGTTATAAGAAAAATAACATAGATAAATTTGCCAAGAAAATATTTCAAAATATAAATGTAATTTTATCTATGGCCTTTTTATATGATCTATTACACTTGGTGATGAACAAACACAAGCACTGTCCATCTTGACGGAGGACAAAGGTCTGCTGGCTGTAAACTACCTTGGAGTTCAAACGAAACACATAGGATGACACCACAGCATAGAACACACCCTACCTCCACAGAAATTTCACTTTTCAAGAAATTCACAGTTCCAGCCCTTCAGACAAGCAACTCAATGTAGAAAATATCCTAGGGATCGGAGCTACGAATTTTAGGTAAATAAAATATAATAAAGTATGATATTGTATCCTTTATTTATTCCTAAAATGTACAATCCTTTTCTTAATCATCGTTATCCGGTTGATTAGATTTAAACTTCATCTTTATCTACCACTACGAGCGCTAATGTGGGTCAATGCTGAGTTTCACTTAAACACTTATAACTACATTCGGTGTGGACGTTTATCAAAAAATCAAAAAAAAAAATGCCTGAGGGTATTGAACCAAGGAACACATTTCAGAAAGGATTATGTAAATAAGATCATTTGGTTAGGATTTGAATCAAAAAGGAAATATAGTAAGCAGACAAGCGATTGTAGGCTGTTTTCCGAACTACATTTAAGACGAAATTGTTTTATTTAAGCTTGACTCACAATTTGAAAAACTTTCTGACCCTTTTTGCCATATAGGTTTCGACGAAATTGAGGAAATTGAGTACTTTTACGTTTTTCGTAATATTGGTTCTCCTACTTTTCATGCTAGGAAATGTTTTCAACATTAAACCTTGTTGGTTACGTCCTTCTTGCGGAAAGGTGTTCAACTTATTATATGATGACAGGAGATTATGTAATAAGGTGATCCAAATGGTGAAAGACAGAGAAAGAGACGCTACGAGTGTAAGGACAGAACGCAACAGCAGGAAAACACTGGTAGAATTTGTAACGTAATAAGAATGTGACAACAAAGACGGAAATGTAAATTAAGTGAAAAATTAAAGGGTTAATTAAGTGCTTAAAGGCAGTACATAAGAATAAATTTATATGAAAAAATAATGCAAAAAACTACGGGATAGGCCAATCTATTAAAAGACTGCAAAGAAATAAAAACATGAAATGAGAGGAAAAATATGAATTGAAAGGAATAGAAGAAAAGTCGAAATGAACTTGAGCTTTACATTCTTGTCATGTTATAAAACAGTGAATGGAAGAAACAAGGGAGAACAGCTAAACTATGTAATATTATCAGAGGAATGACGGAAGAAAACTCTAAGAGAGGTGAAAACAGAGGATGTATGTAGCTAGTTGTGGAATATACATGAGTGAAATTAAAGCAGCCTTGTTTGCTGCTGGATCCAAAAACTGATTAAGGAAAATTTCTCTGGATTGTGAACCTGGAATGAAGAATGGACTACAAAGGCAGCCGAAGTGTGGTGATTGATTTTCGACCAATTTATTCTTCCGCGGAATGTATGAATTCCACTAAACAGAGTGCACTCTGGGCAGAAGTTACCCTGCAATGCAATCCTAGGCCCTACGGACTAATCCAAGCTGTCCCTGGGGGGTGGGATTCCAGACAATGCGTCACACCACATTCATATGTCCTACAAAGAGCCTTTAACTGAGGCTATAGATGATAATTTTTTACAGCTTCAATGACAGGTACTCAGTATCTTCAACAAATATACATCCTTGCATAGTTCATGTTTTATATATACTAATTTGTATATATTTATATCTCGTTTCGTTTCTGTTTTCGTATTTTTTTCCTTGTATCGTACATACTGGATCTCTCTACATTTCCATATTGTGTTTTCCTTTTCAATGTTTTTCTTTTTCTTTTCCTTCATAACTTATCAACTGTGTTTCCATCGTGTTACTGCATCATTATTTGGTGCGCGGCTTAAATAGTACAATAGGCTAACTTAAGTTTATAACATATTTCAAAAATATTTGAAAATTTATTTAAAATTTGTCCAAGAGTACCGAGCGAGTGGGTTCGAACCACATTGTCTGGAAAACGGAAGAGGGTTTAGCCTGATTTTTCATTTTCAAACCAGGCAATGCTGGATCATGACCGCATACTTCCCACTCCTGGCCTTTTCCTGTCCCATGGTCGCCGTAAGACTTACACTATCTGTGTCGGTGCGATGTAAAGCAAACTGTAAAACAAAAAGTGTCCAGGAATGAACTTTTTAATTGGATCGGTCGTTGTGGAAAGGAATTAAGTAATTTTTTATTACTTTTCAGGGGATGGAGGAAGATATATTTGCGTGAACGTGCACCTCTTGTATCTTCCTTGTTTTGTTCATGTCAAGAAACTTCCTCTGTCAAGTCGATGAACAGTTTTCAATAAAATACTAGGGAGTATGTCTTTAGAAATAGCATTTTGAAAGAAATGGTCTTTCTATAGTTCCATTGTCACCTCCCTACCTGTTTTCAAGAAAAATTTAGTCCCATCATTTCCTAAAGAAAATGTATACATGTAACTACGTTATTAGTTTGTATTAAGAGAATATTTATTAATCAGTTATTTCATCATGTAGTATGTAACCTACTTATATTTTTTGTGCAAAATTAAGAGAATAATGAACATTAAAAACAAACCAATTGAATCAGAGTTTTCAGTCATATCGTGCCAAACTCACTGTACCCAGAAGCCACGCTACCATTGTGTGATAATGTACTTCTAAAGCCTTGGGTGTCTCGAAAACACTAATTATAACACATAAAACCCTATAACATACCTGTCAAAATTACAGACACGAATAAGTAAAGAATGGCCTGTTTCTTTCAACTAGAATATCCTCAGATTCCATCAATATTGTTAAAGTTGCGTAAACGTGGCAATTAATTGTGAATTGGTGATGTTATGAACAAGTGAGTTCAATAATGACTGTAGTCATTCGCTGTCATCTCCGTAACTGTGAGAATGTTTTCTGTACTTAACCCAACCTGCTGAACGTCCGTTACCCCGGTGGCTACGTTTGGACTGAAGCCAGGTCACTTGCTCCGGTCGTGGGGAATGCTGTAGGTAATAACTGGGGTCCGGATGTTCAGGTAGTAATAGGATAGAATGCAAACCTCTTAGGAACTGTCGTATGCCCGCTCATTCGTAGCCTAGTGAGATTAACATACGTTTAAGGGGTCTAATAGGCCGGGACCCTGTCCGGGCAGAGTATACTCGTTATTTGAATTCTAACCTATTACAGCCTAATCATCCGGTCTCTAGTAATAACTCTGTTCAGCAAAGGTTGGGTGGGGGAGGGGGGCCGGAGGTTAATAAGTACGGGGTGAGGAGGTCAGGTGAATACTGTGTCAATGTATCTGCTCAGTAGAGCAAAGAGGGGAAGTGCTGCTTCGTCATCTTGTAGTATATTTTTGTGTATTACATGATAATAACTATGATGAGTTAATAGTAATAATAAATAATAATAGTGCATGTCTTTTTCTAATAGACTGCCTTATAGCGGACTTGCAAATCTGTTAGGATAGATCGCTACTTAGAATCATTTCTAGTGATTAATACGGCACACACACACCCATCCCCCGAGTTGTTAACCAATGAAGATTAAAATCCCTGAACCTGCCGGGAATCGAACCCGGGACCTCTTACACCAAAGCCATAGAGATGGACTTTAGTGAAGTAGAAGTGTGCGATTAAGTTAATGAAATAATATAATTTAATTTGTTCTGAGACATTACTTCAGTGATAACCTAGTAAAACGTCTTGCGTGTCGAGAACGCTGCCTACATTTAGGGAATTAGTACAGGAAATAATAACTTAACCCAGATTAGTGTTTTCGACTGACTGGAAAGCTCTAACTTAGTCCGCACTGGAAAGTATAGCTTCCTTGTTAAGATATTACTTGAGGACCTGCGCTGCTCAGCAGTATTCGTTATAAACAGGTCAGATAACTCATCTTGATATGCCTGCCCTATCCAATATTTTTTTGAACATTTAATACCGGTACATAACAACTGATTCATTCGTAACGTTGTTTATAACACTTCTTACCATACAGTATTCACTGTGCATCGACCATTCGGGAGCATCTGGATCATAACATTTTCTTGCACGAGAGAGTGCTACATACAATTGGCTGGACTGAATACTGGTTTGGGTAAATATACACCCAGTTTTTCCAGAGGTTGTAATTGTGCTTTATTGCAGGTAATGGTCATACAGAAGGCTAGTCGACTTCCCGTCTGTACGTATGTCGAAGTTTTCTATTAGCAGCATGTAAGTTATTAGGAAAGTTCTGCCATCTGTTGAGTATATTAAGAAGCTGGAGGTGGTCAGAGAATCAAAGAGTATATAGCACAGAAAAACATCCTTCTATGATTACAGGAAGTGTATACTCTGGTTTGAGAGGTAGTATTTAAACCTGGCTGCATGAAATGAGATTACTAAGGATAAAAATCACATAATTATATCAGAATATTAATGAAAGTGTTAGTCCCTTAGCCACCTGCTATTGCGGGTAAGCCTTCGCCTATAATTATTGGGAGGGATCATTTAATGACTTGATTTCATGATTACTCAGAGTTGGCTGAACTTAGAGAGACATATCAGTGTCTCATGATTCACCGGCAGATAATTCCGGAGAGAACTGAAGAGAAACCAAGCTAATCGGTCCAGTAGAACAGATGGACATATTTTCTAGATTTGTTTTAAGTAACCTCTTTTAATATATAGATTTGATATTGGGTATGCCTGGCAGGTATCCAACATTTTCTACGTCATTTACCCTTGCTTCAGCAGTATGTTTCAGGTTATGGGTCTATTACTGTGCTACCGAATACTGCATGTGAAATAGGGCAATACTTGTATGCTATTGTACATTTACCCGGCGAGTTGGCCGTGCGGTAAAGGGTACACAGCTGTGAGCAGGTCCGGGAAATAGTGGGTTTGAACCCCCACTTTCGGCACCCCTTAAGATGGTTTTCCTTTGTTTCCCATTTTCACACAAGAAAAATGCTTGGGAAGTACCTTAATCAAAGCTACGGCTGCTTCCTTCCCACTCCTAGCGCTTTCCTATCCTACCGTCGTCATAAGACCTATCTGTGTCGGTGCAACGTAAAGCAAAATTGTAAAAAAAAAAAACTGCTGTTATTTGGCGAAATGACTTATAAATCTCATGATGTGCTTTCAATACACAACGACGGGTGCATTGCACGGCCCTTGAATAACCTACTGGAGCACAATATACCTGGTGGCGGTGTCGAGCGGGAAGTACAAATATTGTTGTGCAATAGTGATGGAAAGTCGCACACATTATCTGTCGAGGGGTCCAGCATACATCGTGCCCACACGCACCGGTTCCTTTAAAGTGAATCGGAAAGGTATCCACCAATAACAGCTTGTTGTATTTATACATTTCTTGAATTCACATTTCTTGAATGTTATGCAGAATAATTTTGCCAACACACGTCTAAGCGAGCTAAGAACGAACTTATCGTCGCGACATGAACATATATCGCCTTAACCCTACTCGAGTGTTGTTATTGGTAAAACAAATGCTTGGGAAGAGTCAGGGCGAAGACTCATACACTTTTGTTAGTTTTTATGAATTGTTATTTTTCATTTTCGATTTAAGAGGGTTTAAATAATTGTTATAGTCCATATTATATTGGTAATATCAATGATATGTTTTATTTTTCATTTGATATGACTAAATTATAATTACAAGTACGTCTAAGTCTTAGCGAGATATACGAGTAGGACCGGAGGAGCAATATAAAATTTACACGAAACATTTTATAATAGACAATGTATAATAGTACATGACTCACTATTCAATTCTAAACCGGGCGAGTTGGCCGTGCGCGTAGAGGCGTGCGGCTGTGAGCTTGCATCCGGGAGATAGTAGGTTCGAATCCCACTATCGGCAGCCCTGAAGATGGTTTTCCGTGGTTTCCCATTTTCACACCAGGCAAATGCTGGGGCTGTACCTTAATTAAGGCCACGGCCGCTTCCTTCCAACTCCTAGGCCTTTCCCATCCCATCGTCGCCATAAGACCTATCTGTGTCGGTGCGACGTAAAGCCCCTAGCAAAAAAAAAATTCAATTCTAACGCTGGTCGTAATGAAGTTATCTTCATCTTCCTCTGTGTCCGGCTCCGTGGCTAAATGGTTAGCGTGCTGGCCTTTGGTCACAGGGGCCCCGGGTTCGATTCCCGACAGGGTCGGGATATTTAACTATAACTGGTTAATTCCGCTGGCACGCAGTCTGGCTGTATGTGTCGTCCTCATTATCATTTCGTCCTTATTAAGACTTTCAGATCCCCTACTGCGGTCAAATCTAAGGACCTGCGTCTGGCGAGCCGAACTCATCATCGAACACTCCCGGCACTAAAAGCCATACTCCATTTCATTTTCATATTCCTCTGTATCAAACTACTGTCCATCGGGTGTAAAGTCCGGATCTAGGTCCCTTCTTCATGAAAATCGTTATCTTGTTCAAAATAGTCGATTTCTCCTTCGTTATCCGAAGGTTCAACGATAATATTCTGGATTTATTCTCCAATCATTTCAGACTGATGACAGTACAAGAAAAAAGTAAAAAAAAGAGATGCAGAGTCCCGCTGTACACTTCCACACAACTACTAAGTAAAATATTCCATTTTATGTAATTAAATGTAAACTATACGGTGATCATTAGTAGCAGTTCGTCTTGGAGACGAAAGAAGTAGTAGACGTTTATATGTAGGGCTTCGTATCGGCGACGACTACCATTTTAGAAACTGATCATAATCAACACTTACTTCAACCTTCCGTCCATTCTCTTGGCTAGCAGGAAGAAGATTAAACATTGTGACAGGCACTGCGAGGCGTAAGTGGGGATAGAATAAAAAGGAGAATTGTAGGAAGCTTCACGCGTTCATCGCGGAGGCGAGCGCTACCGTTCTATGGTTAAGGTAACGACCACACGAGTCTCGAACTTGTCACCCCCAGAACAAGCACGTGTCCACAAGAGAAGAATTACGCATTTCACTGATTTGTTGTTGAAAACAATATATCATTGTCACCAGAGTAGAAAAGGACATCAATTCCTTCGTGCGTATGCCGCAGTTCATACTGCTACAGCTACATTCATGAAGCCTGTGCCGTGTCCCTGATATCTCTGTAACCCGCCTTACGTTTCTCTTCAGCCGTGTGCAGCGGAGCTGTGAGACAGGCGACAGAGGGAACGATCGTCAAAGTGAAGCGAGTCCAGAAATACATTGGTACATTGAGCTATACATAGGGTGGCTTCGCTAGTGCCATTGATGTTACCTGAGAAATGTTCCATATATATCATAGCCGGTTATGTTTATCAGTCTACACAATCATTCTCTCCGACGACGCCATTTGGTCCTGTTAACCACAATTATCCTCCTCCTGATCATTATTGACATCGTCATTACCATTATCATCATTCTCATTGTTCTGCAGAGTGATCGATGACTTCGTCCATTGTTCCCTACCATGCGCTTTTAATTTCATGTTCTTGCAAATTACTTCTTTAAGTCATTTGAGAGTTTTGTCCTCCAACGACCTCCTTTCTTCCCTCCCTCAAGAGTTACTTCAATAAACTGTCTCTTTTCAAGTTGTATCATATCCAAGTCATCTTCTATGTGGAACCTCTTCTTATCAAACCCTTCACTTCCTCTGTTTGATCTAGAACCTCCTTTCTTGAAGCTATGCCACTCCATTTTATTTTAAGCACCCATCTGCAGCATAAGCACACCTCAAAGGAATTCGGTTTCTGTATGTCATTGTTGCTGGTGCCCCAGGCCTCCGATGCGCAAACCAGAATTTATCCAGATATTCCCTTAAACCTAAGTTAATTGTGTAGTCAGAAAACTCCCTTTCCTTCTGAAAGCTTATTTTCCATTTCCTTCCTTGCTGTTACAGTATTTCCTCTGCCAAAGGACTACCAAGGTATCCTTATTATCGCGCCTAAACTAATCCCTTGGTCGTTGATAAAACACCTTCTCTCCCTCCTTATTCTCAATCCTCATCACTTTAGCCTTCTTTCCGTTGATCTTTACCGCATAGTTATCTTTAATTTCTTATGGCTTGCGAAACATACCGATGCGTTGGCAAGCACAACAGATCGTATTATGAGACCTCCAATGCTACCACCTGTATTTGTTTCCCTGCATTCCTTCTTCTTAGGTTTAACAGAATTGGCGAAAGGCGAGTCCATTGCTTCCCCAGGTAACCTATCACCGAGGAAGTTGGCAGTTTGGTTAGGGCGGAGTAGGTGTGACCTTGCATTCAGGAAATACTGGGTTCGAACGCCATTGTTAGAAGCTCTAAGGATGGTTTTCTGCGGTTTTCCATTTTTACAAGTGTTAAGATTGTACCATAATTAAGTCCAAGACCGCTCTCTGTCCACTCCTAAGACTTTCCTATCCCATAGTCGCCGTAAGACCAATCTATGACGGTGCGACGCAAAGCAGTTTTATTTTTAATGTAAATTAAAGTACTTGACTCGAATAGGCCATATGAGGAAGGATGCTGTGCGAAAGAAATTCAAGGTTGCTCCAATGAAGAGAAAATGAGTGAATCACGCCTGCGATGGTATGCACATTTACTCCGTAGCAATGAATCCTCAGTTGAAAATACTGCCCTTCAACTGAACGTGCAGGGTCACCGACCACGAGGACGACCTCAAACACGCTGGCTAGATGGGGTGAGAGATGACATGTGGCTCAGCAAACTCAGGCCTCGGGACGTATTGGATCGGTTGGCGTGGAGTAAACATAGCGAGGAGGCAGACCCCACGTAAGTGGGATAATGAAAACAAGATGATGGTCTTTCTGGAATTAGCATCATGAAATTACCGACGCCATTTTAACCATGGCAACCAGCGTCCGGCTATGTATACTACAGCAGGTCAGTTGCGTCATATTTTCACTGTCCGCTTTCGAAGCACGAGCTTGAGAAAATCTCAAATCAAGTAAACCCAATTCTACAGCACAGTTCAGAATTAAAATCAATCAATCAATCAATCAATCAATCAATCAATCAATCAATCAATCAATCAATCAATCAATCAATCAATCAATCAATCAATCAATCAATCAATCAATCAATCAATCAATCAATCAATCAATCAATCAATCAATCAATCAATCAATCAATCAATCAATCAATCAATCAATCAATCAATCAATCAATCAATCAATCAATCAATCAATCAATCAATCAATCAATCAATCAATAATGATTTGCATTTAGGACAGTCGCTCAGGTGGCAGATTCGTTATCTGTTATTTTCCTAGCCTTTCCTTAAATGATTGCAAAGCAATTGGAAATTTATTTAACATATCACTTGGTAAGTTATTCCAAACCCTAACCCCCTTCCTATAAACGGACATTTGTTTCAATTTGTCCTCCTGAATTCCAACTTTATCCTCATATTGTGATCTGTCCTACTTTAAAAGACACCACTCAGACTTATTCGTCTACTGATGTCATTCCACGCCATCTCTCCGCTGACAGCCCGGAACATACCACTTAGTCGAGCAGCTCGTCTCCTTTCTCCCAAGTCTTCCCAGCCCAAACTTTGCAACACATCTGTAACGCTACTCTTTTGCCGGAAATCACCCAGAACAAATCGAGCTGCTTTGCTTTTGATTTTCCAATTCTTGAATCCAGCAATCCTGGTGAGAGTCCCATTTACTGGAACCACTCTAGTTGGGGTCTTATTAGAGACTTGTATGCCCTCTCGTTTACATCCTTACTACAACCCCTCACCACCCTCATGTGCAATCATATTTAGTGATTACCCCAATTAATATGTTTCCTTATATTAACACCTAGGTACTTACAGTGATTCCCATAAGGAACTTTAAACTCATTAACGCAGTAATTAAAACTGAGAGTACTTATCCTATTTGTGAATCTCACAAACTGACTTTTAACCCCGTTTATCATCATACCATTGGCTGCTGTCCAATTCACAACATTATTGAGGTCATTTTTCAGTTGCTCACAATCTTCCAACTTATTAATTTCTCTATACAGAATAACATCATCTGCAAACAACCTCATTTCGGACTCCACTTCTTTACTCATATCATTTATATATATAAGAAAATATAAAGGTCCACTAATACTGCCTTGAGGAATTCCCTTCTTAATTATTACAGGGTCAGATAAAGCTTCGCCTACTCTAATTCTCTGAGATCTATTTTCTAGAAGTATAGCCACCCGTTCACTCACTCTTTTGTCTAGTCCAATTGCACTAATTTTTGCCAGTAGTCTCCCATGATCCAACCTATCAAATGCTTTAGACAGGTCAATCGCGATATAGTCCATTTGAACTCCCGAATCCGAGATATCAGCTATATCTTGCTGGAATCCTACAAGTTGAGATTCAGTGGAATAACCTTTCCTAAACAGGAACTGCGTTCTGTCGAGCCAGTTATTAATTTCGCAATCATGTCTAATATATTCAGAAAGAATGCTTTCCCGAGGCTTTCATGCAGTGAATGCCAAACTGACTGGCCTGTAATTTTCAGCTTGATGGCTATCACCCTTTCCTTTATACATAGGGGCTACTATAGCAACTCTCCATCCATTTGGTAGCTGCTTCATAAAATAATCAAATAAGTAGTTCAGATGTTGTACTATACCCTTTAACTGACCAGGAAACGAACCCAGGGCCTTGGAATAAGACAAACGCCCACTATCTCTACACCACAGTTCTGGCTAATAATAACAAATAGATTAGTATTTTACTTACGAGCTCTCGAATATCTTTCGTTTTTTCACAATTCAGGAGCATTGCGTTTCCTTGTTTTTCCTGCACACACGAATTTTTCTTTCAACTTATCGTCACTCTTTATCAGCACTGCGCGTGGAGTGGAGCGGAGAAAATGTACGAGTGTGAAGTTTCCTTCTGCTTTTCGTTCCTCTAGTTCCGTCAACACAACTTCCATTCCCGTACAGCAAACAGGATCTCGGGAAAGACAACGCTTTATCAGATATTTTCCGAATGATACCGGTATTCAAAATGTAACTTTTTAAAATTAAAATCACTCACTAAATTAGTTTTAGAAATCAGGGTTGATTGGCCCAGATTGTAGACGTGCTGCCTTCTGATTTCAAATTTGTAAGACAAATTCTGGCTCAGCCCAGTGGCATTTGATTATTCTCAAATACACCAGCATCATAGCCCGCCTGTGGCCATGATCGTCAAGGCGTTGAAGTCTGATATCATGGTTAGCCGGTTCGAGTCCCGTTGGTCAAAATCATTTTCACTATCAGTATGTTGGGCGGCAGGGTAAGGAAGGTGGTGGTATACAATTTCTCATTACTAGATTGCGTGCAAGAAGCCTGGATTGAATTCCAAACCTGTCCGAAGGGCTCACATGGAGAGGGGGCATATGACGCTGTTGATGGTGATTCGTCCGTCGGATGGAAACGTTAAGCATTGAGCAGACCACTTGGTGTTATTCAACTGGAGTAGGCTATGTGCCGGCACCTTGTTTCACCCTCTCCCTTCCTGCTATCGTACATCACGTCATTCGTTTCATTTCATTAACTCCTTTGATGAGGTTGACGTGAGGAGGGGTATCCGGTCTTAAAAACCCGCCACGACGGATTCATCTCACCTCATACCCGACCCAGTAGAGAACGAGACACGGGCTGGACAAGCACCAGTATCATGTCGGTAGATTTACTGTCAAGTAAAGGAATATCTGTAGAGCAAACTTCCGGCACCAAGGTGTTCTAGAAAATCGTGAAAATAATTAGTGGAATGTAAAACTGTTTTCATTATTATTACTATTATTTCGAAATACAGATTATTAGACTGGCCTGTAAATTGGCATGGAAAAGAAATGTTTTAATATTTAATGTTTCAAAATAGGAAATTGTGCAGATCGACACTTACACTTACAACAATAGAATTTTTGTTAATATTTAAGAAATTCCAATTTTAAATTTTCAATAACCTGGAGATAGTACAACAATAGTTGCTCAATGATCTAACAAACTACATTGTTTCCAACAACTGGTTTAATAACTGTAAAAGTAATTACACGTAGGTACGAGTCTGACAGGTATATGGTATTACTTTTGTGTCTACCAAGTTCAATGCTTGATTTCTGTGAATTATTCCACTTGAAAGACATCATTATTTTTACACAGGTACCCAAGGTCTAACCAGTGTTGATGACAGGTAGCAGTTAGTCGGTACTGAATAATTTATCTGAGATGTTAATTTTGTAATCAATGGTTACCTGAGTGACATATATTTCAACTACACGTTCGTTTTTAGTCAACGTTCGATTATTTTCAGGAAGCCTCCACGGCTCAGGAGGCAGCACGCTGGCCTCTCATCGCTGGGTTCCGTGGTTCAATTCCCGGTCACTCCATGTGGGATTTGTGCTGGACAATGCGAAGGCGGGGCAGACTTTTATCCAGGTACTTCATCTTTCATTTCAGCAACACTCTCCAGTATCACTTCATTTCATTTGTTAGTCATTATTCATTGCCCCAGATGAGCGCGATAGATTTAGCAGCCAGCACAATTTCTATCCTTCTCGCTAGATGGGGGATTCATTCATTCCATTCCTAAACCCGTCGAATGACTGGAAAAAGGCTCTGTATC
Source organism: Anabrus simplex (assembly GCF_040414725.1). NCBI lineage: Eukaryota > Metazoa > Arthropoda > Insecta > Orthoptera > Tettigoniidae > Anabrus > Anabrus simplex. The sequence goes on along the minus strand of NC_090265.1, from coordinate 38,049,968 downwards.
TTCATTTAAAATTATTTTCAATATATTCTCAAAAGCAATTTTAGAAACCGGTCTTTCATTACATTTTATTTTAATGTTATGTGTGTGTTACCGACTGTTGAGGTAATCGAAAATTGTGACGTCCAATTGGAATGTTTACAACCTATCCCAGACCCCTTCAAATATTTTAATTTCAATGAATCTTTTTGTCATCCATGACATGTCTACAAAGTTATTAATGTATCGAAACTTTTTTTTTAATTGCGCATATTTTTGCGGTGGTATGGTACTAACTCAATGGAAAATTAACAATTTCAATTGAAAGAATGTTAAATTAGACCCATTTATCTACACATTGAGATGCAGTAGATAGCTATGATCCAGTATTTAATTTTGAACATCAAATGTATTATATTCTATAAATTGCCTGACTTTATTCTCTGGACGGTTGATTCCGTCTACAGGTGCCTGATGAAACGGCTAATCTACTGGAGAATTACGGCATACAATTAATCTAATACATATTTTAATTATCGACCATACCAGGAAACTTTCTGGCTAATCAAATATCGCATGAGTGCTTATTGAAGTATACAATAGAGACCCCAGGCAAGACGGCTGTAATGCGCTCCTCACTCCCGTAGCTAGATGGGCTTTTGTTGCTAGCAATTTTGTTAATAACAGTTAACAGTTATGGTACCAAATTTTGACAAGATTTCTGCTTTCTACCCTTATTGTTATGCAGAGAGATTTCAATTTATCTCGTCCTAGGCCTAGCAGCATTTAGTTCACTGCATATTGGACAGTGTTCTGTATTATGGAAAATTCCCTGGAATTCCTGCACATTCCTAACAGATTTTGTGAATTCAAAATCAATTATGGACCTATTTTGTAACTAGTGCCCCTACCCTCCCATGTGTAGAGGTGAATAACCTTACACTTGGAGAATGTATTCGTAAATGCTAATCCCATACTAGCACAGAAGTTCAGCAAACGCTTCCCATTCCCATTAGCTTCCATATATTCCCCACATTCGCCAATCATCTAGTCATATCCCTCACTTCTAATTTCAACTCTCGAATTGAAATCGCCCATTAGGACTTTCCTATCCTTGCTGTTGACTGTGACTACGATCTTACTCAGGGCTTCATAAAATCAGCTTCATCGTACTTTGCAGTTTCACATTGTGGATACACCGAGTTAATTCTCGCCCTAGATCCATCAACTGCTAAATCTTCCCATTTCATTCACTCGTTACAAGAGAGACTGGAGATGTTTCTGAAAACCTGGCGTTCAGTTCGTTATTGGAATTCGATTCCAAGTGCCTATGCAGGGGCTTCACGTGTAGGCATCAGGTTATGTATTTTATTTATTTATTTAATTAATTAATTTATTTATTTATTTATTTTTAAGTTGTATACTTTCAACAGTTCTTGACTGCATTGTACGTTATTGCTTCTGACTTGAGTAAATAATTATAAGTTCGTTCATTTACCTGCTTGACGGAAACTGTGTTGTGTGCAGTAGTATTTCTGATGAACATTCCCACCCCACACTCGACCCTTCCCTTTCTAACACCTGTTATGACAATTTATAATCTCCTATCTCTTCCTCGTTATAGATGGATATATTTATCGTCAACAGGTAAAATGGAAATGGCGTATGGCTTTATGGCGTTATCCGAGGACTTCAGCTCCTCAGATGCAGGTCTTTTGATTTGACTCCCGTAGGCAACCTGCGCGTCGTATGAGTTTGAAATGATGAAAACGTCACAAACATCCAGTCCGCATGTCAGGAAAATTAACCAAATATGGTTCAAATTCCCTACCCTGCCGGGAATCTAACTCGGGACACCAGGTGACCAAAGGCCAGTATGCTAACCATTTAGCTATGGAGCCGGACGTCAACAGGTTATTTGCCCAATTATAGATCATTCAATAAAACAGTATATACAACAAAATTCACCTTAAATAAATAACACTAATTTCCTAATACAATAACCAAATTTAAATCTAATCTCCACTTACCCGAATATCATTAACATACTCCTAACCCATTCAAACGCATCCTGTTTTGATGACTCAACCAGTTCTACTTTCTTTCTTCCATAAACCTCATTATTATTCATAGCCCTCCATCGAATTCCATTTTATTCACCAAGTTGTTTACAAGGAGCCCCTCTTATGTAAACAGGAATGGGCAGTCCGTTACTCCTATAGGCACCAGGCTTATTTAAAACGATCTGAGCATGCACGTAAAATGTCTGTGAAGCTTGATGTTTCCCCTAATCGAATATAGTCCCAGTAAGGAACTCTTCTCTAACGGGTTAGTTTCCAGTGGTAGATTGTCGCTTTTATTATTATTATTATTATTATTATTATTATTATTATTATTATTATTATTATTATTATTATTATTATTCCTATGCATAGGATAAGAGAAAATTATCTATAACAACCCAAATTGCAAAAACGTTGCCTTGCCAAGTACACTACATATTTTGTATTTCTGCTATTTGATTTGCGTGATTGGTCTACAACGAAATGAACTTGCAGGTCAAACAGTTTTCCGAATTTTAGCTCGAGATGGTCGGGAATACAAAAAAGATTCTTAATGCAATTAAATACTGAATTTATTTATTTAATTTAAAACTTTTTATGTGTTTAGAAGCAGCCACGTAAACGTGTCATGAACGCTGCTCCATATAATTACGGTGGAGTTTACTGCCATGTGAGATTAAAATGAAGTCAGGCGTAATATACTAGACGTAGAGATTACTGCGAGAATGTTTCATGTTAAGTGCATTGGACTGTGAGTTGCTGCAGTATGAGGAAAACTCCTGCCAGTCGGTGTAACTGTGGAACTTACTTATGGGGACTAAGGGGAAGGCAGTCCGTGTGTCATGCGATGAAGTCCAGAATTAAGTGTAGTTGTGTTCTGTGTCGGCTCATGTTTAAACACTGCCTGTGATCTACATTAGAGATTCTCAAAGTGTGGTTCGTGGACAAGCAGCAGTCCCCGTTCCCCTTTCAAGGTTTCGCGAACGAATATTCTTATAAGGAAGTCCCTTCCCTTCTTGAACAATGTTGTACAATATATGTCAATACTGCCAGAGATTCATTAATAAATACATTCATTTCATTATTCCTACGCATAGGATGAGAGAAACTCATCTATATTTAACAAGCCAAATTGCAAACGCGTTGCCTTGCCAAGTACAGTACATATTACAGTATGCCTAAAGGACCTGGATATAGTAAATGAATTTGTATACCTAGGATTAGTCATCAATGACACGGGAAGCTGTGATAAATAGGTAAAAAGACGTATTGTCTTAGGTCGTGCTGCAATGGTTAAACATACTATGATCTGGCAGAACCGGGCAATATCAAAAGCTACGATGTGCTTGATAGAATCACTAGTGTTCTCCGTCTTTTTGTACGGCTGTGAGACCTGTACCATGAATGCTAAGGACAAATAGCGCATTGATGCCTTTGAGATGTGGTGTAGGCGGAGAATGCTACGTGTACCCTGGACAGAAAGAAGAACTAATATTTCCATTCTGGACGAACTCTGCGTCAAGAAACGTCTATCTTCCCATGTGAGTGAACGTTACCTCCAGTTCCTTGGCCACTTTTTCAGACGAGACTGAGAGAACTTGGAAAAGATCATCTTGCAAGGCAAAATCGAAGGCAGTAGACCACGAGGCAGAACAGCAAGTAGATGGTTAGATCAGGCGAAGAAGATCACTGTGCTACCACTTCAGATCATGTTAAAGAAATGTGACAACCGCTTGGGAGGGAGACATCTCTTCAAGGTTGCAACACGGAAATTATAGAGTTATGAGGTCAGGACGCTCAGTAATGAGCGTGACGACAAATGATGATGACGATCATTTCATTGACGTTAGTTCAAACTATGCATTCGTTTGATTATTTTTGACAGCCTTGATTAACTTTACAAATAAAAAAAGCATTGATAGAATTCTACTTATCAATACAAATCAAATCATCTGTTAAATGGAACAGAGTCTATACATGTTTCAGCCTATTCTGAGGTTTTCGAGGTAGGACACATGTAATGTACGTTTCTTTTCTGGATACTGACGCGCACGCATGTGTTTTACCCACAGAAACTCTTTGACGTTTTGAAATGGGTACATGTTTTCCATTTCAACAATATGTCTATTCCTGCACAGGTTGTTGAATTACACGTTCAGAAGAAAAATGCTGACTTGAAAGAATACCTGTTTCACGCAATGTGCTGAAAACTCTGCTAAACACTCTACGATCAGGAATTTGACGTCTCTAAAAGCGCCGGTGGTATTCCTCGACAGCAGCAGGAGCACAGCCATCTCCAAAGCTGTAAACTTAGACCATATATGCATATTCTTCATTAGTTTAGATGTGTGGCATCTTATCCAGCACGTGTACAAACACAGTTAACGGATACTCCTCTCTGATACACTCTCAATCCCCCGCACTAGATCACTCACAACACATGGGGGCCCTTTAATCGCCTCCTACGACGACAGGGGATACCGTGAGTGTTATTCTACTGCCCCTACCCACAGACGGTACTCACTTGAGGAGCAAATGGATATGAAATCAATGATAGTGAATTCAAACTGGCTAAGCAGGTGGAAGGGATTGGGTGTGTGGCTTTGCCCGGAAATGAAAACGAAAAACAACAGACAACGATTCTGAGGACAGCCAAGAGTGGGATTCGAACCCATTTGTCCCCTGAATGCAAGGCTTTTCTCCATAGCCACTCCACTCCGTAGAGAAAACCCACAGGTCTGTGACTACTCATATTAACTTCACGTTCACATCAAAACCTGATATATCCATTAATGCTTAGAGTGGACACGCTAAAATACAGATCCGTGGAAAGGGGCGCCGCAGTACTTCTCTACCCGAAAACATCGTTGTTCAAGTACGCGGGGTTCCATCACTGCTATGATACTCAATTTTTGAAGGATAGTCAATAACCTTGCCGCTCTGCCGTGGTAGTTAGCATGTTAAACATGGAGCAGATATAGTTCTAAGTGTGATTAGATTGAGTGATTCACACAGTGCCACGCGGAAAGAATTAAATTAACCATAGGAATCGCCCTGTAGTAGTCCACTTTCATTACTAGATAGCAGCAGAACCGTAATGTCAAAATTGTGGAGGCCGCCTGGATGACAGGAAGTTTTGCAGCTCCATGGCTGAAGTAATTCAATTTTTATATTATTATTGATTAACACGTCAGGTTGGTCTGTAGTGGATGACCATAGTCTTAAAATATGTACGCCATGAATACTTCATATTATAGGGTGACTCTCTTAGAACCAAAGTCATAAATATATTGAAAAACTATCTCACATATTCGCTTACAGCTACTTTGAAATAAAGTTAGTCAACCATTACCTTAAGGTCAAAGTCAACAAAGCCCTGTCGAGCCCTCGCGCTATCTTGGCGGGTGTCCCCCAGGGTGGAGTTCTCTCTCCGATTCTTTTCAACTTGTACATGCCCGACATACCCAATCCAACGCACGCGAAGGTCTACATGTATGCTGATAATACGGCAATTTCCGCTGTCTCTTGGCATCCACCTAGAGTACAAAATTACATTCAGGATCCCCTCTCCACTCTCGAACCATGGCTTCGGAAGTAGAGAATCAAAATCAATGCATATAAAACTAACGCAACCCTGTTTTCCAAACCTACAAGGATTAACCATCTCCCAATGGTCATTTTGGCCAAGTGATCCAGTGGAGAAATGCTACTAAATACCTAGACAGAGGACTCCTTCAATGAACACATCAGTTCGATTACAGCCCAAGCGAATAGACGCTTATCTGAAATTATCCACCTTATGAAAGCCGATCAAGGCCTAAATCTATAAAACAGGCTCACGCTGTATAAGACATCCCTTCGACCACTTTTAGAGTATGCCAGTCAGGTCTGGGGAATGGCAGCCAAAACCCAACTGGATAAGGTGCGGCGCATCCAAAACCGTGCGCTGCGTCTCATCTCAGGTGCACAATGGTATGAACGGAATCCGGGCATCCATCAATGCCTAAGGATTGATGAGATTAGAACCAGAATAAAGAAGACACCCCTAAAATTCTATTCTGGACTAATACGCAAGCCCAATCCGCTCATCACTACGTTGGGTAACTATGATACCCTTGGCCTCCGCTACAAGTGACCCAGTGTCATCCCAGATTAGTCGCTCCTAAAAATGGGCGTAGGTCACATTCTGACCAGTTGCGATTCCGTTTCAACAGGTCTCACCACCTTACATCAATGCAGCTTTAGATAATCTATTATGAGATAGCACCCAAGATCTCAATAGTTCGGAGGGCTAAAATCCTAAACAGAACCGGCACATCGGGGTTCTGTCGAGACTTGAGGCATGGACAATGAGAATAGCAATAACATTAAACAATGGGAAGTCCTGAAATGTCATAGTCATTCGAAGAACGTATATTTGTTTGTACTTAGTGGGTTACACTGACCCAGAGACACGAATTGCGATTTCACCAAAACGTATTTAGGATGTGTAACCTCCCAGGATTGTAGTATAGAAAGTGAGATTAAATGGAGGTGCAGCAAACCTAACTGAGTACTTAATATTGCAATCGACAGTATTGTGTAAGAAGGAAGTCAGCTTCCGAACGAAACTACCTCTTACCGAGCGAGTTGGCCGTGCGGTTATGCGCGCACAGCTGTGAGCTTGCATTCGGGAGATAGTGGGTTCGAACAACGCTAACGGTACCCCTGAATATGGTTTTCCATTCTTTCCCATTTTCACTTCAGGCATATGCTGGGGCTGTAACTTAAATAAGTTCATGACCGCTTCCTTCCCACTTTCGTATCCCATCGTCGCCACATGACCTATCTGTGTCGGTGCGACGTAATGCAACTTAATAAAAAATTTAAAAAAGCTATATTTACATCGGTATTTTTTTCAGAACAACTCTACGGGAGTGAAAGGTGGGTGAACTGAGGATACCTTATTCATAAATTTGAAGTAACTAACATAAAAGTAGGGAGAATGATCGGTAGTAAAAACAAATGGGAAGAATGACAGAATGCACTAGGACTAAGCTAAGTTAGGAATGAATTAGATTGAGAAAGCTGTACACATAAACCATCTTCGTTTGAGGTGTCATGTGAGGCGAATGGAGGAAATAGGTACCTATCTTCTTTCATAGTCTCTCATAGTAGGGGAGGATGGTATGTCTGGGTGCTTCGGGAGTCCGGCTGCCTGGACACGGAATTCGGGAACTGCAGTCTCTCTCACCGTCAACCATGGTAGCATCTGCCCAAACATTTCAGTTGCTGTTTTCCTCAACTGCTAAACTTCCTTCATTGGAGCTATAGTACCATATGGACTTAGCAGCATTATTTTGTTCAATATGTTATGCAAAAATTCATTGTTTCTTCTCGAGTTTTTGGTATTGTAAAGTTTAGGAGGGGGGAGGTCTGCGAGATTAAAAGGGCCACTCACTAGATTTAGGCAGCAATTTGAACGTCGAAATACTGTGAATTATTCTGGAGACAAGCTGAAATTTATTTCACTATGTAGTTTTGATGCCTGCCAATAGATATCACATTTTGATTAGGGGTGCCATGTAGCTGCTGCTACCTGAACTACCCAGTTAGTGCCAACTTTAAGGATAATTGTATGGTCGAGGTATTAGCACTCCCTTACTTCTTTCTTTAGTTCAAGATTGGTCAATAATAATAATAATAATAATAATAATAATAATAATAATAATAATAATAATAAAAATAATAATAATAATAATAATAATAATAACATTAACATTTCTCATTGATTTACGTTCCACCAACTACATATTTGACGGTTTTCGGGCATGCTGAAATGTCTGAATTTAGTCCCGCAGGAGTTCTTTTAGGAACCAGTAAATCACCTTCAAATACCACCGGACTGAGCCAGGATTGAACCTGCCAAAATGGAGTCAAGAGGCCAGCGTCTCTGCCGTCTGAGCCACTCAGCCCGGCATCATCATCATCATCATCATCATCAACAACAACAATAGCATCTTAACACTTTACACAGGTACTAGTAAAGTGCACGGAGGTTTTTCCTACTTTGTCCAAGTCCCTTGTGTCGAGAAACAATATTGGTATACGTAGCATGAAAACCAACAACTGACAGGTCGCCCTCAGTGTTTTCAGAGGCTATAGCAGACCTCGGACAGCGCCTTTTATTAAACTAGGCCGTAATCGCGGTAGATATTGCTGAAGCACGTTGAGATAAGTTATGCTCTTCAACCCCCTGAGCGATATTGACGCAGCCTCTGAACAGGGAGGGTAGCTGATGTAGTGCCTATCTGCCGTGCGTACGGGGGCTTCTCCTTTAGTGTCAGAACGAGCATTAGAACAAACTCATTGAGTGTTTTATGAGCCTTGAATGATTAACGTGGGCACCAATACTATCGGCAGCTGTAAACTTTTAAAAGGGGACGCGAACGCTCTAACTTTCCCCCACTACTCTTGAACCAAAATAAATAGCTCTCGAGAAGTCAAGGACCGCTTGCTACACACCTTCTGTTGCCAAGTGGAAGTTTTTGCACACTTAAGTACTTTCCAAGTGCAATTTTCCACTCGTCAAGTGCGGAGGTGAAACGTTGTTGTTAGTGGTGGTGATTACTGTTTTAAGAGGAAGTACAACTGGGCAATCACCTTCTATCGACACTAATCAAAAGGGAAAAGTAAGACTTCCGACACTTCACAGAATCAACCTATCGGCAACAAACAGGGCCACGAAGGGCGTGAAATGCCCTCGAGATCGGGAAACAAGGGAGTATTAAACAAAGGAGGTCCAAAAGGTGCCTGACACAAGTAAGTGAAATCAAAGCCAGACTCAGATAGGGAATCGTCGTCGTCAACCCACGCTCTAAAGTACAGAACCCAATGTACCGCATTCAGTGGCCTCTTACGAAAGACAGCGTATACCGGGCATGTATTCTATCCCCTTGCCCACTGCGAGGTATTTTGTTGTTAGTAGAACGTTGCAGGGGCGAAGCGTCAGGGGAGACAGGGTAGACAGCGTGTACCCTTAACATTTTGTGAAAGAAATGTTGTCTAGTCAATGCAATTAGTTTTTAGGACATTAATTATTTCCACATTCGTGACGTTATTGTATTCCCCGCTTTACTTATTTTCTTCTCACTTCGGCAATGCTAAGGCTCGCGTCAGTTACACGAAGCACGTAGGCGAGAGTAGACGCTGTCCGTTCTGTGTATTTTCCCTTTGATTTCCAAAGCTTTCAGATAGAGCAACACTAACGCTATCTGTAGGCACTGACTGTGGAACTATGACTTTCCTATAGCGAGATGTCTCCGCCCAGTAGACAGACTTACCAGCGTCTCTTCTTGCTCTCATTGGCTAGTATTTGGATCTCTCTTTGTAAAGGTGCTCTTATTGGCTACTATCACAGACATGCTTTTAATGTAATTAATTTGAATTTACTTTATTACAAGACACGTCTAAAATAAATTAATAATATTCAAATACGAAGTATAGTAAACTTACACCTAATAAATGAATGACAGCATCAAAACCCTTCAAGTACGTGCATTTTCTTGCTCGCCGATGTTGGTTGCGGTATTATAACCCCAACAACTATTGGCTTCCAGTCTTAATAAGGTATTCTAGAGTACGCATACAGAAAAAAATTGCTTAACTTGATGCTGTATATTCCGTTAAAGTCAGTTTCTATTGAACGCGCTATGAGTGCCTTCCAACGAATTAAAACGTATTAAGTAATTGGATGACCAACCGAAACTGTCTAACTTGGGAACTCTAGCTATAGAGAAGGAATTTCTGTGGAATCTTAGCAAGACGCCCGACTTCAAGACGAAAGTAATAGATATATTTGCCGAAATGAAGGACAGGCGGATTAAAATCTTTTACAAGAATATTGTTTAAGGTGATTTGTACGAACAACTATTTATTTCTTATTTCTCTTATTAAATCTACATAACAATGAAATATATTGCTATTTTTTATTTTAAAAGTATATTGTTATTTGACAACTCCCGCGGCATATTTTGTGTATGTTTAAAAATAAATCAAGTGCACGTAGTGCTGTAGGTTGTTATAGGGTTTGTCTTATTTTCAGTCATTAATATACTACTGAATATAGATGTATGCGTCGAAAACAAAATTCCTTATAATAATAATAATAATAATAATAATAATAATAATAATAATAATAATAATAATAATAATAATAATAATAATAATAATATGATGATGATGATGATGATGATGATGATGATTGAAACAGTTTAAATAAAATAAATCTCTGTCTACCCCCTTGCTTAGTTCACGCTTCACCACTGGAACATTGGTTACGTATTCCATATTTCACATAGAAAATACAGGGTTAAAAATACCAGTTAGGAGTCCTACTCAGATAGGAGATGGTTATCTGACGTGTTAAAGACGTGATCGCTCCATCTAGACGGACGTGGGTTCGAATTCTGATAATAAAGTTATTTGCCTGGCCCGAGATTCCGTTTTGTGAGTCTGGTGACCTCTTTATGAGGCCTCTAAGCTATGCATTTTGGATGTCAGTGGGGAGATGGCGTGGTAGGCGTTTTAGGTTGAATGGAGTTGTTAAAAGTAGATATATTTCCAACTTTTTCTTTGAAACAGCAGATAATGGTATGAAAGTAAATGGGGTGAAAAATCAAGTTGAATGTCCCGGGCGAGGTGGCCGTGCGGTTACAGGAGCTCGGCTGTGAGCTTGCATTCGAATCGCACTGTCAGCAGCCCTGAAGATGGTTTCCCATGGTTTCCCATTTTCAGACCAGGCAAGTGCTGGGGCTGTACCTTAATTAAGGCCACGGCCGCTTCCTCCCAACTTCTAGGCCTTTCCTATCCCATCGTCGCCATAAGACCTATCTGTGTCGGTGGGACGTTAAGCCACTAACAAAAAGTAGGACACTTTTATTCTGGTCGTACTCCGAAGGTACTAGAATTTTATGACCAGGTATATAAAAGCAGGCCCGTCTCGAAGAGGAGAGTGTGTGGAATAGACAGTTACGAGTCGTGAGCTGAGAGTTCAGTGTGTGTAGCGGTCACATTATTTCATTGTGCGAGTTATCGGTCTTGCCTGGAGTCGAACCAAGTTTCCCGCAGTATTGTGTCGTGATAGCCATAGGACGTGCGCTTGAGCCTCACTACATAGATCTGCTATGTGAAGTAACTCTGGTGCAAATTCAGCAAAGTGGAAGGTGAGACCTGTGAGACAATAATACGGAGCATTGCCCGGTTCAGACAAAAGTTACCAGCCGAAGGTCTTCTGTGAATAAAATACATTTTTGTAAATAACCAGTAATTTTTCAAACCTTGTCATTTATTGTCGAGTATAATTTTGTGTTTTTAAATTAGTATTGTAAATTCTTCCTCCACCTGGAGGATGTCCGAAGAAAAAGAGTACACAATGTATTCAATATTGGTTAAAGTGTCTTGTAAAGAACTGGAAAAATTATGAAGTACTTTGAAGTTAGATCTATAAATTAAAACAATTTTGACAAAACAATTAGTAAATTTAAAAGCTACAAAAGCATTTAGAACATTTAAAAAGTTGTAAGAATAATTCCTGAGTGGGTCATCCACAATTAAATTTAAATTCAGTAAATCAGTCAGAGTAACAATATTATACTTCACAATAACCAAATGTTCGTGTACTTTTTCTATTATTGTCGTGGAATGGTTGCAGCTCCACTGACAGTGGAGTAATGGAAGTGAGGCTGCAACGTATAAATCTGAGTTCATAATGTGGCTGTGAGCTCTGTTTCCAGGGAAGGCGTGTTTCAATCACTTAGCTCGAGCTTGTTTTTATGGCAGTGAGCCTTATCTGGCGCTCCCACCCTGACAGCGCCTGCCTTATGTGTAAGAAACGGCAGAGAGATCTCTCCTACCCTAAGAATATTACCACCTCCTCAAGCTGAAATGGGATATCTTATTCCTCCCCAGCACACATGTCTACTGCTTTCAATACATTTAAATGATTCTAGTGGGCCATATTGACATGTGGAATGAGGAAATATAAACTGCAGTTGTGTTTGTATAATTGCTTCACTGTGGAACAAAATGCAATAGTAGCAAAGGAATAGTACAACGTGTGAAAAATAAAACTGGCCAGGATATTATTTACAATAGGACTGACCCTTGGTAATGACCATCACGCAAGTTCCTGGAATTGGCCACCGTTGAGACTGGACTTGATTGATCAACCTGTCAGACACGCGAAACACCATTGTCTGACGGATAGGAGTAATAGCATTATCAATGCCCTGCTCTAGTTCTTCCAGTGCGTGAGTACACTCCTGACCCTTAAATTTGCCCCAAAGGCAAAAAGAACAGGGGGAGAGATCAGGCGATATAGGTGGCCAGTTGATTGCACTGCCTGTGATGATCCTCACCGGACACCTCATGCACGCGTGACAAGCTTGTCAAGGTAGCGTGTGCTGTTGCTCTGTCTTGCTGAAAATATCCATACAGCCATTCATCATCTATGAGTTGATCCACATACGGATTAACAGTTTGGTGAAAAAATCGTGTTACGATCCGGACACCAGACATTGCGCACCCCACACAATTATACAACGGCTTTTCGACGTACTGGTGGGAATTTTCTGATGAATAATTATGAGTGTGCTGTGAGTTCACATATTCTGACAGGCTGAGCCAGTCCTTATCTGAAGAATCGCAAGAATATGGTTCCAAAAACCCTGACTCCACATCACTCAGAATTCTTAGGCAGAACTCAACACGAGGAGGTTCATCTGGATCATTTAACGCATGCACAGGAGTGAATTTATAAGGATACATATGCAGATCCTTTTTGATTATGTTTAGACACGACGATCTCTTAATAATTCTCATATGCACAGATACACGGCGTTGAGACTTCGTCGGACTTTGTTCCAGGCTTTTGTACACTCGAGCGATGTTTCCTGGTGTTCGAACTCTTTTCGGACAGTTACAGATTGTGTTCACTGCAGAGCCCGTTTCGCGCCATTTTACCACTAAGTTTTGCATAGTCTGGCCACTCGGTGTAGGGGGCAACGCTTCCGCCTGTCACTCTGAGGCCCCGGGTTAGATTCCCAGCCGGGTCAGGGTTTTTTAAGTGTACATGATTAATATCCAAAGCCTGGGAACTGGGTGTTTGTGTCGTCCTTGATGTTCCTTTCCTCACATTCAACACCTTACACTTCCGCCATTTCCAAGTGCACTCAGGTTCATAACATATTGTGCAAAGTAGGGTCAAAAGAACTTCTTAGGTCGACGCCCCGAATAAATAGCATTTAAAAAAATTGAAGAGAAAACTTTGCTGGAGGTCTTGCCAATACATTTCCAGTCTTAAACTCCTGAGCAAGGAGGTCCGCACAGGTTTTCCATGAATGGCATGACAATAGACAATAAATATTTTTCGTTAATCAAAAGGCAATACAGACCACCAAATCCCCTTTGACCAGGCGAAAATCATTGCGCCTGTGAAAGAGACAATACAGGCCACCAAATCCTCTTTGACGAGGCAGACAGAAAATATTTGCAAATGAAGAGTTTCACCTTTAGTTATCCACATCGCAGTATGTTTAGTTCTTCAATGTAAACCTTTTTGCAAACGGCAGTCGGTAGTAAGTCTCCAGTATCAATTTATGACCGTATTAATTGTTTCTGAAGATCAACGTTTCTCATATGAAAGACACTAATGTCATCTATGGATGCTGAGTGTCACTTGCCAACATTTTAATGTTTTTTTTTTTTTTTTTTTTTTTCAGACTGGAAGAGAACCAGGCTTAAGAATTTCAAAATATCAATTCCTATCTTTGTCCCGTTAAGTTAAGGGAATTACCTCATTCACTGTCAAAATGATTCGCATGAGCTGTATCTGTCCTGAAATGCTGGCAAAAGGTATTAATACCAATTTAGTAATTCTGACTTTAACTTGAACTACCAAATAAATATACTAATTTTCTTCAGTTAATTACCAAATATGAAATGAAATTTGTTAAATAATACCTTTGAATGTCTTAGCACAGAATAGATTGATAAAACAAATTTCATTTTTGTTCTGTTTATTGGCGAAGTTCTCAGCATAATATTCCTCACGTGTCTTCTCGCGAAATTCGCAAACACAGCCTCGATTGGACACGTGAATTACTTCGTTGGAAACCACTCGATGAAGAAAAGCATGCGTTGCAAACCTAGTGACTATGTTTCGTAGTTCGTTGTCTGCCTTACATCCATTCTGTATCAGTCGTGGTGTTTGTGTCGGAAAATGTGTCTACTAGAACAAATAAAACTGAAAAATGAAATGAAATAGCATATGGCTTTTAGTGCCGGGAGTGTCCGGGGACAAGTTCGGCTCTCCAGATGCAGGTCCTTTGATTTGACACCCGTAGGTGACCTGCGCGTGTGATGAGGATGAAATGATGATGAAGACGTCACAAACACCCAGCCCCCGTGCCAGTGAAATTAACCAATTATGGGTAAAATTCCCGACCCTGCCGGGAATCGCACCCGGGATCCCTGTGACCAAAGGCCAGCACGCTAACCATTTAGCCATGGCGCCGGACAATAAAACTGAAGACAAACGTGAACACAGGTACTTACCAAGGTCACAGTCTACATTCGACCTCAACCGAAGCGTGCAGAAATGGCCCGAGTTAAACGAAGTAAGAACCAATCTGGTGCTACGCTCGAACAAAGTAACTCTAGCAATAAAACGTCATCTCAAGTAGGAGACCGAATTTAATGCCCGTATTAGATTATCAAAATTCAGTTCCTCGAAAACGTTTATAAAATGATAAGGGAACCCAGATTCATATAAAATAAAAAACAGAACAGAGACAAAAGAAATAATTACTTCCTAAACTAAAATATTTAAATTCCATCACCCAAGGAAACGATAATAGCACCCAGATCTCTCAGTCAAGAAAAGGTAACACAACATTTGGATAAATCCACGTGCAAATAATAAATCAGAAGGGAAAAATGAGCAATTACCAGTCGTTGGAATGGGAAAAGATAAGGTAAGGCAATTTAATGATGTTAAATTTGGTAAATACGAGGTACAATACACCCAAAGTAAACATTCCGCACAAGGCGAGTTGGTCATGCGGCTAGGGGTGCGCAGCTGTGAGCTTGCATCCGGGAGTTAGTGGGTTCGAGCCCCACTGTCTGCAGCTCTGAAGATAGTTTTTCGTGTTTTCCCACTTTCACACCAGGCAAATGCTGGGGCTATACCATAATTAAGGCTACAAACGCTTCCTTCCCACTCTAAGCCTATCCCATCGTCGGTGCGACGTAAAACGAAGTGTAAAAAAAACCACATTCCGTAACGGAACAAGTGGCTGTGCGGTTTGGGTCACGTAGCTGTCAGCATGTATTCGGGAGATGGTGGGTTCGAACCCTCCTGAAGTTGGTATTCCGTTTTTACGTGGTTTCTCATTTTCAATCCAGGAAAATTCTGGGGCTGTACCTCAATTTAGGCCACTGTTGCTTCCTTCCATCTCCTATCCCTATCATACCCTATCGTCTCCATAAGATATATATATGTGTCGGTGGGGCGTAAAGTACTTTGTAAAAAGATTTATATGAAATACGTCTAGTAATAATGGTGAATACTTTCACACACAAACATTCACGTAGGAATTCAAACGTTAAAAGTTTGTTATAGGCTAAATTTCGTGACGTATGAAAATTCCTACCCAAAAAGGGGGTAATGCGCAACATGTCAAATTGTTTTTCGTGAGAAAATCTCTGAAATTTATCAGGTGATGTTTTTTTTCTGCCTGAGCATATGGATTAACTGATTCTTCCTTAACACACAATAAGCAGTATCGTAGCACAGGATTGACAGTTTGACCACTAAAAGGTTTAGCCTAGTAACACAAATTGTTGGTTAGGTCATTTTTGCTTAATGTATGTATGTATGTATGTATGTATGTATGTATGTATGTATGTATGTATGTTGGGCATTCAGCCCGAAGGCTGGTTTGATCCTCCACAGTTCCGCCAACAGCTGTCATAGATTACCTAGGCGTCACTGAAGAAGCATACTAAAAAAAAGGGGAGTGATGTAGTTTCCCGTTGCTTTCCTCTTTGCTTAATCAAGAGTGTAATTTTGCGCAGCCAGCTCTGTCAATAACCCATTTTTTAAACTTTTATTGGTTAACCCATCTTCGCATAACACAGCCTAAACACTTGCCAAGTTATTGATCCTCCTTGCGTAGTAAATAAGTAGGTTGACTCAAATTTCTGCACCCTCGCCGATAGTCACAAATACACTTATACCGTTAAAATTTCTTTCCATACATCCATCCTATTTCCATGCAGGTATGTTGATAGCTGGTTGTAGATTACAACAGTAGTTTGTACCGGAGTCGTTCCATGGCGAGCTCGCAGCACAATGTGAATTAAGTACATTTAGAGAAGCACATGAGTTTTTCATATAGACTGGTTTCACAATTTTGTGCCTTCTAGAATCTGTTGGCCGGTCCCACGGTGTACGAGTAGCATGCCTGCCTCATACCCGGAGGCCCCTGGTTCGATTTACGTCCAAGTTAGGGATTTTTACCTGGATCTGAGGGCTTGTTCGATGTTCACTCAGCCTATGTGATTACCATTGTGAAGCCATCTGACGCTGAGATGGCTGCCCCGATCTACCGCCAAGAATAATGGCCGAGGGGATTCGTCGTGCTGACCACACGGCACCTCGTAATCTGCAGACCTTTGGGGTGAGCAGTGGTTGCTTGGTAGGCCAAAGCCCTTCGCGGCTGTTGCACTGTGGGGTTTGGTTTTGGTTTCTAGAAACTGTTTGGTAAGGCACCTCAATATTAGTTCCACCCCTCATATGTTACGGGTGAGATTTAGACTAGGAATAACGTTAATGCCAAGTAAATCGATATCTTAATATTAAGATGGCGTTCATCGCTATTACAGCTACTACAACCACATCGTGATGTGACTTTTATAGGTAGTTCGTGATGTTTTCAGCGTGATACCTAGGCATTAAAAGATTCTCGAGGTTTGTAAAGATTCACAGTTCTTAAAGTAGTTCGCACAGACACAGATAGGTCTCAGAACGATTATGGGTCAGGAAAGGACTAGGAGTGGAAGGAAGTGGCCGTGGCCTTAATTAAGGTACAGTCACAGAATTTGCCTGGAGTGAAAATGGGAAACCATGGGAACCATTTTCAGGGCAGCCGACAGTGATTGTTGGTACCCATTACAGCTAACACCCTTCAGGTTCGACAGCGTCGTACGGTAAAGTGCAGTAAGTCGTTCATTCTCAATTATACAACCATCTTAAACTATATGCAATTCAGCAAAGTAGTGTGGGAACTCAGAAAAAATCTCTTAAATACCGCTACCTTTCCACTTATTAAGCCATGTAAATGAATTTTCACCAAATTAATAAAATATTACGAAATATCATAACCCACTAGATACAATATCTATTCTGGTTCTATTCTACCCCTAGATACATTTTAGATGCTCAGTTTTACTCTCAGTTCATCCTCGACTTTAAAATTCTTAGGTTTCTGTTTCGTCTTCTCTTCCTTGTTAGTATAGTGTATGTTTATGAAATGTTAAAAGTATTATTGTAATCTCCTAGATGTTTAGTTTTTAATCTTATTCTTATATCCTCAGTAGGAAAATGTATCTTACGCTTTTTATGTATTATTTTATTAGATTTTGTATGTTAGGTGATACATTTAAGTTAAAGTGAGTTACAGCCAAAGGGACCTCTGGTTCTACTTGTAATTAACATTAAATAAATATATTTCTATCTTCTGAATGCAAGCTGACCGCACGGCATAAGCAAGTTATCTCTTTTAGCGCTACAAACTACTTCTACTAAATATTGAAGAAATATGTGGTTATTATACAGATCACCTGACGGAAACAAACTGAGTATCGCGTGAAGTGAGTCCAACCACAAAAAATGTAATTCCCTACTTTGATACACCAGTAGATGATGTAGAGTGAACAAACGTTCTGGAAACTTAGATGTGAAGCGTCCACTGTATGTGCAGTTATAACAATGTATGACTTACTGGAACATCACACTTCAAGTGAAAAGACGAATGCATCAGTTGAACTAACGACGACTTCACTCAGATCAGTCCTCACCTGTGGTTGCAGTCTGTCCCGTAATCTATTTCCGGCCGTTCTACATGTACTAGCTTTTGGTGTCTGAGCACGGACTAGTTTAAATCAGCCTTGACCTCCGTATTAGCAGCATTAACCGGTATAAGCTGAGATTACAGTACTTTCACGTCTGGATGACCATGAGGGACCTGTTGGTAATCCTCGCTTAACACCGGCTCGCGGGGAGAATGTTCACACGTTCATCGAATATTTTACAGTAAAAAGGAATGATATATGCCAAGTTGACACTGCGCACAATGAACGCTAAATTAAACACAAACTCATACTGAATAAATAAAGTTTATCTTTGAAATTTCATAGCGCCGGGTCCGATTCACATTCAAATCAGGGATCTTAATTCTGGACTGAAGCTGAAATAGGAGGCATTGTACCGGGTACGACTGAGGGCGACATCAAGCTGACCACGTTCCAATGCGCTATTTGCAGGTCATCTGGCTAGCCAACAGTCGTCCTGCCAGGCCGAGACTCGGGATTGTTTATTTAGCCATTTCAGTGTAGAAACAAATCAATTATTAAATGAAGTGGCCTCCATAAGTCATAGAACAAAATAGGCTTGTAACACTTTCCTCCAAGTGGTACCGCTTTGTGCGGTTTTCTGCCAGGTGATATGAGCAGTCTTCCTCATTCTGGTGGTCTTCAACTAGGCCTCTGATGTTCCTTCGCAATCCATTACAGCACTAGCTTAGTCCATATTTCATCATTATGTGGACATGGTGAGACCAATGCCACTCTCACCAAGATGTCCTTAACATTAGTGCTCGACAGCATGTCAACTGCTCTTTTCCTGTCTTCCCTTGTATATCCCAGCATTGGTCTTTCGATGACTCTCTGAGCTGTCCTAAGTAGCGTCCAAGTCTCACAACCATGTGCAGAATACGAGTGTCAAGTATCTCACACTCCAGTCTTGGGTGATCGGTATTCGAATTTGGATTGTAAAGGAAAATACCTTTCTCTCCTGTCAAATGTATCAATTTCGAGAAGAGGACAGAGATTTTAAGACACTAACTCTGGAGTACAAGATGGTGGGGTCGATCACAGCTCTGTCCAGTGCTGTTTGAAGCTGCTCTGGGACATACAATAATAGATGATGATGATGATGATGATGATAATAATAATAATAATAATAATAATAATAATAATAATAATCATGGCGGAACACAAGAACCTGATTATCATACCGCACCTGGTGCGAGGGCTTTTGTGCCAAGTACGACCTCTCGTATCAGTAAGCCCAAAAAACGCATTAAATGGAACAATGATATGAATGAATTTATCATGCGGGCATATCTTCGAATAACTCGTCTCGAAATTGAAATTGCAGGATATAGGCAACAACTACACACAGCCTTTACAAATCAGTACCCAACAATGAAAGTTACTGGACAGCGCATTGCAGATCAACGAAGATCAATCATCAAGAACAATTTGATCCCGGGTCCTGTTCTTAGTAGAATCAGACAAGAAGTAACACAAGAACTCTTTCCACTTCTTGAAAGTACCGAGTCTGACTCAACGGTTAACAGTCCACCTGATACTGATATAACAGTACATACAAATAATCCTGAAGTGATACTTTCAGATAACTCTGACCTCCATGACAAGACACATGTTGAATTCTAAAAGGCCCTGCTAGAATATTCTGGTACCGATCCTACACAACGACCCATACTGCCAAGGCAGCAATCATACAAAAAGTTTGGAAAAATCATTGAAGATCTTAATTGAAAGTCTTGCCAGAATATCTGAAAGAGCATCAGACGTTCCCTGAAATACATACTGCTATATACTGTGCAGCACTTAAAAGCAGTACGACTGAACAGTGGAAAGCCATTTTTGCCTAACAATAAGTCTGTCAAGAAAAAATTGAGAGAACCACCTTGGGTAAAACGCCTGAAAGAACGCATCATCCAAATCCGCCAGGACGTGAATCGCCTGCAGCAATACAAGAATGGAGTAAGAGGGAAACGCCTAAATAACAAAATTAATCGAATTCTGAAAATCAATTCAAGGCAGAGTCTGGAGGAACCTGGAAGCACAGTACTACAAGAAACCCTAGAAACAATGAAGCAAAAGTTGCCCGCATTATCCAGGCGCCTCAAAAGGTACCAAAACACCACAGAGAGAAAATCACAGAACGCAATGTTCGAAAAAAATGAGAAACAGTTCTACAACAATCTGAACGAGAGAACACAAGATGCAGCACAAGATGGAAATACGTCCAGCGAAAAAAAATTCACAGCCATTGGTCGGGAGTATGGTCGAACCCAGTGCGGAAGCCCATTGGATCAGTGAACTGCAAGATAGAACTAATTAAGTGAAGCATATGGCAACCAAGGCTGTTGAGATCGGAGAAATACAACAGAGCATCAAGAAACTGCAGAACTGGAAGGCCCCAGGCATTGATCGTATACACAATTATTACTACAAGAAATTTACATGTACTCATTTCCTTCTGACTCAACATTTCCAGAAATTTTTAGATAACCCGGCAACATTCCCAGCTTTCCTGTGCACCGGCATCACATATCTGAAACCAAAGGATGAAAATCTGCAAAATCCAGCGAAGTATCGGCCTATAACATGTCTATCTACTCTATATATTTACATCTATAATAGCCAACAGAATTCCGAAACACTGCAAGGAAAACCATATCATTGCCGAGGAGCAAAAGGGTTGCAAGAAGAATACCAAGGGGTGCAAGGAGCAACTGATTATCGACACTGTGGTCCGGGAACAAGCACACCATAAATCCAGGAACCTATACACGTGCTTCATTGACTACCAAAAGGCCTTTGATTCAGTACCACACACTTGGCTCATACCTGTTCCGGAACTATATAAAGTTGACCCCTCAATCACTCACTTCCTGAAGACGGTAATGGCAGACTGGAACACCTCACTTCACGTTTCTCTAAGAAACTGTAGTGTTGCAACAAGACCCATACCAATACGACGAGGGATCTTCCAAGGGGACTCACTGAGTCCATTATGGTTCTGCATGGCGTTAAATCCACTATCCTACCTACTGAACACAAGTGGGTATGGATTTAGCATTAAGAATAAGCGAGAAGAGCTATTCAAAATCAGCCACCTACTCTATATGGATGACATAAAGCTGTATGCCTCTACCAAACCCCATCTCCAACATCTCTTCTCAATTACCAAGACGTTTTCTTCAGATATAGGCATGCGGTTTGGATTGGACAAATGCAGAACCCAAACTGTCATCAGAGGATCCTACTCAGCACAAGGGACACCTTCGAGTTTAAGCGACGAATCCATACAACAGCTGGAGGAAGAAGAAATGTACAAATACCTCGGTTTTCATCAGAGCACTCGTATGAAACATGCCGACATCAAGAGAAATGTCACGCAGCAATATATAACACGTCTCAACAAGGTACTATCATCAAAACTGACAGCTAAACATCTTATCAAAGCAGTCAATACGTACGCCGTACCACTGCTCACATACTCCTTTGGTATCATAAAATGGACCCAAACAGAACTCCAGCAGTTACAAACGAAAACAGCAGTTTCACTCACCCGGTACCATATGCACCATCCTAAATCTGCAACCGAACGTCTTACACTCCCGAGATCAGAAGGTGGTAGGGGCTTCTTATCCATTGTCAATTTACACAGCAATCTAATATCAAGTCTAAGAAAATATTTCCACTCGAGAGCTGATACATCGTGTCTTCATCATGCTGTTTGCAGAGCTGATATGAACTATACACCTCTCAATCTGTCGTCACCAGAAATGCCAGTTTCTACCCCACCTACAAAAGAAATGAATATGGCCATGTGGAAGCAAAAACCTCTTCATGGAAATACCCCCATGAATTGGATCAGCCTCATATCGACAAACCTGCGTCGCACGCTTGGCTGACCTACTCCTGTCTTTTCCCAGAAACAAAAGGATTTGTTCTGGCCATCCAAGATCAAGTAATTGCTACACGGAACTACCGTAGATTTATCATGAAGGATCCAACAGTTGTCTCAGACAACTGCCGCCGCTGTTCCAGAACTACAGAGAGCATACAGCACATCATCCCTGGTTGCCCACACTTGGCCAACACCGATTATATGCACCGACATGATCAGGTAGCAAAAATTATTCACCTGAAACTTTCTGTAAAATGTGGATTTCTTCAGTCATCAACTGCATATTGGAAATATACACCTCCACCCATTCTCGAAAACTCTTCATATAAACTACTATGGGACCGAGAAGTCATATCCCATGTCACGCTCAGCAACAACAGGAAAGATATTATTCTAATAGATAAATCAAAAAGATCCGCATCCCTTATAGAAATTGCTTGCCCAAATACCTCCAATCTGCAAACAACAATAGCCACAAAGATATCAAAATACACAGAACTGGCAATAGAAATACAACGCCTGTGGAAACTAGAATCAGTCACCACAGTTCCAGTAGTAATATCATGTACCGGTGTTATTCCAAAATGCTTGCACAGCTCTCTGGCCGCATTAAACCTGCATCATCACACATACGTAGAACTACAGAAAGCCACCCTCCTGAGCACTTGCCACATTGTGAGGAAGTTCCTAGGAACGACTTTTCTTCTGACTCACGCCAAACAGCATGAAGATCCAGGCCGCAGTTCCAGTAATACTGAAGAACAGATTCCCAAAACGGGGACATAAGAAGTCTGAAGTTGTTTGAATTTATTGTATAAATGTATATGTTGTAATTATTTCTATTATAAATATTTGTACATATATGTACCTGTAGTTTCATAATCAAGAGGGTGACTCCTTGCTTAGGCCGAGTCAGCCCATTATGTTACCGGCACAAGCCGAGCCTTCCCAAATTGATACAAATAATAATAATAATAATAATAATAATAATAATAATAATAAT
The DNA here is from genome assembly GCF_040414725.1 of Anabrus simplex. Lineage (NCBI taxonomy): Eukaryota > Metazoa > Arthropoda > Insecta > Orthoptera > Tettigoniidae > Anabrus > Anabrus simplex. The sequence goes on along the minus strand of NC_090265.1, from coordinate 38,026,879 downwards.
AATAATAATAATAATAATAATAATAATAATAATAATAATGATAATAATAAAGCAAAATAAAGCCTCCGTAACTCAGGTGGCAGCCTGTCGGTCTCTCATCGCTGGGTTCCGTGGTTCAAATTCCGGTCGCTCGATGTGAGATTTGTGCCGGACTATGCGGAGGCGGGACTGGTTTTTCCTGTCGTCTTTCATTCCAACAACACTCTCCAATACCATTTAATTTCATCTGTCAGTCATTAATAATTGTCCCAGACTAATGAAACAGCTTCGGCAGCCGATACAGTTCCTATCCTCACCGATAGATCGGGGCTTCATTCATTTCATTCGGTCGAATGACTGATAAGAGACTGTGGATTTTAATTTTCAGTAATAATAATAATAATAATAATAATAATAATAATAATAATAATAATAATAATAATAATAATAATAATAATAATAATAATCAATATACCGAGCAAGCTGTTCGCTTCGTTCCCACTCCTAGCCTTTTTCGTTCCACCTTCACTATAAGTAAGACCTATCCGTGTCGATGCGACGAAAACAAAAATTAGTAAAATAATAATAAAAATAATAACTACAAAAATGGCATCTACATTAGACAACGCAGGAAGGAAGTATACTCTAAGATAGAGAAGATCACGGACACAATACGAAAGCAGAGTTCGCTTCTACGGTCGCATACGACGGATGATCGATTCTCGATGGCCGAAACGTATCTTGAGAATATTTGACAGAAAACAAAAAACGGCAATGCCATGGTACGTTAATGTCAGGAAAGATCTTCAAGAACTGGGCCTACAAGCAGAAGATGCACAAGACCGAAATCTTTTCAGAGCAGCCATCAGGACTTTTGGGACTTTCCGGGACGAAAAACGGGCAACTGGTACAAAATGGACAGAAGAGCGTCATGTTAAACACTGTCAGCTAACGAAGACGATGTGGATCAAGAGAAAATGAAAAAATGCCAGAATGTAAAGTGAGGCTTATCGTGGTCCCTAGTTGGCCGGTTAGCGAATTTGAATGGATGAATGAATATTAATGCTTCAGCTATGATGTGCAGGCGTTGAGATTTTCGCCATGTAACGCAGAGTTTTATGAGTCAATTTATACCGTACTATTTACGAAAAGGAGGAGGAAATATAGATATTGTCAATGGACTAGAAGTTAATTCTGTGTTAAGCATTCGATAAATTAGCATCCATATGTTGTAATCTTAGTTACTTTTCCAGTAGTATTCTTTGGCATACAATGTCTTATGGCTGGGCGCCGTCCAAACATTTTTGTGTCGTGACGCCTCAAAATGTGTGACAGAAGTGTAACCATAGCAACCGTGCAGGCTATGTCTGAAATCAGAAGCTGTTGGAGGATGGCCATGACCGGGAGGCATATTTATGGTCATTTGTTTTTCGCAAAGGGAAAAGTGTTTTGTTCTTTCTCTTAGTTCAAAATAATTAATAAATACATTTCAATTGCATTAGATTGCCCGTCCATCACAATATATCTCGTGTTAAGGTGGAAATATGGGCTTGAGAAAAATACGTTTGCACACTCCTCCTGGCAGCAGAGAACACTTACAAAGAAGACGGGGATCTCTCGGCGAACAAAGAAAGAACACCTTAAAGACCATATCTTTTGAAATGTACGATCTCCCATGTTTTATTTGTTTTGTGTCGAAAGTCGATAATGCCGTGCTGCTGTTGGAGAAGGCTTTCAGGGACAAGAGAAGAATCAGACGTTGTTGTTACCTGGAACTGTCTTGGCTTGGCGGTAATTTACGTCAACCTCCTCGACAGCCGTAGCTGGAAGTAGGATGCTGAGGGCAGACTTCTTACAACTTGAGAGCATAATTTGTGCTTTATCCGTCTCGTTGCTTCGGTTTTCAGCTTTGATGCAGCTCTCTATACCATCCTATCCTGTGCTAACATTTTCATTTCTACGTGACTACTACAACCTACATTTCTAATCTCTAATCTGTCTGTCACATTCTTTTCTTTTTTGCTATTTTCTTTACGTCGCACCGACACAGATAGGTCTTATGGCGACGATGGGATAGGAAAGGCCTAGGAATGGGAAGGAATCGGCCGTGGCCTTAATTAATGTACAGCCTCAGCATTTACCTGGTGTGAAAATGGGAAACCACGGAAAACCATCTTCAGGGCTGGCGACAGTGGGATTCGAACCCACTATCTCCAGATTACTGGATACTGGCCGCACTTAAGTGACCGCAGCTATCGAGCTCGGTCTCTGTCATAACCATACCTTGGTCTACTTCTGACGTTCTTACCAACTACTTCCCTCAAAATCCTTCTGAACAAGTACTGGATGTCTTAAGATGTGTCTTACCATTCTATCTTTTCTTCTGGTCGAATTTCGGCATGATTGTTTTCCGTTCACCAATTCCAATCAGTACCTATTGATTCGTAATTCGTTCTATCCAATTTATCTTCAGCATTATTCTGCAACACCACATTTCAAAAGCTTCTGTTCTCTTTCTTTTCGAGCTGGCTATCGCCCATGTTTCACTTCCATACATTGCCACGCTTCAGACAAATGTCTTCTAAAACATATTTCTAATTCCTATATCAATGTTCGAAGTAATCATATATAATTTCCTAAGAAAGACCTTCCTTGCTAGTGCTAGTCTCCATTTTTGTCCTGTTTAATTCTGCCATCATTAGTTGTTGTACTACCCAAGTAACAATATTCATCTACTTCCCTTAAGACTTCACCTCCTAACCTTATATCTACTACATCACCTGACTTCGTTCGAATGCACACGCACCATTAATTTCGTTTTGGATTTGTTTATTTTCATCTTGTATTCCTTCTCTTGGACTGTATCCGTACTATTCAGCAATTTTTCAAGATCATTTCCAGACCCAGATAAAATAACAGTATCATCGGCAAATCTCAGATTTTTTATTTCCTTTCGTTGAATTCTGATTCATTTTCCAAATTCCTTTGCCAGCCCCTTTGCCTCCTGTTTTAACGATCTCAATAAGTAAACATAGTAAGTCAACAGGGTAGTCAGTTTGTTCAGTTAGTAACAATAACCGTCAATGTATTAAGTTAGCAACAACGATAATCTAATTTGGAGATGGCTGATACCTCATCGCTACGGTATGCATTAAGTAAATATTTGTGGTTTTCCCATTTCATTTACACAAAAAAATTTACGATGGCAGTTGAAACATTAGGACAATTTCTTCCTCTGTTTCTCGCGTAAGAGATACTGTGGCGGTATAAGCAATGTTGCCAAGCCTTCCATTACTACTGCTGCTACTACAACTATTACTACTAACCATAATCATAAAAATGTCTCAGACACTATATTTCAGTTGTTGAACTTGAATGCTTAAACGCAGCAGAGACAGTGGTCCGAAAAGGATTAGGTGAAATAGAAAAATTCAGGATGGCATGACACGTCAACAGGTGTCCCACAGGGGTTGGTTGTGGGTCCACTTGTATTTGTCGTTAGTGTGAACGGCATAGGGGACGCATTGATATGGAGCAAGTACCACATATACGAGCATGATCTTCAGATTTGTTATTACTCATTTTCACAAGACACATGTATCCATTGACAGATTTACGTTTGACTTACGACGACTCAGTGGCTATGTCAAATATAACATCTTGTTAAAAAATCCTAATAAAACTCAGACTATAATATTTGGTACCAAAAGAAAAACCTTCACTTGTTACAAAGTAGACCCCCCAATTACGTTAAATAATACTGTCGGGCCCTTCTGCACGTCAATAAGAAACTTTGGTGTTCTAATGACTGAGACTCTAAATTGGACTGAACAAGTGATAAATACATGCCGTAAAGTTCAGAAATCCCACTTTACTCTGAAAAACTACTCTACTATTTACCCCAAATATATTTTTCTTTTAAAATTTACTTTACGTCGCACCGACACATATTCGTCTTAGGCAGACGATGGGATAAGAAAGGCCTAGGAGTGGGAAGGAAGCGGCCGTGGCCTTAGTTAAGGTACAGCCCCAGCAATTGCCTGGTGGGAAAATGGGAAACCATGAAAAACCATCTTCAGGGCTGGTGACAGTGGGGTTCGAACACACTATGTCACGGATGCAAGATCACAGCTGCGCACCCCTAACTGCACGGCCAACTCACCCGAGCCAAAACGTGTTGAAATACAACTGGTACAATCCCTAATCTTAACTGTCCTAGAATACTGTGACACTGTACTTACGGACATATCTCAAGACAATAAAATGCTCGAACGGAGTTTAAACTGCCGTCCCAGATTTATATTTAAGCCGCGATTTTTTTCTCACATTTCACCTCATAGGGAGTTGTAATTGCTTCGTGAGCACGACCGTCGCAGGCTCCACATATTAACCGTACTGCGTAGAATTGTAAACTCAGATGCACCGAATTACGTTTCATCAAACTTTAATTACCTCTCCTTCTATCATTACTACGATACTCGATCCGTCTCCTCTTTAACTATATCTCTCAGACACCCCAGGGCCTAAAACCGCTCCTTTGTAGACACCGCCGCTAAACTGTGGAACACCCCCCTCGTTAACATTAGAGATTTGCGTTCTGGTAGGTGATTTAAGATGGATTGCCTAAATCACTTGCTGAATGTTTCCAGCTGACTCGTATGACCAGTGAAGTATGAATTAGTGCATGAAAGAGCATATTTTCGTAAAATTAAAAATATATTTGCTAGTTAAAGATTTTTCTGTATTTTCTTCTTTTATTAGTAGTATACTATTCTTACTTTTACAATTATTATCACCTTCAGTTATATTGCCACGTTGTACAATCTGTAGTTATTTCTATTATTATCTCCATATTTGCTATTAGTACTACTGTATATTTTTATGATCTGTTGTATTTTTTACCTGTTACGTCATATTTTAAACGTTGTGGTTAAGTGTAAATGGGGGCCTCGTACCTTAACTTCACCACAACTAAAGACGAATTACTTACTTACTTACTTAGGAGGGAAGTTACTTAGAAAGATTTGGGAGTAAAGAGACGAGTTGCTCAACTATGCGGTACGTTCAGTGCCGTCAGCGGAGGGATGGGGAGGAGTGACGTTAGTAGGCGCAACAATTTGAGCGAAACTTTTACATTTGTGGAAAACCATAATATAGAATTAAAGTGATTCAAAAGGATAAATTTGGGCAGATTTTCATTTTTAAGGAGAGGACTTGAATATTGGAACAATTATCAAGGAAAATGTTCCTGGAACGTCATTTTACAAATTGATGTAGGGGCCTGTGAATGGAACTTCATAAACAACTGCATTCTTGCCATATACTTCCTGATGTTAACAGAATATCTGAGACATTGGTATTTTAATGTTTGCCTGCGGTATGGATTTATAATGGTATCTGCTGAGGGGAGGAAAGAGGTTACCTGAAGCTGCATTGAGTTGAAGTTCGGAATTCGTTTTGGCTCACTATATCTAATTCATTGATTATTCAAGACTCAATTTATCACTGACGCAATTGGAAAATCGAACGAAACTGGTGAAACATGCCTGGAAGCAGTGGGTACCGGTTGGTTTCTTCCAAAACAAATCATGAAGTGTTTCATTGCTTCAACAGAGCCACGAATAGCTACACAGGTCTCCATCAGTAATCTTTTTTGTTCGCTCTGGTATTTCTTTCCCTAAAATCAGAAAAACTGATACCGGTAACAAGAATCTTGAGTGACTCGTGTGTTCAATTAAAATTTTGTCAATGAATGAACACACATTTCCTTACAAGTTTTTAGATAAATAAATCGAAAAGAAAGAGAATTGACTCTTGTTTATGATTATATTGTACATATTGCCATATTCATGGTGAAACAAATGTTCATAAGGTCGGGAATCCAACTCGCGACCCATTTGTAAAAGGCTTCGACGAGAGTCCAACTAAGAACTACTTGCGAAGCCATGAAAGGTCTCGGTAAGAGAGGGAGAAAGGAGAAGCCAAAGACTTGAGTGCAAAGAAAGAAGGCATAAGTCTAAGGCATTTATTTTTATATGTCACTGATTAGTAGGATACCTTCCAATTCTTCTTGTCAATTTACTGTACAATCGCTTTCCTGTACATTTTTATCTTCAGTACTTCCAATTATTTCAATTTCTGAACGAAGTCGAGATCTGGGATGATTATTCATATTCATCATATCGTCGTCTCCAGAATCTCCATCAGTGATGTCTTCACACGCATTATCAGGTGGCAGTATGGAGACACATGTCAGTTTTACTAAAATCGTCATCATCTTCCTCTAATGCACTCACTATTTCATCAAGAGTCATAAACCTTAAGACAAAAACGAAGGTTGTCATAGACCCATATTTCCCGACTGTCCTTTCTATAGGACACCTTTATCCTCCTGTAATTGATGTGGGAACCATAAAGGTAAACCTTTATTTGATATCGAAATATAACACTTACATGGCAAGAGAATATAAGATATGGAAAATGAATCAGTGAGGTACTTGTAACAATAATATTATTACATTTGGATTAATCGGCGCACGTCCTCTTTATGATTGTAACATGGGCTTTGTTCAGAGACGCATACCACACTGATACACTAACTCAGCTTAATTAAAATAGTTAGTGTGTAAGTTCATATCTTTCCCTCCCATTCTTCTACATTGTTGAACCGAACTCACTATTGCTGACAACTAACAAAAGAGTGTGAACTGTCTTTTTAACAGGGTGGTAGACATATCTGGGTTAACTGCGTCTGATTTAAGTTCTTTGACTTAGGGATTGGGTGTTTTTGTTTTTCTCATTATACACTGAGTGTCCAAAAGCCACAGGAAGGGGTGTCCCATTAGGAATGTGCCGTTTATGACCCCTGAGCCTTGCGGCTAGCTGCGGCGTAGCTCAGCAGTCGGTCACAAACACCAGTGTCGTGAAGATGGCAACAAGTCGCGAGTTAACCGACTTTGAACGTGGGATGATCATCAGCGCACGGCGCATGACTCATAGCATTGCAAAGATTACACGAGAATTCGGGTTTCCGAGGTCAACAGTGTCGAGGATGGATCTTCAGTACCTCAGAGAGAATGTTACCACCCGCATAAACTGCCGTACGGAAAGACGCCAGGTGCATAACAAACGGACGTCACGTCGCCTCCGCAGAATCATACTGGGCGCTCGACGGGGTACTTTGAGTCAGATCACCCCCCAGTTCAATGTGTGAGTCAGGAACCCATTTCTACCAGCACTGTAAGGAGGCAACTGCACCTCATAGGCTTCACCAACCGACGACCATCTCGTGTCCCTTTGCTGACACCTCCACACAGAGCTCAAGTACATGCAAGGCCCGCGAACATCGGCAGTGGACCATGGAACAGTGGCGGCGTGTGGTGTATGCCCCATGAAGCTATGGATCATGCGTGTTAACAAGGTTGAGTCCAGGCGGGACGTGACTCAGTTCTGGTCTGGGAGGCGCGGCGTTTTAATGGTCGCAATTAGGCCCCATTGTTCGGCTGCAGGGAGCGCTGTCACGTGCACGTTATGTGGACATTCTTTAAAACCATCTCCATCCCTTTCTGGCGCTAGAGTACCCTGATGGAGACGTCACGTTTCAACAGCACAATGAGCCATGTCACCGCTCTGTTAAGCATGCAGGTGGTTGGAGGAGCACTGGAGGAGGATTGGCCCCCAGATCCCACGGTCTTAATCCAATCAAGTATTTATGAGATGCTGTCGATGTTGGTCTACGCTCCATGAATCCCGCACCAACTACACAAGACCGATTGTGGGTAGCAGTGTAAGATATGTGGTTCCAGATCCCTCCAGAACTATTCCAACACCTTGTAGAGTCGGTGCCTCGCTGTTGCCGTGTTGACTTGCGGAGGAGCAACTCACTATTAACATCACATTCAGTGTCTTCCTATGAGTTTTGGGCACTAAGTGTACTTCTCTGTATATACGTACAACGCACCACTCTGCCAACCACCACAAAAATATATCATGGTGAACACATTTGGTTGGTATCAGGAAGGGCATCTGGTCGTAAAACTGGGTCAAATCCACACGTGTGGGGCAGTGAACTCCCACAACCCCATCAGTATATGGGAAAAGCGGAAGATATAAGAAGAAGAAATAGGGGCTGAGAAACCGAACCTCAGTCCTGGTTATTATTTCAGGTTTAATTTATTTTAACGTGTAAACACACTCTTTAACGCCATGTATTATTTTACAGGCGAACATCGTACTAAATGCAGTGCCAAATGGGATCTACTCCACTGCTAAGTAAGAAGGTATGAAGGTGTTTCATACTTCGGCTTGGTTTTTAACCTCAGACCCTAGAATCCAGAATTGATTTGCGGTGGAATCATAATGCCTAGCTGATTTTCTGTAGAGCTCCTGCTACAGTCTGTTGATTCATACCAGGAAATAAAAAAAAATAAGGCAGATTGCCTCTCGTTTTATCCTCACAAAAACTGGGAGGAAACAGCTTATGCACGTCATGTACAGTAAAAGTAGATGTAAAATCACAAACAAGTTCCTACACACAGTGGTCCGCTGGCGTCATGTGTCTGTGGTCTGACACCGTAGTTAGCCTGTTTCAGTCCCGTTGGTGACTTTCCCCATTAGAATGTAGGCTAACCGCTCATCACTATATTGCAGCCAATAGCCCGGATTAAATACCTAACCTGTCGGCAGTGTTCATATGGAGCGATGGTTTATGACGCTGTTGGTGATTCATCCGTCAGAAAGAGACATTAGGCCTTGAGCAGACTCCGGCTGTTATTAGACAGGAGTAGGTTATGTGTCGATACCGGGTTTCATCTTCTCCCTATCTCGTCGTCATCATTATCATCATCATCATCCCACATCATACGCACAGGTCGCCCATGGTTGTCACATTCACCCGGGAGGAGAATATGTCCTCGAACAATCCCGGTCCCGTATGTCACAAGCCGAAAAAATCAATCAAACAATCAACGCACAGAGAAATAAGCCGATGGGAACATCCTCAAATTTTTACTTTTTCATGTAATCGGTCTGTTGCAAAGTGGTCGGATGAATGTCGTGCTAGAGGCAACGTGCTAATGAAAACTTACTGAATCAAGCGAAAGTTGAATACATGTCAGGATGTATAATGAAACTTATTGTGGTTCCTAGTTGGCCGATTAGCGAATAACAACCCCTTGTTCGATTGCCGGCCAGATAAAATATTTTAACTTGCATCTCAGTGCTTGCTCAAGGTCCACTCGGCCTACGTTTTTACAGTTGAGGCGCTACCAGGCCGTGAGGTAGCGGCTCCGATCTAGAAAGCCAAGAATAAGGACCGAGATGATTCGTCGTGCCAACCACATGACACCTCGTAATCTCCAAGGCTTCAAGCTGAGCAGCGGTCACGGTTGCTCTTCGAAGCTGTTGCGCCATGGTGTTTGGTTTTATTATTATTCCCACTCGTACTGAGCCTTTATGTACTGCCTGTTTAACAACCAATCTTACTTTCAAGGTTTAGATCTTTTTCTGTCTCTTTTGAGCATCTTTTGAGCCCATCAATTAGTGCCTTCTTATGTTGTTATTCTTCTACTTATTATTTCTTGACATACTTGATACCATTGGACTGTGTTCCATTACACTTGTTTCCCTTGACGTTAAGTTTTCTTCCTATAAAATGGTAGCAAGGCAAACCTTACCTGCGTGTGACTAGTGAGAAGGGAAAGTCAAAAGACTTACGTGCCTTTAGGGAAAGAAGTTGTCAGCTGTGTTTGATCGGAAGACGTCAAGAAATAATGATCGAAGAAGACTTACAGTATAACTGTGCTCCTGAAGGGGCAATACGCAGCTTCTCACTCCCATCAAAGCAATAAATTCCCCCATCCCGACTCAGGAGGAAGAGAATCGTGAAATAATTGGACTCTTTAGTTGGAAACACAACAGTCGCAATTACTTTCAAACAACAGGGCGACAAGAATGTTGGATGGTTGAAGTTAGCAGAAATGTAGCTTCTACGTAAGGGTACGTACATTCGCATGTCTCCAAATTCACAACTCTATATAAAAGAATTCTTTATCCATTCGATATATATTTTGAACACCTAGTTTTGCAATACGGAGGATCGTCGCCCACTCCCACTGATGGAGTTCAAGTAGGATTCATAATAAATCGTTGGAAAATGAAATCAGCTACTTTAGCATTATTAGATTCTCGTGTCACGAAAGCCTTCCCCTCGGCCTAAGGGTAGCGAGGTTGCTTCTTACTCGAAGATCCCGAGTTCGATTCCGTCCCAAGTCATGAAATTTTGCCTGGATATGCGGACTGGTTCGATGTTGACTCAGTCTACGTACGAACTATCTGATGGCGAGATACCGGCCCCTGCCAAAAAAGTCAAGAATAACTGACGAGTGTTGGTCTTCTTGTCATGAGGTTGCCTTCGGGCTTAGAAATGTTCCCTTGGTAACCTAAGGCCAATCAATGCTGTACAATAATTGGGGGGGGGGGGGGTGAGGTAGGTTGCTATTGTTTGTGCTACCAAGGTGTGGAATTGTATCCCGCTTGTTTCATATTTTGCAATACCAATTAAAAATATATATTGTGTGGGAGTAGACTGTGTTTCCGTTACGGCCGTGGAAGTTAAATTATTCTCTGTTCGCAACATGTGCTCACCATTTCCACGCATGAATTAACCTGATAATAATTGACTGTATCCTGTAGCTTTACTCGTTTCCAGAAACATGAACCTTACCACTCGACTCCTTGTTTGTACACATCACAGAATGTTGACGAAGAATGGAAGTTACTTTTTTCTACTCAAACAACTTCACATTCCCTATTTTCGCTGATTAACCCATAAAATGTAAAAAAATTATAGCCCGCATAAAACTGTTAACGACCGAGCTCGATAGCTGCAGTCGCTTAAGTGCGGCCAGTATCCAGTATTCGGCAGATAGTAGGTTCGAACCCCACTGTCGGCAGCCCTGAAAATGGTTTTCCGTGGTTTCCCCATTTTCAAACCAGGCAAATGCTGGGGCTGTACCTTAATTAAGGCCACGACCGCTTCCTTCCCACTCCTAGCTCTTCCCTGTCCCATCGTCGCCGTAACACCTATCTGTGTCGGTGCGACGTAAAGCAAAAAAAAAAAAAAAAAAAAAAAAGAACTGTTAACGTGACTGCTGCTGCCTAATCAAACACCTCCCAGACATTAGGTATCTCGTACTCAAGCCATATTAGGGTTACTTGGTTTGGTAATCCATAACAGACAGCTATTTAATAGTCCTTATAATACTGAGTGAACCCTCACTCTAGCCTTAAGATTACGATTACAGTATCCAACAACTCAGGGTTGTAGGGATGCTGCCCCTACTTCATGACATCGGCATTCTCATCATTAGTTGTTTTACTCGATGCTGAGAGTCGAGGACTCATAACTGTATCATTTCTGTGTTGCAGCCTTGACGAGGTGCCTGTATCCAGGGTGGTTTTCAGCTTTCCTTGTCATGATATGAAGAGGTAGGCCAGTGATCTTCTTCGCCTGATCTAACCGTTTACTTGTTATTCTCCATGGTCTACTGCCTTCAACTTTTGCCTTGCCAAATGTTCTTTTCCAAGTTCTCTTCTTCTCTTTTGAAAATGATACAGACCGGAAATTTCCTAATAAAATAAAGTACTGTAATGATTCACGCCACCTACTGCCATTTCTTGATGGATGCAGTTCATTCTCGGTTGTCACTTGGTACAGTTCAGAGCAAAGTGTAGCTTCCACCGAAGTCACAGTCTCATTCATGGCTGTGACAATATGGAAACTGCTGGGGTGTGTGTGGCGCTAAGTAATGACATTCAGAGCACGACCACTGCGTTGAGCCGTGCTCCAATAGCACTGCCTGGTCCAGTAAGGAAAGCCATGGCAAACCACCTCACACCTCATCTTGCCTAGTGCGCCTCATTTTGGCTCCGCAATCGATTGTTGCGGTTTTCCCGTAAGCGCATAACCTTTAGTGATGTTGCTTGAGGACCCGATCAGCCTCTGCGTAGATGACCTAATACACAAGTTTACGTGCGGGTAACCGTCTCATTTTGACGTCTAATGTTAAATAAATAAATACACAAATAAATGAGGAAAAGGAGACTTATCTTCTACCGTCACATAGTCAGAATGGACTACAAGAGACTGACCTCAGGAATCGTCAACACCATTTCTAGAGGGAAGGGGACAAATTCTAAATGGACAAAACTGGTTCGAAAAGAGCTAGAATTTTTAAAAATTGATCCCAAGGAAATATTCAACAGGGATAAATTTAGAGTGCTGATCAGAACATCTGACACTCTCCAGTCACTGACAGCGAAAACATTGCTTCCTGGACTGGGAGTAAAGTGGACTCAGGAGAGGAAAGCAACCCACAGTGCAAAGATGAAGGAATACGGGGATAAGAAGAAAGCTCACCAGGAAGAGGAACCACGTGGGAGCCAGAACGAAACAAGGAAATAAATATTATAAATAAATAAATAAATAAATAAATAAATAAATAAATAAATAAATAAATAAATAAATAATAATAATAATAATAATAATAATAATAATAATAATAATAATAATAATAATGTTATTTACTTCACGTCCCACCAACTACTCTTACGGTTTTAGGAAACGCCGAGGTGCCGGAATTTAGTCCCGCGGGAGGTCTTTTTCTGTACGTGCCAGTAAATCTATCGACACGAGACTGAATTATTTGACCATCTTCAAATACCATCGGACTGAGCCTATCTGCCAAGTTGGGGTCAGAAGGCCAGCGACTCAACCGCCTGATCCAGTCAGGCCGGCGGACTGGCTAGTAACTTGCTTGCTCCGTTTCATTGCAGCGTTCTGTGCCTGCAACACTCCGCTTCTCCCCCCTATCACCTCTACCTAAATCAAACTTCCGAATGGATTAGTTAAATGTATACTGTGGGTATAGGTGAGTAACAACATTATCGTAGCTAAACCTCTCCACTGTACTCTCCCTCTTGCTTTTGGATTGTCTTGAAGGCCGCAGAGTACTCGAAGATGTGCAGTCACAACCTGCAGAATTGTATCTCACGCCATTTCAGAAGTTTATTTCCAAAAGTTACGGCGCAGCCACTTGCTTGGTTCGTCGAATTTAACACGGTGGTCTTAAACAAAAATGCCCGCATTTTGTAGACGAGGCCATGAGATTCTTATTAAACTGACACTGGGCGCTTTCTAAGGGAATCCCTCACTCCTTCATTTCGTTATGTCCCACTGCACAATTGTTTTGCACACGTGTCTATCCTTCCAAATATTCCAAGTTTATTAGTTTCAGCATCAGTCTGCAACTGTTGCATGCTGGTGATAGTACGTTATTTTCGTTTGCGTTGCATTGTTGTAATCCTTGCGGTTCAATGAGATTTTCCGTCACCTTGCCCCTTGTCACGTTAGTATTTCTGGCATTGTTGAATACTGCAAATGCATTGACTATATATTAATATACTGAACTGCGGGTGAAGACGATGCACGGAAACTCTAGTGGAAGTGGAAAAAGAGAGAAACAGGGAGGAAGAAGCGGAAGGAAGATTTGGATTATATCAAGTACAGTTGCAGCGATAATGTTAAACGAAATGAACAAAATAACGGCAGGGAGTTTTCTAAATTAAAAGGAAACCTGTTGTTGCGAATTATGACCAAGTGGTACGAAATAGACCTCTATACACAGAGAAAGATGGAGAAACCACGTGGGGTGTACAATGCAGAAACACGACACTTAAAACGAGGCATAGGAATCTCGTGAGTCATCAACCAGGTGCCAGAGTACAAGCACGAAATGTAAATTCCGCAATGAAAGCATGGCAATTGTTTCTCCCTGAAGACACCATAACAAATTTTGTGCATTATACCAATCTCAAATTTAAAAAAAATCGTGAAAGATATGTTCCTGATACTGATTAAACAACGTAGAGTGCCTCACAGTTTTAACTAAAATATTGTAAACCTGCAATAACTCTTATGAGAATTCTTATGAAAATAAATGAAAGAAGCTTCACTTAATCAATTAAATCTAAAAGCCCGGGGCCTCGTCTATCAAGAGACGGGGAAGTGAGGAGGGGGAGGAGTAACAACCTCGTTAAAAAACCTGGGTCCATCTGGCTCCGGGTGGTAGCACCCAGTAAGGGCCCCTGCCTAGGGTTACAGGTGAAACCTGGCCAACGGTCTTGAAGGCGGAAGAGGAACTCTGCTTTAGTTCCGAACGGTGGAGAGAGCGGAAGAGCCTAGTGGAGTGAACCACGAACAAAAATCAAATTTCGGACTAACAATCCGATCTTATCCTGGAATCTAATTCCTCACTTTGTATTTTATACAATTTCAATTGCAGTATGGAAAGTCCGCTGAATGAAGGCACTACCCCAGGTGGTAACTCGAAAGAGAAATCCACCATTGCGTCACGCAATGCATTGGGACTAAAGGTTCTGGGGAGTCCCAACAACTGCAATCAGAAGGTTGAGTCGGAGCAACCTTGGAATCCTTCTAAAATAAAATTCAAAAAGGAATTCTTTTTTGGCACTTTAAATGTAAATTCTCTACTCAAGACTGGTAAACAAAAAGAACTAGAAATACTTCTAGAGAAAAACAAAATTCAAATTTTGGCAGTTCAAGAAACTAGATTCCTAGATGAAAATGTAATAGACACTTGTAACTACAGGATCTTTAAAGGCAAACCAGCAATCAAAATTATGAAGGGGATGCCACTACTTGGTACAGCTTTCTACATTCATAAAAGTATAATAGGAAATGTAACAGAATTTAAATCTAACTCAGAAAGAATATCTCTCCTATCAATTAAATGCAAAAACAAAACGTACACACTTGTTAATTGCCATGCACCAATAAATGAAGACAATAGGAAAAACCCTCAAAAAACAGAGGAATTCTGGGTTCGTTTGGAAAATGAAATATCCAAAATTCCGAAAATGAACACCATATTACTATTAGGTGACTTCAATGCACAAATAGGTAGAGAAAAGAAATTTAGAAATGTAGTAGGACATTACCCAGCCCACAGAAGAACAAATACAAATGGTATTAGGCTAATCAGTTTGTGTCAAAGCTATCACCTGAAACTAATGTCAACCTTCTTTAGAAAACTCCCCAGAAAAGCTAAAACGTGGATATCTCCAAACCCAATGTTAGGAGAGTTTCAGTTAGATCATGTGGCTGTTTCAAAAAAAAGTACAAAAGAAATTATGAATGTGAAAGTAGTAAGGAATGGTGAATTTGATTCCGACCATTATCTCTCTAAAATTAAAGCCAAACTCCTACCTAATAAAGAACAAAGAAAGCCACAGAGGTTAATAAAATATAATGTAGACAGACTTACTATAACAAAAGAATCAATTAAAAACTACCAAGACGAAATTAAAGTGGCTAAACAAGGCAACTGGCAAGAAATATCCAAAGCAATTAATTATGCAGCACAGAAAACATTTGGGCCAATAAAAAATAAAAGGAAAATATGGTGGAATGAAATATGTGAAGAAGCTTTAGCAGAGAGGGCTAAAACATGGAAAAAATGGAAATGCTCAAAGAAAATTGAAGATTTTGATCAGTTTAAACAACAAAGGAAGGAAACAGCAAGGATAATCAGAAGTACTAAACGAGCCTTTCAAAAGGAGAAACTTATAGAAATGGACAAAAACTTTATAAAAAATAACACCCGTGACTTTTATCAGACTTTTAAGAATGAATTAAAGGGGTACCAAACTACAAATGTTAGTTTCAAGGATGAAAACGGCAGAATTGGACTAAGCAATACTGAAAATTGTGAGATATTAGCAAGATATTTTGATCAACTTTTGAACTGTCCTAAACCAAGTCATAAATTAGAATTTCAAGATATTGATGAACATTTGGAAGAAGACATACCACCAACTATAAAAGAAATTGAAGAAGTAATTAAAACCCTCAAAAACAACAAAGCTAGCGGAGAAGATTCTATTACAGCGGAACTTTTGAAGTGGTCCTTACCAAATATAGCAAATGAGCTACAATTACTCTTTGAAGAAATCTGGAAAACTGAAAAAATTCCTGAGGAATGGAAAGTAGCCTTGATACATCCACTCCACAAAAAAGGTAATAAACAGGACGTTAATAACTACAGAGGAATATCTTTATTAGCAGTGGCATATAAAATATTTTCCAAGATTTTATTAAACAGAGTAGAAACAACACTAGACAATCATTTAGGTGAATATCAAGGTGGTTTCAGGAAAGGAAGATCATGCTCAGAACAAATATTTAATCTTAAGTCAATAATTCGCCACAGGTTACTTAATTCAAAGGACATTGTAGTCATGTTTGTAGATTTCAAAAAGACTTTTGATTCTGTTGACAGAGAAACTATATATAAAATAATTCGAGAATTTGGCATAAAGTCTAAACTGGCAAATCTAATCCGTGAAACACTTACAGACACAGTCTCTAAAGTGAAATTTCTGGGAGAGATATCACAGCCTTTCAAAATAAAAACTGGTGTACGGCAAGGCGACGGACTATCCCCAATTCTTTTTAATTGTGTCCTAGAGAAAATAGTGAGAATTTGGAACGAAAAATTTATTGAACTCAACATTTCACCGATAAGGTTAGGCAGAGGAAACAAAAGGATTGAAATAAATTGTCTTGCATTTGCAGATGACTTTGCAATACTTTCTGAAAATGTGACATCTGCTGTAACCCAAGTAAATGTCTTGGAAAGAATCGCCAGCAGAACTGGCTTAAGAATTTCTGCAGAAAAAACAAAATTTTTAACAAATATTTGGGATGCACCAAAATTTCTGAAAACAGATATTGGCCAAATAGAGAGGGTAAAAAAATTCAAATATCTAGGGGAAATAATCCAAGAAAATGGTTTAGAAAAATCTGCAGTAGAGGAGAGGGTACATAAAATAGAGAGAGCTTATGGTGTCACCAAAGATATCTACAATAAAAGATGCCTATCCAAAAATGCAAAAATAAGGCATTACAACACAGTAATGAAGCCAGAATGCCTATATGCAAGCGAGTGTCTGGCATTAAACTATAATTTAGATAAGCTAGAAATACTAGAAAGGCGAATCATGAGGAAAATATTAGGCCCACAAAACACAGCAGAAGGTTGGAAATTACGAAGTAATGCTGAAATATATCAAAAAATAGAAAATATATCAGATGTAATGAGGAAAAGGAGACTTATGTTTTTTGGACATTTATATCGAATGCAAGATAGTAGATTAACCAGTAAGATTTTCAGATATTTGTGGAGTAAGAAATCAACGACAAGCTGGGTCAATGAAGTAAGAAAGGATTTAGAAAAAAACAATATAACAACAGAAGAAATAAATAATAGAGAAGGCTTTCGGGAAAAAGTATTGAAAATAGAAGGATTCCAAGGTAGGAAAGTAAAAAAGACTGGTTCAAAGTGGTCTGAAGACAGAAAGAAGAAACATAGTGAACAGATGAAAGCGTACTGGAAGAAAAGGAAAGAACAAAGAAGAAGGAATTGAAATTGGCACGTGGTCCTCTGGTGGCCCATTCGAAAGAAGAAGAATAATGTAAATTGATTTTCTTAATTTATTTCACGGGTGAGGGAAAATCTCACCACGCGTCTGCTTCCTTTCCTAGTAACCTCGCACACTGCGTCGTGTTATAGGTAAGTGTTGAAGAAATTAGAAGGGAAGGAAGGAGTCAGGCTATGAACAACTGACGCAGCATAACTAAGTTCCTCAGATTATTACACACATTAGGTGAATACCTGAGGCAATTAAACAAAGGATCTTTGAGTCGCTGAG